>NW_006399828.1:12172747-12189167 GCF_000299155.1 Elephantulus edwardii
ACCATCCATCCTGATGCTGCCAATTGGTCCAGTGGTGAGAATCTTTGTCTTCTTGACATTAAGCCTCAATCCATATCGGAGGCTGCAGTCCTTGACCCTCTGCAGCAACCACTTCAGATCCTCCTCAGTTTCAGTGTCATCTGCATAGCGCAGATTGTTGATAGATCTTCCACCAATCATAACTCCACATTTCTCCTCATAGAGCCCAGCCTCCCGGATAATCTGTTCTGCATACAGATTGAAAAGGTATGGATATAGGACATATTGCTTGTGTATGCCCTTCCCAATTCTGAACCATGCAGTGTTCCCTTGCTGTGTTCTGACAACTGCCTCCTGGTGCAAGTATAGGTTTCACATTTGCGCGATCAATTGTTCTGGGATTCCCATTCTTCTCAGAGTCAGACACAGTCCAATGCCTTTGCAT
Organism: Elephantulus edwardii; assembly: GCF_000299155.1. Classification (NCBI taxonomy): domain Eukaryota; kingdom Metazoa; phylum Chordata; class Mammalia; order Macroscelidea; family Macroscelididae; genus Elephantulus; species Elephantulus edwardii. The sequence goes on from NW_006399828.1 coordinate 12,173,172, forward strand.
AATCAACGAAACACAGATAGACATTCATCTGGTATTCCCTGCTTTCAGCTAAGATCCATCTAACGTCAGCTACAATACCCCTAGTACCACGACCCCTTCTAAACCCAGCCTGGACTTCTGGCAGTTCTCTGCTGATGTGCTGTCAGTCTATTTGATTGTGGTTGGACATTTAGGCTGTTTTCATGTTTTTTCAATGGTGATTAACACTCCTATGAACATTGGTGTACAAGTCTCCAGTTGTGCCTCAGTTTTCATTTTTCAGGGTTATATTCCAAGCAGTGGAATAGCTGGGGCATGACTTTTCTAAACTCTAAGTGCTACTACTGGTTTTCACTACGTCCTCAAATACTAAAGAAAACCAGATGACTCATAGTTACCTTTCATCTTTCTTAGCAAGGTGTCTTTTTCCAGGAACAGCCTCCTTCACTTCTAAGGAGTGCTTTGGCTTAATTTCTTTCTAGACAGATTTCATTTGTTCTTTTAAAGTCCATGGTATATGCAGTACTCGTCTCCAGCACCACCATTCAAACATATTAATTCTTCTTTGATTTCTTTTACTCATTGTCCAACTTTCACATGCTGATGAAATGATGGAAAATAGGATTTGGCCCCAGTACACCCTGGTCTTTAAGGTGAAGTCCTTGTGTGGACAAATGGAGAGTCAGTGGAGGAAAGGATTATCCTCAAGGAGATGCATTGATACAGTGACCGAATCAATAGGCTTAAGTACAGCAGTGAGATTGTGAGAATGCTGGAAGACTGGGCAGAATTTAGTTCTATATATGATTCTTTTAAATGTATGTCAACTTTATAGCATCTAAAAAACAGCAACAAATTTGCCATCACTTTGAAAACATCAAAGCAACTACCAATTGCAACAAATTCTTCATCAAACCACCCTCACTTTCTGGATTTACAGCTTTCAAAATATTTGAAAGATTTCGATACTTTAGTTTTTCTTGCACTAAAGGAAGGCTAATTATGAATTGTACATGCTTCCTCTGACTTATAATTCAACTTTAATATACACTTAGAAAAGAATCTCATTCGTAATGTGGTAACTACCTATATTTCTAAGCTAACTCAAAAAGCAAAATAGAAGCACTGTGTACTGTCACCTGAAAAATGGCTTTTGTTTTTGAAGATCCCTCTGTACTGTGTTGAAGATGCAGTAAGAGACTGTTATGGTATATTGTTCCCTTGCTCTCATTTTCAACAAGCTAGAATTCAAGTATTATAACACATCTTGTGATGTAAAATACATTTTTCAGCAACTGAATTATATGCCACAGCACTTGTTTGCCTAATGAGAAACAGGTGGCTCGTTTTCAATTGCTACCATTTATTCCTTTGACATAAACTTGTTTTCCTTACTTTTTCATGTCTCTTTAATTTGCTAGTTATATCATTACTCTCGCTGAAGGTATAACTAGGAATTTCAAGAATGGTTGGTGCGCATTATCTTGTTGTACATCTGTAATAAAGTGTGCTCAGTGCCACAGAGAGTTTCATAAGGAGAAATGAAAATGGCTTGTTAAAATAAGAAAATAAGTTTGTAAGATAAACACCAAGCTAAATCTTAAGTAGACAAAAGTAATTTCAAATACTTATTTAAATCTAAAAAGTAGAAAGAAAATGTAATTCAGAAGTAATTTATCACAACAGAATGGGTATAAATAGTATTAAAACAAAATTTATATAAATAGTATTATGTTAAATATATTTTATAAGTATATCTAGGAAATGAAGGTATATGCAATGTTCATATGAAGATAAACAAAAGGAAAATCTATCACTTTACAATGATTAATTAACTAGCATTCTCAGAAAAAAAATTATTTTAGTATGTGGACTATGTTCAGAAATTAATCAATCAAGAAATACTTAAAAAGAATGATAAAGCACATTTGTTGCATAAATTATTTAGATGATCTAGTTAATTTGACAAGGAATTTAAGACAAGGCAGGAAGTCTATATGGTCTGCAAAATCATTGATTACACTGAAGCAGAAAGGTGACTTGAATTTTCTTTTAACTCTGTTAATTTAAGTCTATTTACTGTTAACTGTTAGTTTAACTCTGCTAATAGCTTGTTAAGCTATTATATTCTTTTTAGAATATTTTAACATATTTCTGCACCCCGGATTTTTTTTTATTTATCCAGATTAACCTTTCTTGAATTCATTATTGCTGGGTATCCGCACTACGCTCTTGTTGTTATCTGATGTCATCAAATCAAGTACAACCCACAAAAAGACTAGAAGCAACCAATCTGAACCCTGTCCTATCTTGTTCTACCCTCACAATCCCTGACATGGTTGAGCTATTGCTGCAGTCACTGTATCAATCTAACTGGTCGAGGGTCTTCCTTTCCTTCACTGACCCTCCACCTTTCCAAGCAGAATGTCCCTCTCCAAGGAATATTCTCTCCTAACAACAGTTCCAAAGTATGAACAGGAGATGTATTGCATTAGGAAAGCCTACAGTGAAGAATCTTTCCAAATTATTGAGGGAGACTGATGTCAGTTTGAGGACTAATGTGTGTCTGATTCATATCATGGTCTTTTCTAACACTGGTTATGTATCAGAGAGCTGAACAATGATAAGGATGAAAGAAGAAGAACTGATAAACACTATAGATCACACATAATATTAAAATAATGAAAAAATTATATACATCACAGACTGCACTTAATAAAAAAATTTTGGATGTATTTATTTTTAGTATTGGTTGTTTTACTTCCATTGAAAGAGAACTACGGTGGCCTAGTTGCAAGGAGCTGTGCTACAATCCCAAAGGCATGTGGTTTGAGTCCACCAGCTGCTACCCAGGAAAAGGATGGGAAATCCACTCCTGTGCAATTAACTGCCTCTGAAAACCCATAAAAGGGTCAACTCTCAGTCAGTTCTGACTCAAATATACACAGCAATATTTCCATTTAAATGCTTTTACCAGCTGACATTAGACTTATGTTTTATCTGCAGAAAAGAGAGAAGAATTTAAAATTACTTTAACATTTTGTGACTAAAATGAAAGCTCATAAATCTATTTGATTTTCCAATTAACAATTCAATGATTATTTGTTTGTCATTCTTGCATTCTGATAGTCCCGTTCATTCTTACTCCATGCATTCCTACTTTCATTACCCTTACTTTAGATTTTCCACAAATGCCTTTAGAATAATCACTTATGGGCAAAAATATTATCAAATATTAAATCTACCTTGTTTTAGTCTAATTTTTGTTTTCTTTAAATTCTGTTATCTTGAACTGTTGTTGTTGTTGCTGTTGTTGTTCTTAGGTGCTATTGAGTATGACTCTTAGAAACCTTTTGAATAATAAAACTGAACCTTGCTTCTTCATTTTCTGCAATACAGTTGAGTCCATTGTTACAGTCGCTATGTCAATTCATCTTACAGTCTCTTTCACTTACCATTTCAAAGTGTGATGTCCTTTTCCAAGTAATGGTCCCTCCTAACAATATACCTAACCTATATGAGATAAAGGTTCCTTATACTTGCCTACATGGAGCATCCTGGTTTTACTTTCTCCAAAAAGTACTTGTTTAATCTTTTGACAGTCCATGGGATATTCAGTACACTTCTCCACACCAAAGCTCAGAGGAATCTTCTTCTATCACCTCTTTTATTGTCCAAACTTCAGATGCATTGCAAATAATTGAAAAATATAATTGTTGAATCAGGTGCACCTTACTCTTTAAACTAGTATCATTGCTCTTCAGTACTTTAAATAATTCTTTTACAGGAGATTTTTCCCCAATAAATCACATCGTTGAATTTGTTGATTGTTTGTATCAAGAATGTTGATTGCAGATAAAATCAAGAGGAAATAGTTGACAACTGTTTTATATTCTGAAATTAAGGTCAATAACAACATATCTTATTGATTATTGGTAAGACAGGACATTCAGTCCCAGATCTGCCTCTGAAAACCTGCTAGAGGGAGATTTGAAGGTCGGTTCCAACTCTACAGTACACAACAACACTGTTGATAATCCTGGGTTGTCGATATAATATGGGTTGCCATATTTTACTATATATACATTATTGTTGATTGACATCGAGTAGAGTATGACTCATAGTCATATTATGAACAAAAGACCTGAACTCTTCCTGTAACTATCATCATTTATCAAAATTCATAGTTTCCAGAGGTATTTGTTTAGGAACTGGATGCTACTCCTGCGTCTGCCTGTCTGCCTATCTATCTATCTAGCAAACGTTTTGCATTCAAGACTTGTTCATAGGGTCTCTATGTGTCATCTATGACTCTACTGCATTTAACAACAAAACATATGTGACACTTCTGTGACTTTCACACTTTATCCAGGTTCATAGGGTTTCCAGAGGCAAGCTATTTATGGAACTGGATGTCACTCCTGCTTCTAAGCTTGTTTTAATCAGGGAGCTCCACCAAGCACTGTCCATCATCATCACATTTGACACATCACTGTCACTGTGTTCAGCTTCACAGCAAACATAAGTTACCTCTGTATGGCAAGTGGACACGTCAGGGGTATACGACCTAGAAGAATGTTTGCCCCAAAACAATGAAAAACAGGTGTGAGGCCTTGGATTAGAGTCACCCACCTTTGACATAGTAGCATCACTTTCTGTCCACTAGGCAAACTGATCTCTCTCTATGTTGTTAAGTGCCTTCAAGTCATAGTTGACTCATAGAAACCATATGAATGAAAGTCCTCAATACTTGCATGACTTTCATCCTTTCTCCAGGTTCTTAGGGTTTCTGGAGGCAAGCTATTTATGGAAGTGGATGCCACTCCTACTTCCAAGCTTGTTTTAATCGGGGAGCTCCACCAAACACTGTTCACCATGGGTAACCATTACCACATATATACATATAAATATATCCATCTACACACACAAACACACACACACACACACACACACACATATTCATACACACACACATTTTTTTCTAATGGATATAGTATTGTGCATAAAAATCTTACAGAGGTCCATAATCCTATTGTGTAAATTATAAGGGCAAAGGTATCTCATAATTTAAAATATCATATATTTTTAAAAGCTTGTTGTTGTTGTTGTTAAGTGCTGTAGAGTTATCTGCAACTAATAGCAACCATATGTAAAGCAGCCTTATACCCTGTTCTGTCCTGTGCCAATCACACGGTCTCTGTCAAACCCACCCGGATTACCCCAGTCACTGAATCAATCTACCTCACAGAAGGTATTCCTTCCTGGCTTTCCCTCCACCCTCCCAAGCATGAAGTCCCTCTCCAAAGACCGGTCTCTCCTTGCAAAATGTCCAAAGTATGTCAGACGAAGTCTCAGAATACTTGCCTCCAAGGTGCAAGATTTTACCTTCTCCAAAATGAACCTGTTTGTTTTTTTTTAGCAGTCCTTGGTACATTCAGTACTCCTCTCCAGCACCACAGCTCAAATGCACCAATTCTCCTTCTATCCTCCCTAGTCCTTGTCCAGCTCTCTGATGCATAACAAGTGATTAAAAAGACCATGGTCTGTATCAGGGGCACCCTATTCTCTAGAGTATCACCTTTCAGTACTGTGAAGAAATGCCTAACAGCAGACTTTCCCACCACAATACAACTTTTAATTTCCTGGCTGCTTGTGCCAAGAGTGTTGACTGTGGAACCAAGAAAACTAAAGCTGTGAACACTCTTAATTTCTTCACCAACCATCCTGATACTGCCAATTGGTCCAGTGGTGAGAAATTTTGTCTTCTTAATATTGAGCCTTAATTCATATTGAAGGCTGCAGTCCTTGACCCTCTGCAGCAAGTGCTTCAGATCCTCCTCAGTCTCAGAAGTATGGTTGTGTCGTTTGCATAACGCTGATTGTCGATAGATCTTCCACCAATCCTGATGCCATAATTCTCTTCATAGAACCCAGCCTTCTGGATAATCTATTCTGCATAAAGATTGAAAAGGTATGGAGAGAGGACATATCCTTGGCGTACACCCTTCCCAAGTTTGAACCATGGGGTGTTTCCTTGCTCTGTTCTGATGAATGTGTCTTGGTCTAAGTATAGGTTTCAAGTTAGCATGATCAAGTGTTCTAGGATTCCCATTCATATCACAGTCAGCCACAGTTTGTTATTTCCAGACAGTCAAATGCCATTACATAATCAATGAAATATAGATAGATATTACTCTGGTATTCCCTGCTTTCAGCTAATATCCATCTAACATTAGCTACAGTATCTCTAATACCATGACCCCTTCTAAACTTAGCCTGCATTTCTGGCTATTCTCTGCTGATACGCTGTTCCAGTCGTTTTTGGATAATCTTCAGCGGAATCTTGCTTGCATGTGATATTAATGACATTGTTCAATAATTTCCACAGTTTTGGCTCACCTTTCTTTGGAATTTGAACAAATACAGATCTCTTCCAATCAGTTCTCCATATTTCTTGGAAAAAACTTAGCACATCCAGGGAAGCATCTCTTGGTTGAAATGTGTCAATTGGTTTACCATTTATTCCTGGTTCTTTATATTTTTGCTAATTCCTTAAAGCAGCTTGAACTTCTTCCTTCATTACCATAGACTCTTGATTATACATTGTATCATGAAATTCTTCTGTATCTGCCAATTCCTTTTGGTACAGTGACTCAGTATATTCCTTCCATCTTCTTTTAATACTTCCGGGATCATTTAACATTCTGCCAAAAGCATCCTTGATTATAGCAACTCTAGGTGTGAATTTGTTCTTCAGTTCCTTGAGTTTAAGAAATGCTGAGTGAGTTCGACCCTTCTGATTTTCTGACTCTAGCTCCTCGCACATTTTATTGTAATATTTTACTTTGTCTTCCCGTGCTGCCTTTTGAAATCTTCTGTTCAGCTCCTTAGTATCTTGAATTCTACCTTGTGCTTTGGCTAGCGCTCCAGTGCATATTCGGAGTCTCTTCTGACATCCATTTTGGTCTTTTTTTTCTCCTCTGTCTTTGTAATGATCATTTGCACTCTTCTTGGATGATACTGTTGATATCCTCCCACAACATATCTGGTCTTCTCTCTTTGGTATTCAAGGCCTCAAACCTATTCTTGAGATGGTTCTGAAATTCAGGTGGGATAGACCCAGTCATATTTTTGTTTCCGTGGATTTGATTTCATTTTCCTTAGCTTTAGCTTAAACTTGCACATGAGTAGTTGGTGGTCTGTTCCACAAACAGCACCTGGCCTAGTTTTCACAGCTGATATTCAGCTTCTCCAGTGGTTCTTTCCACAGATGTAATCTGTCTGATTCCTATGCATACCATCAGGTGAAATCCATGTGTGTAACCTGCGTTAAACACAGGTTTCTTATAAAATGCATTTGTAATGAATAAGTCATTGATTGTACAAAATGTAATAATTTTATTTCCAGCTTCATTTCTGTTACCAAGTCCATATTTTCCACATACTGATTCTTCTTCTCTGTTTCAAACTTTTGCATTCCAGTCACCCATTATTATTAATTCATCTTGATTGCATGTTCGATCCGTTTCTGATTGTTAAATTTGGTAGAAATCTTGTATTTCATCTTCTGTGGCTCTGGTTATTGGCACATACATATGAATAATAATGGTATTCACTAGACTTTCTTGTATGCGTATGGATATTATTCTGTCACTCATGATATTATATTTCAGGACAGATCTAGAAAAGACTTAACTATGAAAGCTAGAAGGAGTTATTTCTTGGAGAGTGACATCATGCTTGGGAAGGTGGAAAGGTGACAAAAGACAAGAAACCCCTCAACAAGGAATTTAACACCCTGGCTGCAATAGTGGGCTTGAATATGTCAGAGATTGTGAGAATGACAACAGATAGTATAGTGTTCAGGGTTGCTATGAGTTGTACTTAAATCAGTGGTGCATAACAACAACAGCAACTATGTGCATATAACTTCTCAAAGTAATGCTTTAAATTGGTGTGGTCCAATATTCTGTGACCTGGCACATAAATATTTCTATAATTAATTTATGTACATAAATATATCAGAAATCCGCAGAGAAACAAAATTACACATGCACATACACATATAGTTGTTGTTAGGTACTGTCAAGTAAGTGTGTGTGTGTGTGTGTGTGTGTGTGTGTGTGTGTATTCATTCAACAGTTACCCAAGGTGGACAGTGTTCGGTGGAGCTCCCCGAATTAAACAAGCTTGGAAGCAGGAGTGCTTTCCACTTCTAAAATGGCTTGCCTCCGGAAATCCTATTAACCTGGATAAGGATAAAAATTATACAAGTGTCCAGGTCTTTCATAGGGTGGCTATGAGTCCCCTATGATTTGACTGCACTTAACAACAACAACAAAAACATGTATATGTATATGTATATGTATATGTATATGTATATGTATATTGTATTTTTCTTAAGTCCATGTTTATGTATGTATATATGTATGTATGTGTGTATGTATGTGTGTGTGTATGTGTGTGTGTATGTATATATGTATGCGTTGTATTTTGTGTGTGCATTTGTGATGTTGTTGTTAGGTGCTGTCAAGTCAAGTACAACTCATATTGACCCTAAGAACAACAAATCTGAAAACCCTGGTTGTGCAATAGATCAAGTTTGGGCTACTAACTGAAATGTCAGTATTTTGAGTCCAACAATTGTTCCATTAGAAAAAGACAAAGCTCTTGGCTTCAGTAAAGAGTTACAGAATTGGAAACCCAATAAGTTATTTCTACAGTGCCCTATAAGGTCATTATGGTTCAGGATTAAACCAATAATTGTAGGTTTGGTTTAATATTTGCTTTTTTTTCTAAGAGAGAATAAGGGAAAGTAAGAGCAGGATAGCAAAGGAAAAAGAAATACGTAACAATATTTTAAGGGATTAATTTATTGCCTTTGATTTAGAATTTATTTATAGCTAATACTCCATAGGATATCTGAGAGTATAAATTGAACTTGGAGGATCTTGCCCCTCTTTTTTGTTTGCAAAGCTTTTGGATTTGAACTGCCAGAAAGCAATGACTTTTGGGTTAACAGCACAATTCCTAATGGACTAAGCCATCAGATTTCCTTTCAAGGGACTGGCTCATTCTCTTCTGAGAAATTGATTTTGTTTTTAAAACCTTCAACTAATTGAATGAGACATATGTTAACAAGGTTAATTTATTTTACTTAAAACCCATTACATGTAAATTTAAATCACATATATAAAGTACTTCAAAATTAAATCTGAAGTAATCTTTGACCATACAACTAGACAAATAACCTAAGTTGATAGATGAAAAATAACAATAATACATGTGAATTTTTTATATACATGTGCATTTGTGAGAAGAACTACAAAAGTGGAAGGTACAGGCTGTGTGCATATATTATTTGAGAAAAACTGGCATGGAAGCAAGATGTGCATGTTGTCACATTAGAAGAGACTGAGAACATAGATGGTTATGGTGCAAGCAGTAGTCTGACCTATATCACTCACAAAGCACTCTAAACTTGGACAATAATTAATAGTGAAATAAATAATCTCTGGAAATTGAATGCTGGGTTGAATGTGAGTTGTTAAGAAAGAAAAAAAAAAAGAGTTCCACAAAGGGTTATCTTAAACAATGTGAAGAATCAGATTACTATTTACTGAAAGGAAGACTGTTAAAAGAGCAGAAAATTGAGGATGTCCAAAATGGCGGCAGAGGAAGAGACAGTGTGGTGAGCTGCAGGAGCAGCAAACCACTTAAAGCAGGGCTACTATGGCCTTCTACAGACTTTGGCTTATTGATAATTAGACAGTTAAACAGTTGATGACTGGCCCTCAGTGAAGATCAAGGCTCAACAACAGGAATTCAAGGATTCTCAAGGAGGAATGGGATGGATGCTGAGCACTGGTCCTCCGCAAGACTGGTACAGTGAAGCCACCACAATGCTGCAAGATGGATTTGTTCTGGAGAGAATTCTTGGATCAGGATGGCGGTGGTGGCGGAAGCAGGTGCTCACTGGCTGCCCGCGTGAGAGTGGCCACATGCCTGCCGGCTGCCCACGCTGGGGGTGGTGGTGGTGTGTGCCCCCGCCAGCCACCTGCGTGGGAGGTGGGAGATGGGATGCATTCCCTTCCATTTGCAGGTTTGGGTTTCTGTGGACAGGCCAAAGAAGGTGATTACCTATACAATGGATTGCTGAAAGTCACTGTGAGTCTAATGACAGTGGTAGCATGCACAAGAGGACCAACATTCTAAATGCACCACATATTTTGTTCTGTTGAATGCTTCTGCCAAAAGATGGTTAGACCTGGGGGGAGTCTGTTCACAATTCTCAGGTTCCCTTTACCATATATAAAGGGGGAAGGCAGTGACACCTACTTCAAACTATAGAATGACCACTTATGAGGGGGTAAAAGTGGCAGTGGTGGAATTGGAGACACTATCCCTGACATCCCTGACCTCATAGTCCTTGGTCAGGCAAGGGGACAAGACTGGGGTAGGGGCAATTGGAGGTGGAGTATACCAGCCAGCTCCTGGGGGGTGTTGCCCTGCCTGAGGCAGGCTGCCCTGTGCCCCCGGCTTGAGGCAAGCTGTCACGGCCCTCAGGGTGAGCTCATCAGTCCCCAGATTGTACCATCTGACCCCTGGAAGGGGAAGGAAAAAAAAGAATGCCTAGGGTATCCAGAGAATGTCATCTAGGCCACCTTCTGCCACCCTCTCCTCCAGTAAACCTGAAAGCAACACCCTCAAAGTCCTTCTATTTGTATCTTACAAGTTTGTTCTCTCTAGGTTTGCTCCATTTCCTATAGGTAACCTTACCACTGAATTTTACTCCAGAATTGACCCTGAACCCAGTGCCAGTTACAAAAAGGAAATACAACTGACAGCTAAGGAAGCAAAGGAGGATGGAGCCTCTGGGTTCAACCAGCCATCCACACTGGACCCACCTGGGAAAACACTTTGTAGTCCAGAGGGGAGCAAATGACAGGAAAATATCTTCTAACAGAACAAGAAGGCAAGCAGCTTTAACCTAAGACCACCAGTAAGGTGATAAAGAGTCCTCCCTTTCTCCCTTTACATCTATGCCCCTGTTCAGCATGAAGAGGCCAGAGAGACAGCATCCAATTCCCAAATCAATAACACAGTTGGTTTAATTACCATTGGAAAATGCTTGTCATTCCTCCGTAACATTTGGTCCCCACTGGATCCTCATCATTTCCTTCACCTGCTCCCCCCAACAACCAAACTGTGCAGCTCTGCAACTGCATCCTGGCCCATCCTCACCCTTCTGGCCCCAACCCTCACCTCCTTGTACCCCCAATATGTTTTTCCCAATTAAAAAAAGTGGAAAAAATAAAAAGCAGAAAATTCTGATAAAAAAAATCAGGATTAGGGTTCCACTGCACTTAGTTTTATATCTACTAGATAAGCAGTTGTTGAATCTGCTGGCCAACACTGGGAATGTATACTTTAGAGTGTTAGTATGGCTATGTGTATAATGTTGTGAGATTGGATAACCTGGGTATTGAACATTTAGATATTTATGAAAATATCAAGATATCAAAGTAAGTTGAAAGATAAGTGATGTCCCAGGACCGAATGAACCCTGTATTTCAAAGATGATGAAATAATAAAAACAACAACAAAAATAACAACAAAACAACTCTGGAAGATGTCCAGAGTGATCAAGATTGAGAACTGATCATCGTATAACAATGTGTAAATGAGAGGTAGTCATCATTGGTTTGGTGATGAATGTCAAATAAAAAAGTTGAGAAATTCAAACACAGATAACACATTTAAGATGATTTGTGTTTAGACAGGTAGAGAAAGAGAACACTACCTCTAGGAAAATGGGTTCATGGAAGAAATCATCTCCCAAATAAAACTAAAATAATATGTTAACAACCACATACATTGATAGGCATGAGTCAACAAGGAGGACAAATAATGATTCAGGAGGCAAATGAATAAATATGGCAGAAACTTCCCTGAGACAGCAGGAAAGGATAAGATCTGTGTCAAAGAATAGGGACTAGACTGACTAAAAGGAAATTCAAATACAGATGGAAGCTGAAATACAATAACAACAACTATTTTCTCAGTAAATAGGAATGATGGTGGTTAGCCCAAAGGTAAGACTGAAAAAGAGATTTAGATGGTTTGTAGAGGGCAGAGACTTTTCAAAGTGTCACCTATTAGAGCAGGAGGGTAAATAACATAAAGATAGGTAAAATTTACCTCATATTCATTAATGTAGTGATTGTTTTTATCTATCAAGTTCAGGCATTTGAGGGGATATAGAGTGTTGGTGTAGAGTTCAATTTAATCATAATTTTGGTTTTTCGTAAAAACAGAGAAAGAAGAAATTGAGTGTATATTCAAATTGTCATCTAAGCTTATAGACCTTTGAGGCAAACTTAGATAATTAAGGAAACTTTAGTAGAATGATTTAATTTTAAGAAAATCACAGGTTCAATGGATTTTATGTATTAAAGTAGACAGAAAATTAATGGAGTCAGTGTACTCTAGAAGTGGTTCTAAAAGATAAGAGGTATTACTAGGGACTAAATGCTTGAAATCATAATTATAGAGGACAGTTATTATTAAAAACAAAAATGTGCAGGCTTGGCTTGGGAGTAGATTATGGAGTAGAATGAAGAAAGTAATCATTTAAGAGTTGGAAGTTCAGAATAAAAGCTCTCTGTGGAACAGAAGATCTGAACAGGATAATTTAGTAATAAACTCTGCCTCTGTAATACACAATTATTTTAAATAACAAACACAAAGAAAAGGTGTAGGAATTATGTTCCAAAATGCGTAGTTGTTTAAAATAATATTTTTTAACTGACACATGCAATTATGAAATGTAGAGTGTAGCACAATTTTCAGGAATCTCAAATCAGTTGAAAATTCTCTTAAAATGTGGTTAAGTATGAATCTGTGAGGGTCAACTCTAAGAGTAGAAGTGTCCATGATCAATCTTCATACAGATTAAAACTATTACTAAAATAATAAAAAATTTGCTAATTTCCAGCTGACTTTAAAAAATGTATATTTGAAATTTCTTTTAAAACTAATGGTAACCATATCCAATGATTTGAAGGGTTTTTTGTTGGTTTGAACAATTGAGTCAGTCAGAACTGCCTCATATTTGACCTCTAGCCAGTGTTTGGAGGCAGTAAATCACAAAGAATGAGACGGTCCATCTTTTTCCTTTGAATCCGCTGGTTGATTCCAACTTAGTGCTTTTAGCATAGTTTCTTATCACTATGCCATTTTAGAGAGAGTACTATTTAAATTTTATACTTCTTTTTCTGTCTCATATTTTAGATATATAGCTAGGGGAGGCTTTTCCTTGGAAAGGGACCTCATACCTGGAAACATGGAGGATCTGCAAAGAAGACAAAGACTTCCAATGAGATGGAATGACACGGTGAATTCAGCAAAGGGGTCTAGTATGTCAGAGATGATGAAAATGGCACAGGATAGGGAAGTGTTCAGGTCACTCTTCATAGGGTTGCTATGAGTCTGCATGACTTGAGTCACCGTATAACAATAACAACAACTATTTTATCAATAGCATTATACAGAAAGATTGCTATATAATAATAATAAAATCAGATAAAATTAACTGAGTATTCATATTTTAAAATCATACAAAGACAATTCATCCTTTTGCTATCTTCATCTGAAATAAAATCCTCCTAAACGTTAAACAGAAATCAGGATGAGAGACTAATAGCTGTGGAAAGCTCAAGCCATCACAGAAATAACTCATGGCCAAAACCATCATATCAGTGGATGGCTGGGGGGAGGGAGGTTCTACGTAAGGTAGATTCGAGTGTAGGGGATGCTGATGAAGCAGGGAAGAGAAGAGACAAAACCTAGTGTGAGGGGAGTGTGATGCACTGAATGTACTAATATGTCTGTAAGGGAAAGTGTCTTTCATCTGTTAATTTCAGTAAAATGCTTGTCTATCAGAATTATTCTAAATCTGAGCATTCAAATTAAGAAAGAGTAGGAAGAAGAACGGCCATCTACTTCCCAAATATAAATAATCTTTGAAAACCCTTTGTACAACACAGTACACTTAAGAGTAGAATAACAGATATAGAAACTGAGGCTAAGCCCTCTAATATGAAATAATAAAGGAGGAGGAACAATCGTAAGCAGAAACTAATGACTGGAATGTGTAATATGTGAGAAGCATGATGTAGGAAAACTAGACATCATTAAGAAAGACATGGAAAGCATATATATCTCAATATGTTAGGTATTGGAGAAATGAGATGAATTGCCATGGGATATTTTTTAATCAGACAATTATATTATCTACTACACCAGAGATTAAAAGGTCAGAAAAAAAGGGGTCACTTTCATAGTTCAAAAAGGTCTTTCTAGATCCATCTTTTAGTATCACATTGTGAAAGACAGGATAATATCCAGACGCATAGTAGGAAGACCAGTTAATACCACTATTATTTAAATTTATGCACCAATAAAAAGAGTCCAAGAGGATTAAATAGATTATTTCTACCAACTTTTCAAGTCAGAAGTCAATTGAACATGCAGCCAAGATGTAATAATAATGAGTGACTGGAATGAAAAAGTTGAGAACTAGAAAGAAAGATAAGTATTTGGAAAACACTGGCTTGGTGACAAAAATGAAGCTGGGAATAGAATTAGAGAATTTTGCACAGTCAATATTTTATTCATTGCAAATACCTTTTATAAGAAACATAAACACAGGCTATACATATGAATTTCCCCTGATGGTATGAACAAGAATCAGATCGATTATATCTGTGGAAGGAAACGAAGAATTTCAGTATCGGTAAGCCAGGTGCTAATTGTGAAACAAACCATCAATTTCTCATATGCAAGTTCAAATTAAAGATAAAGAAGGTCAAATCAAATCCACAGAAACAAAAATCTGATCTTGAGTCTATCCCATACGAATGTAAAAACTAACTCAGAAACTGGTTTGAGGCCTTGGACACTAATGAACGAAGAACAGACGAGCTGTGGGAGGATATCAAGAATATTTTCCATGAAGAATGCAAAAAGTCATTACAAAGACAGAGGAAGAAGAAAAGATCAAAGTGGATGTCTGAAGAGACTTTCAATTTATTATTATTTTTTTTAATAATTTTAATTAATATTTACAGAGATTTTGAATTTCCATTCATTCATTGTTGCATTTTTCTTCCTGCCCACTTTGAATATTGCACAAGAGCACTGAGAAGCCAAGCCAAAGCAAAGGAACTGAAGAAAAGATTTCAAAGGGAAACTTGGGATGACAAAGGAAAGTATTATAATGTGTAAGGAGCTGCAGTCAGAAAATCAAAAGGGCCTAACATAATTAGCATTTCTTAAGCTAAATGAATTAAAGAACAAATTCAAACCATGAGTTGCAATACTTAAGGATGCTATGGGCAGAATACTTAATGATCCAGGAAGCATTAAAAGAAGATGAATATATAGATCTGTTTGTAACAGAAAGAGTTGGCTGACACAGAAGAATTTCATAAAAGAACTCATGATCAGAGGCAATGCTAATGAAGGAGGAAGCGCACGTTGCTCTGAAGGACTTGTCAAAAAATAAAGTCCCTGGAATTAATGGAATATCAACTGATGTATTTCAACAAACATATGTTGTCCTGGACATGCTCATCAGATTGTGCCAAGAAATCTGGAGGACACCTACCTGGCCAACTGATCAGAAGAGATCCATATTTATTCTTGTTTAAAACAAAACAAACAAAAACTAGTCCCACAGAGTGTGGAAATTATCAAAAAATATTACTAACATAATGTTACACACAAGCATAATACTGCTGTTGTTGTTGTTGTTATGTGCCGTCGAGTGGTTTCCTACTCATAGCGACCCTATGCACAACAGCCCTAAACCCTGCTCTATCCTGCGCCAACCGCACCGCCTCTGACACACCCATCCCGAGTACCCCAGTCACCGAATCAGTCCATCTCATAGAGGGTCTTCCCCTCCTGCGCTGTCCCTCCAACCTCCAAAGGATGATGTCCCTCTCCAAGGAC
>NW_006399828.1:12199082-12227047 GCF_000299155.1 Elephantulus edwardii
CCCTCCATCATGTTGACAGCCTCTGAAACACTGGAGCTTATATTTTGAATGGTGGATTCTTGTTTTTCCAGTGCCGCTAATGCCTTATTTGTTTTCTCTGCAATGTTTTGCATTGTTTTTTTTAACTCCTCCTGGTCTTTGCCTGTAGCATCTTTAATTCATCAAGTTTGTCTTTCATCCATTGGAAATATTCAGTCACTCCTCTATTAAATTCTGTGTCAGAAAGTCCTATGACCCCTTCTGATTTCAGGGTATTGGCTGTTCTGGTGTTATCCTTTGTGAGTGACATCTTGCTTTGCTCTTGTACATTGTGTGGGATAGTTTGCTTTCTTCGAGACATTGGTATGTGTTCTTGGTCTGAAAAGAGTCTTGAACGTGCCATGGACTGCCAAGAAAAGAAATAGTTCTCTTTGGAGAGGGTGAATCCAAGTGTCTCTTTGGAAGCTAGAATTTTGAAGCTCCATGTCACATACTTTGGGCATGTGGCCAGGAGAGACTGGTCTTTGTGGAGAAGGACATCATGCTCTGAAGGGTGAAGGGATAGCACAGGAGAGGAAGACCCCAGAAGAGATTGATTGATACAGTGTCTGGGGCAATGGAGGTTGGTGTGTCAGAACTAGTAAAACTGGCTCAGGACAAAGAAAGGTTCAAAGCTGCTGTATATAGGGTCGCTATGGGTCACAGGTGATTCAATGGCACATAACAACAATCAACAACAACATACTATATTGGTTGTTTTTTAGTTAAGTCTTTTGTATAGAGTCAACAAGACTTCCTGGAGGGTCTTTGTATTCAAAAGTTGGTTGTTATATTTTGGGAAAAACATTCTTCTAAGTGGTACAGCACTCTTCTGTCAATATGCTTTCTGAGGTAACCTGGAGTTGCTATGGTCCTGAAACTTGTGCCATTGGTGTGTCAAATGGCATAACGGTTACCCATGGTAGACAGTGTTTGATGGAACTGCCAATTTAAGACAGGTTTGGAAGCAGGAGTGGCATCCACTTCCTTAACAATATGCCTCTGGAAACTCTATGAACTTTGAGAAAGGATGCTAGTTATAGAAAGAATTCAGGTGTTTTGTTCACAGGGTCACCATGAGTCATGCTCAATTTGATGACAACAATAACAACAATACCTTGACATATAAAATATTTAAGGTAAAAAATTGCACATTTACTCAATCTATACTTAATATGCTATCACTCCTGTATATTGCTTTCCCAGGAAATTTAAGTTAGGTAGATTCTAATATAATACAACTGTTTCTTCTTCCCCTTACTTTTATCCAGGAACTGATGGCAGCAATAATATATGTTTTGGTAAAATCAAGTTTTATTTTAAAAATGCTAAACAGGATGGATTTAAAAACCTATATGTGCATTAGAGTAATTTAGGAATCTGTAATTTAGTCTCTTAAAAAATGATGTATACTGCATTGCAACAGATGGGGGGAGAACAGTTTAAAAGGGATAAATGATTAGTATTATTGTCATGACAGGAGTCTTAAAGGCTTTACAGTGTAGTGGACTTGAGGGGAGGGATTGCATAACAATGAAAGAGTTTTTCTTTTACCCATCAAGAAGAAAAGTGAATTGGGGGGAGGGGGGTGGGCAGGGAGAAAAGTGCAACAATCAATGACTGGAAACCTTAAGTCACTGTAAACTTTCATTAAAATTAAAAAAAATAATAATCCAAGGTGTCTATCAAAGAACAGCTGGGTTGAGAAACTGGTCCACTCATACAATGGAATACTGGGTAGCACTCTGGAACAATGATTTTTCAATATACTATATAACATGAGAGAGGCTAGAGAGCATTATTCTGAGTGAACTAACAAAGGTGCATAAGAACAAATACTGTGTAAGACCATTTTGTAGAAACAGAAGGATAATCAGTGAGATGTATATGGATATATACAAAGAGGGAAGAAGAAGGGATGTGAGGGCTAAGAATGGGAGCAGGGGAAAAATCACAGGACTAAAGAGTTTGGTGGAGGGAGGGAGCAGAAAAATTGTGTATGAATAAAGCATAATAAAAACAATTTCCAAGTTATAATAAGTCACTTTGCTTCTCTTCATTATTTTTTTCTATTTTGTTATGTTGGGTTTTTTAATACTAGCTTATTTACAGAATTCAAATACATTGCTTTTCACACCAGATCATTCCCAGTTCCCTCATCCACTCACTAATTAATTTTGTACAAATCCATAATTAATCCCCAAACACTTTATTAAATTTAATGGAACACATAGTGTAGGGAATCAAAGAATGTAAAGGACTGTATTCTTAGAATATGGCTGTGTGCCTTGTACACAGAAGGTGTGTTTAGAAAGAAGATTGTAAGCAGAGCTCACAAGGCACTCTGAGAAGGAAGATTGCAAGCTGTTCGAATACATCTTTAGACAGTGCCTTTCATTCTTATTCCTGCTCTTGATAAGGTTGTTGCATGATGAGAGAAAGTACAGTTTATGAATAGAAAGAAGTCTTGGTTGAATGTATCTATGTAACTAGCCCATCCAGCCCTATATTAATCTTGATGTTTCTACTTGTACTGAGCCCCCTGGGCTCTATGATGTAACTCTTAAAGTTTCTATTTCTCTGTGAACTATCTCTTTGTTTCCAAAAGGTATAAATAAAGATAGCACAGCTGCCCAGAGGTCTTATTTCGTCAAGTCTGGCTGGTCCAGTCCTGTCCTGTGCTGTTTTGTCTATGTAAGTTGTTTTTCTCTTGTGTCTTTATTTACACATTTCTTCCAGGCATCATTTCCCCCAGAGAAGTAGGATAAGTGGTCCCCAACAGCATAGTTTATAAATTTATTTCTTTTTAAAATTTTTATTGTTTATATTTTGTAGTAATTTGCATACAGTTCTTATTCATTGTTTTATTTATACACATAGTGTTTCACACATCCCTCTATTTGTATTGTGTTTCTTGCTTTCATTGCATACATTGCGATTCTTTTTTAATTGAGATTTTAATGAAAGTTTATAGAGGACTTGGATTGCCATTCATTCATTGTGTCCCTTCCCCCCAGATTGCTTTTCTCTTTGGAAAAAAAAATTCCTTCATTGTTATTCAGTACCCCCCTCAGTCCACTTTACTATGCAGCTTTTAGTCTGGACTCTTGTCATGCCAATAATACATAATCATATATTTCTTTCATCCAGTTATTTCCCTTATCTGTTTCAGTGCCGTGTGCATTACTTATCTACTCTTAGTTTCCCTCCAACCCCTTTATCAGTCCTATTTCATAACAGTGGCATTATGCAATATTTGTCCTTTTGTGACTGAGATATTTCATGCAGCATTATGTTCTCTATGGTCACCCTTTTTGTATAATATTTCATGAGTTCATTGATTTTCAGTGATGCATAATATTTCATTGTGTAAATTTACCACAGCTTCTCTAGCCATTTGTTTGTTGACAGACACTTGAGTTGTTTCCAAACCTTTGCTATTGTAAAAAGCTGCAATAAACATGGGTAATTATATATCTGCTTGGGTGGCAGTTCTGGTTTCTTTAGGGTATATTCTCAATAGTGGAATTGTTGGGTAAAATGGTATTTCTACTTCCAACTTTTTGAGAAAGTGCCATATGGTCTTCCAGAGATGTTGTACCATTTTACACACTCCCATCAACAGTGAATGATTCCAGATTTTCCACAGCCTCACCAACATCTGCTGTTTACTGATTTGTTGAATTTTGTTTTTATTACTGGTGTGAGATGATACAGTTTTTGGATGTTTTGGGGTTTTTTTTTTAATTTGTATCTCTCTTGAACCTAGGGATTTTCAACATTTCTTCATGTGTTTGTTGGCCATCTGAATGTCTTCTTTGGTGGTGTGTCTATTCATATCCTGTGCCCATTTTGTAATGGGATTGTTTATTTTGTAGTGCTCGAGTATTCTATAAATTCCAGCCAGAAGTCACTTATCAGACATGTCTTTCCCAAATACTTTTTTCCCCCCAGTCTTTGGCTTCTCTTTTTGCCCTGTTGGAGATGTTTTTGGATGTGCATAAGGATTTGATTCTTAGAAGGTCCCATTCATCTACTTTATCCTCTCCTGGTTAGAAGGTTTTCAAGATGCTTGGAAGACTGTTCATGTTATGGATTAGGGCTTCAAGAGTTCTTCCTACATTCTCTATAATGACATTTATAGTCCTTGGTTTTAGTCCTAGATCCTTGATAAACTTTGAGTTGGTTTTTTTTGTATGGTGTGAGCTGTGGGTCTTGCTTGAGTTCTCTGCAGATTGCTTTACAATTTTGCCAACACCATTTGTTTAAAAGGCTGTAATTTCCCTACTTAACAAGATTTCATCTTCTTGTCAAAAATCAGTTGACCATAGGTAGATTTCATCTCCTTGTCAAAAATCAGTTAAACATAGGTAGATGAGTTGATTTCTGGATTCTCAATTCTATTCCACTGACCTATGTGCTGTCATTGTACCAGTACCATGCTGTCTTGACCAATATGGCAGTGTAGTAGGATTTCAAATCAGGGAGTGAGATGCCTCCTACCTTCTGTCTCTTTTTAAGGAGTACTTTGCTTATTTGGGGTCTTTTTCCATTCTAGATGAAATTGAAGATTGCCTTTTCCATCTCGTTGAAGAATGGAATTGGTATTTGTATTGGGGTTGCATGTTGTTTTTGTTGTTGTTATGTGCCGTCGAATCGTTTGCGACTCATAGCGACCCTAGGTACAAAATCCCTAAACCCTGCTCTATCCTGTGCCAATCGCATAGCCTCTGACATAACCATCCCCATTACCCCAGTCACTGAATCAATATAGAACATATAAATTGCCTTTGGTAGGATTGTCATTTTTACAATATTGAGTCTCCCTCCCCATGAGCAAGGTATATACTTCCATTTCTCCATGTATCTTTTTGTTTCTTGTAATAATGTTTTGAAATTTTCTTCGATAGATTCTTTGTGTTCCTAGTTTGATTTACTGCCAAGTACTTAATCTTGTGATTAGCTATTGTGATGGATATTGGTTTTTCTTAGCTCCCGTTCTGCATTTTCTTTGTCATTGTAGAGAAATCCAGTTGATCTTGTATGTTGATCTTGTGTATTCTGCCACTTTGATAAATTGATCAACTATGTCCAATAGTTTTCTTGCTGAGTCTTTAGGGTTTTCTAACTATACTGTAATATAATCTGCATGGAGAGATACTTTTACATCCTCTTTGCCAATCTGGATACCTCTTATTTCCTTCTCTTGCCTTACTGCTATTGCTAAGGCTTCCAACACAATATTAAATCAGAGAGATGATAGTGGGCATCCTTACATAGTTTTTATTCTCATAGGGAATGCCTTTACTCTCTCTCCGTTGGAATCAATGTTGGCTTTCAGGTCTGTGTATATACTTTTCACTTTGTTGAAGAAATTTTCTTCTTACCCTATTTTGTTGAGTGTATTAATCAGGAAAGGGAGTTGGGTTTTGTCAAAGTCCTTTTCTGCATCAATTAATAGGATCATGTGGTTCTTGTTCTTTTCTTTTTTGTTAATGTGATGAATTACACTGATTGATTTTCTTATGTGGAACTATCCTTGCATACCTGTTAGGAATCCTATTTGGTCATAGTGAACTATTTTTTTTTATGTATTGTTGGGTTCTACTAACCAGAATTTTATTCAGAATTTTTGCATCTATGTTCATGAGACATATTGGAATATAATTTTCTATATTGGCTGTGTCTTTATCTGACTTTGGTATTAAGGATATGTTTGCTTCATAGAATGAGTCTGGGAGAATTCCATCTTTTCTATTTTTTTAAATAGTTTTTGTAGAATTGGTGACAGTTCTTCTGTTTGAAAAAATTCACTTGTAAAACAATCTGATCCAGGGCTATGTTTAGTTTAAAATTATTTTATTACTTTTTCAATTTCTTCTTTTGAAATACATCTGTTCAGGTGTTCAATTTTGGTTCAATTTAGGTAAGTTGTGATTTTCTAAGTACTTGTCCATTTCCTCTAGGTTATCATATTAGTTTGAATGTAGTTTTTCATGATATTCCATTGTTAACCTTTTTCTTTTAGTGTGTACTGTTGTGTTATTGCCTACTTCATGTCTTATTCAGATTATTTGTGTCTCTTTCTTCTTTTCTTTTGTTAGTTTTCCTAGTAGTTTGTCAATTTAATTGACCTTTTTGAAGAAATAGCTCCTGATTTTGTTGATGGGTTCATTTTTTCTCCATTTTTATTTTTGCAGTAATTTTTAAAATTTAGGGGTTTTGGAGGGTTTTGGGTTTTCTTGCTGGTTTTTTTTTCCAATTTGTTGGAGATATTGGGTTAGAAAGTCAATGTTCATTTTTTCCTGTTTTTTTGATGAATTTGATTATTGCTTTAAATTGATCTCTGGTTACTGCTTTAGCTATTTCCTAAAGGTTTTTTTAAATTGCGTTTTCATTGTAATTTGTTTCAAGACATTTTTTTTATTTCATTTTTTATTTTTTCTAGTACCTACTCATGTTCAAGCAAAGTATTGTTCAGCCTCAAAATATATGTATTTTTCTCCTGTATCCTCTTGTTAGTAATTTCTAAATTTGTATCATTGTGGCCTAAGAAGGTAAATTGTATTATTTTATTTTTTTAAATTTATTGATGCTAACTTTGTGACCTAAAATGTGATCTGTCTGAAAAACGTTCCATGTACATTGGAGAAGAAGGTACACTTTGATATGCCTTAGTGTTTTTCTCTTGAATTCTATTGTATGTTGTGGGCACTCAGTTTCTTGAATATATATTCTCTCATTCTTCATTATGCCTAGGAAGTTTTCTTCTAGTAATTCTTTCACAACACTTCTGGTGTCTTTACTTGCTTTTTCCTGATCTGGGATTTTGATTACGTACATGGTATTTTTCCTGATGATGTCCCACATTTTTCTTGTTGTTGTTGTTATGTGCCGTCAAATTGCTTGCAACTCATAGTGACCCTTTGTACAACAGCCCTAAACTCTGCTCTGTCCTGTGCCAATCGCACTGTCTCTGACACTCTCATTCCGATTACCCCAGTCACTGAATTAATCTACATCATAGAGGGTCTTCCCCTCCTGCGCTGTCCCTCCACCATCCCAAGCATGATGTCCCTCTCTAAGGACCGGTCTCTCCTCACAACATGTCCAAAGTATGTTAGACAGAGCCTCAGAATCCTTGCCTCCAAGGAGCCACCCGGTTTAACCCTTTTCAGGATGAATCTGTTTGTTTTCTTGGCAGTCCATGATACTCTCAATACTCTTCTCCAGCACAACAGCTCAAAGGCATCAATTCTCTCCTTCTATCCTCCCTAGTCATTGTCCAACTCTCTGATTCATAACAAGTGATTGCAAAGACCATGGCCTGTATCAAACACACTTAGTCTCCAGAGAGACACCATTGCTCTTCAGTACTTTGGAGAGGTCCCTAACAGCAGACTTTCCCATGGCAATGTGTCTTTTAATTTCCTGTATACTGGTGCCAAGAGTGCTGACTGTGGAACCAAGCAAACTAAAGCTGTGAACAATATCTGTTTTTTGTTCTAGCAGATCAGTGGTGACAGTTTTATTGTCTTCTATTGTACTGATTCTGCCTTCCATCTTTTCAAGTCTTTTCACATGTCCCTCCATTATGTTGACAGCATCTGCAACATTGGACCTCATATTTTGGATTGTGGTTTCTTGTTTTTCAGGAGCTTCTAATGCTTCATTTGTTTTATTTGCATTGTTTTGTTTCTCTCATTATCATACATGTCATTGCAAATATATTTTCCAAATCTGTAAGTCTCGTTTTTACCCTGTAGGAGTAGTGTTTTTTGTTTTTGTTTTGTTTATGTGTATAGGTATTTAATTTTTAGAAGTACTTAATAATCTATTCTATTTTCTCTTGGTTGTAGGTTTTTTTTTAATTTAGGTTGTTTATTTTTCATTTCAATGAACATCTACAGAGATTTTGGGATTCCATTCATTCATTGTAGGGTTTTTATTATGCTTAGAAGTCTATTCATGCTGTAGATAAGAACTTCTAGAATGTGTCCCTTTCCCCTGGACAATAGGAACTAGGCAAAGATGTGCACTATCACTACTCCCTTTCAATATTGTTTTGGAAGTCTTAGCAATAAAACAAAAGTAGAAAATAGGAAGTATCCAAATTGTTGAAGAGGAGGTAAAACTGTCTCTATATGCAAATGATATGATAGTATACTTTGATAATCCTAAAGATTTAGCAAGAAAACTCTTGGATAGAGTGAACCAAATCAGGAAAGTAGCAGGATATGACATCAACATACAAAAATCAGTTGGATTTCTATTTCATAATAAATAGTATATAGAACCTGAAATAAGAAAAATCAATATCAATTACAATAGCTAATCATAAGAAGAAACTCTTAGGGACAAATACAGTAAGAGACACAAAAGATATATCTATATATCTATCTCTATCTCTATCTCTATCTATATCTATATAATAATTATATATTTAATAATAACGAGAGGCACAAAAGATATATAGATATTGATATAGATATAGACAGAGACAGAGAGCGAGACACAGATATATCTAGATATATCTTTTTGTCTCTTGATAGATAGATAGATAGATATGCTTTGTCATATATAATTACACCACATTACTGCAAGAAACAAAAAGTATATGTTTTTAACATGATACATGAGCCGAAGACAGCAGAATGTGGGAACAATATCCAGTATGTTAACTGTGTAATAGGTAAGGTTTTTTCATCTTGTCTTTGGGTAAAATGCTTCTGTGTCGATATTATTCTAAGGCTGACCATCCAAATTAAAACAGGCTAGGAAGAAAAACTGACTATCCACTTTTGAAAAAACAGGCCTTCAAAAACCATACATCCAATAAAGTGTGCTTAGATTAGAGTAGCAGATATGGCACCAGAGGCTGAGACCTTGAATTAAGAATGACAAAGCTGGAAGAACAGTTGCAAACAGTCATTAGTGATTGGAATATGGTATGTGAAAAATATGAATGCAGGAAAACTGGACATTGTTAAGGAAGAAATGGAATGTGTAAATATTGACATAGTAGGCATTGGTGAAATGAGATGGATTGGCATGGGACATTTTTATTCAGATAATCACATTATCTATTACGTTATTGATGAAAAGATGAGGAAAAACCAAGTTACATTCACAGATAAAAAAGATCATTTCTAGATCTCTCTTGAAATATAATGTTCTGCATGACCAAAACATTGGAAGACTTGTTAAAACCACAATAAAAAAAAGGGGGGGATTAAAAAAATTTAAAAAAATCCACAATCATTCAAATATATGCATCAAAAACACGAGGCAGCAAAGAAGAAATAGTGCTTTCTACTAATTTTTGCAGCAGGAAATGGAGCATACAATGAAGATCTATAAATAATAATGGTTGATTGGAATGCAAAATTTGGAAAAAAGGAAAGAAATATCAGTAGATGAAAACTTGGACTTAGTAACAGAAATGAGGATGGAGATAGAATGACAGAATTTTGCATAGTCAATAGTTTATTCATATAAATACCTTCTATAAGAAACATAAATGACAATTATACATATTGACCTCATCTGATGAACTACATACACATCAGATTGATTAAATCTGTGGAAAGAATCATTGGATAAGTTGAATATTAACTGGGAAATCCGGGTCAAGGTCAAGACCATCAACTACTCACATGCAAGTTCAAACTGAAGCTCAAAAAAAATTAAAGCAAATTCACAAGAATCAAAATTTGACCTTGAGTTTTTCCCGTATGAATTTAAAAACCATCTGAGGAATAGGTTGAGCACTAATGGAAAAAAAACCAAAAACCCAAATGAGCTGTGGGAGGATATTAAGAATAGCATCCATAAAGAATGCAAAAGGTTATTAAAATTATAGATGAAGGAGAAAAGACTGGGAGTGATGTCAGAAGATTCTCTTAATATTGCACTAGAAGGCCTGGAAGTCAAAGCAGAGAGAAGAAATAAAAAAAGCATAAGGATCTAAACAGAGATTTCAAAGAGAAGCTTGGGAAGACAAAGTGAAGAATTGTGATGATTTTTGCAAAAATCTGGAGACAGAAAATAAAAAAGGACAAAACTTAATGACATTCCTTAAGCTGATGGAGCTGAAGAACACATTCTAGCTTTGAATGGCAATATTTAAGGAAACAGGGAAAGGGGTAGATCAAGACACACATGTCAAGGGCGGGGACAACACTGAATCAATTGGTTATTCCTATCATTGGGGGAAATATCTTTAATTTCCTCTTTTGTGTAAAATGCTTGTATGTCAGCTACTGTTTTAAATCTGAGCATTCAAATTAAGATAGACTAAGAAATAGGATTGTCCCTCCACTTTCAAAATAGCAGGTCTATGAGAAATCCTATGTCCAATACAGCACAGTTAAACTAACAGATAAGGCGACTGACATTGAGCCCTCAAGTATGAAAACACAAAGGAACAGTTATGAGCGGACACTAGTGATTTGAACATGGAGTGGGAGAAGCATAAGTGTAGGAAAATTGGACATTATTATTGATGAAATGAGTTGGACTAGCATGGGACATTTTGAGTCAGATGATCATATGATCTACTAAGCTGGAGATGAAAAGGTGAGGAAAAATGGGGTCATTTTCATAGTTAAAAATGTATTTTATAGATTTATTTTGAAATACAATGTTGTAACAGGATAATATCTATATGCATACAAGGAAGTCTAGTGAATACCACTATCATTTAAATATATGCACCAACAACTAGAGACAAAGAGGAGGAAATAGAAGATTTCTACCAATTTTTGTAGTTAGAGATTGATCAAACATGCAGTCAAGATGCATTAATAATAATAGGTAACTGAAATGCAAAAGTAGGGAATAGAGAAGAAAGATCAGTAATTAGAAAACATGGACTTGATGACAGAAATGAAGCTAGAGATAGAAAGACAGAATTTTGTATAATAAATGACTTATTCATTGCAAAAACATTTTTATAAGAAACAAACACAGGCTATACACATGGATTTCACCTGATGGTATGAATAGGAATCAGATCGCTTACTTCTATAGGAAGAATTGCCGGAAAAGCTCAGTATCAGCTGTGAAAACTAGGTCAAGTGCTGATTGTTGAACAAACCAACAACTACTCATATGCAAGTTCAAACTAAAGCTAAGAAAAATTAAGTCCACAGGAACAAAAATTTGACCCTGAGTCTATCCCACATGAATTTCAAAACCACCTCAGGAAGGGGTTTGAGGCCTTGAACACTAGCTAAAAAAGACAATATGAGCTGTGGGAGGATATCAAGAATATCACCCAGGAAGCATGTAGGAGGTCATTAAAAAGACATAGGAGGAAAACAAGACCAAGATGGATATCAGAAGAAATTCTGAATATTGCACTAGAGTGCTGAGAAGACAAAGCAAAGTGAAAAAAAAAATTAAGAAGTTGAGGATATAAACAGAGATTTCAAACTGCAGTGTGGAAAGACAGAATATTACAACAAAATGTGCAAAGAACAGGAGTCAGAAAATCAAAGGGTCAAACTTGTTCATCATTTCTT
Organism: Elephantulus edwardii; assembly: GCF_000299155.1. Taxonomy (NCBI): domain Eukaryota; kingdom Metazoa; phylum Chordata; class Mammalia; order Macroscelidea; family Macroscelididae; genus Elephantulus; species Elephantulus edwardii. The sequence goes on from NW_006399828.1 coordinate 12,210,626, forward strand.
AAGCTGAAGGAACTGAAGAACTAATTAGAGCCTTGAGTTGTAATACTTAAGAATGCTTTGGGTAGAATATTAAATGATCCAGGAGGCATTAAAAGAAGATGGAAAGAGAATACAGAGTCATTGTACCAAAAGGAATTGGTGGGCTCTGAAGAATTTCATGAAACAATGTATGAACAAGAGCTTTTGTTGAAAAAGGAAGAAGTTCAAGCTGCTCTGAAAGAATTAGCAAAAAACACAGCCCCAGGAATTGACAGCATACCAACTGATACATTCCAACAAACTGACTGCCCTGGATATGCTCACTAAGTTGTGCCAAGAAATCTGAAGGACACCACTTGGCCAACTACTGGAAGTGATCTATATTTGTTCCCATTCCGAAGAAAGGTGACCTGACAGAGTGTGAAAATTATCAAACAGTATCATTAATATCACATGCAAGCAAGATTCTGTAGAAAATTATCCAAAAATAACTGTAACAGTCCATCAGTGGAGAATTGCCAAAAGAGCAGGCTGGGTTTAGAAGAGGCCATGGTAATAGGGATATTATAGCTAATGTCAGATGGATCTTGGCTGAAAGTAAGGAGTACCAGAAGAATGTCGATCTGTGTTTCATTGACTATACAAAGGCATTTTAACTGTGTGGATTACAACAAACTGTGGCTAACTTTGAGAAGAACAGGAATCATAGAACCCTTGGTTGTGCTTATGCAAAATCTATCCTTCGACCAGGAGGTAGTTGTCAGAAAAGAGCAAGGAAACACTTCATGGTTCAAAACTGGATAAGGTCCACGACAGGGATGTGTCCTACCACTATACTTTTTCAACGTATATGAGTAACAGATTATCTGGGAGGCTTGAGGAGAAATGTAGCATTGGAATTGGAGGAAGACATCAATAACCTGCATTATGCAGATGACACAACCCTGCTTGCTGAAACGGAGGAGGACCTGAAGCACTTGCTGCAGAAGGTCAAGGACTGCAATCTTCAATATGGATTGAAGCTCAACATCAAGAAAACAAAGATTCTCACCCCTAGGCTGATTAGTAACATCAATATAGCGAATAGTATGAGATTGTAAACAGTTTAAGTTTGCTTGGCTCCACAACCAACACTCTTGGTACCAGCCTCCAGGAAATAAAAACTGCATTCTGAAAGTCTGCTGTCAGAGATTTCTCCAAAGTACTGAAGAGCAATGATGCCAGTATAGAGACTAATGTGCACCTGATCCAGGCCAAGGTCTTTGCAATTATTTGCTATTCATCAGAAATCTAGACACTGACTAGGGATGGTAAAAGAAGAGTTGATGCCTTTGAACTGTAGTGCTGGAGAAGAGTATTGAATGTGCCATGGACTGCTAGGAAAACAAACAGGTTCAACCTAGAGAGTGAAACCAGGCTGCTCCTTATAGATAAGATTTGAAGATTTGCCTGACATAATTTAGACATGTTGCAAGGTGGGTCCAGTCCTTTCCTATTATTGATATAACATTCAAGCAGAATATTGCTGAAGATCATTCAGAAATGGCTAGAAAAGTACATATAGGAAACTGCCAGAAGTTCAAGCAGGATTTAGAAGAGGCATGGCACTAGGGTCATCATTTCTAATGTAAGATGCATTCTGGCAGAAAGTAGAGAACTCCAGAAGAATGTCTATTTGTGCTTTATTGACTATACAAAGGTGTTGAGAGGATCATAAAAAGTTGTGTCTGACATTGAGTAGAATGGGAATCCCAGAGCATTTAATTGTGTTTATGTGAAACCTATACGTGGAACAGGAGGCTGTTGTGTGAACAGAGCAGAGGAACATTGTATGGTTTAAAATTAAGAAGGAGTGCGCAGGTTTATATTTGCTATCCTTACCTAGTTGATATGTGTGCTGAACAAATTAGTCTAAAAGCTGGACTCTGTGGATAGAAATGTGGCATAAGAATTGGAGGGAGACTCATCAATAACCTGCGTTATGCAGATGACACAACCTTGCTTGCTGAAAGTGAGGAGGACTTGAGGCACTTTTTGCAGAGGTCAAGTAATGCAGCCTTCATTGGGATTGCATCTTAATCTCAAAAAAACAAAGATTCTTACCTCTAGATCAATAGGCAACATCATGGTAGATGGAGAAGAGATTGGAACTATCAACAACTTCATCTTACTTACACCCACCATTGATACCCTTGGCACTAGCAGTCAGGAAATTAGGAGACATGTTGCACTCAGAGAGTCTTCAGTTAGACACCTCTCCAAATTATTGAGGAGTCTTTCTATAAGTTTGAGGACTAAGGCATGTCTGATATAGGTCATAGTCTTTTCTATCACTTGCTATGCATCCAAGATCTCGACAATGAATAGGGATGACAGAAGTAGAATTCATGCCTTTGAGTTGTGGTGTTGGAGAAGAGCACTGAACATCCCATGGACTGCCAAAATGGCAAATAAAAATGTTTGGGGAGGATTCAGCCTGAGTGCTCTTTGGAGACAAGAATGATGAAGCTTTTTCTCACATACGTTGGGTATGTTGCTAGGAGAAGTTATTCCTTGGAGAAAGACATGATGAAGGGTGGGTGGTAGGCAAAGGAGAGGAAGGCTCTCAACCAACTGTATTTACACAGTGACTGCCATAATGGGCTCTAGTGTGTCAAGAAGTGTGAAGGTGGTCCAGGATAGGACAGGACTCAGGTTCGTTATTCACAGGGTCTATTATGTCATACTTGATTCAACAGCACCTAGCAACAACATCAACATCACTAACAGCGCATACAAGGAAGAGTCTGCTGAAAGTTATAAAAAAATGACTGGAATAGTACATCAACATAGAACTGATTCAAGTACAAGCTGCATTTGGAAGAGATGGTAACACCAAGGACGTTGTTGCCAAAGTTAGCTGAATCTTGACTGAAAGCAGAGAATATCAGAGGAATGTCTATCTGTGTTTCTTTGACTATGCAAAGGCATTTGACTGTGTGGATCACAATAAATTGTGGCTAACCTTGAGAGAAATGGGAATCTCAGAACACTTGTGTTCATACAAAATTTATACGTACACCAGGAAAGTCATCAGAAGATAGCAAGGACACAATATCTGGTTCAAAATCAGGAAAGGAGTGTGACAGAGATGTGTTTTGTTTATATACCCTTTCAATCTATACGTGGAACAGATCTTTTGGGAGGCTGGACTTCATGAGGAGGAATGTATCAGGGTTGGAGGAATGCTAATCAATAATCTGAGACATGCCTATGACACAACCTTGCCTGCTGAAACTGAGAAGAGCCTGAGGTGTTTACTTCAAATGATCAAAAACTGCAATCTTCAATATGGATTGCAGCTCAATATCAAGAAAACAAAGATTCTCACCCTTGGGACAACTGGTAGCACTATACTACTATACTAAGTTTGCTGTCATGAACCTCTCTCCAGAATGCTAAAGAGTAACGATGTCAATCTAGAGACTAAGTTGTGCTTAACCTAGGCCAGGATTTTCTCAGTTACTTGGTATATATACATCAGAGAGCTTGACAATGAGTAAGGATGACAGAAGAGAATTGATGCGTTAGAGCTGTGGTGTTGGAGAAGAAAATTGAGCATACCATGGCCTGGCAAGTGAGTTGTTGTTATGTACCATCAAGTGGCCTGCAACTCATAGCAATCCTATACATTAGTTCTGACCCACGCCCTGTCCTGAGCCAATCTCATCCTTTATTCTAGACATCACTGAGTTGAGATAGATTAAGATTGACCATTTTAAATGAAACATATTATCTATTGTGTTAAAAACTAAAAGAAAAAAAACAGCAAAAATAACACATTATAGTATCTTGAATTATGACACTGTAATTAATGATATCCATATGCATACAATGAAGACATATTAATACAATTATACAAATTTTCAAAGCAACCACTAAAGCCAAAGTTGAAGAAATGAAGAATTTCTAGAAGTTTTTAACATTATACCGATAAATAGCATCATGAAAAAATCTAGAAATGAAAAAAAAAGAAAATCTAGAAATGAGCAAAGTTGTGAAAGATTTCATTTTACTGAACTCTACAATCAACACCAATCAAAAAATAAAGTGACACATTCCACTGGGAAACTCTGCTTACAAGATCTCTTTAATGTGCTGAAGGGTAAGGATGCCATTGTGAGGACCAGGGATTACTTGACCAAAACTGTAGTGTTTTCACTCTTTCATATGGACGTGAAAATTAAAACAAGTAAAGAAGAGTGGATGTCTTTGAGTTGTGATGGTGACAAATATTGGCTATGCTCTTGACTTCCAAAAATTTATTTCTTCTAGAATAAGTGCAGCGAGAAGGTTCTGTTGAAATGGTGAAATGTTGTCTCACATATTTTAAGCATGTTACTATCAGGGATAATTCTTGGAGAAAGATGTCCTGCTTGGTAAAGTGTCAGTAAAAGAGAGGAAAATCTAAAGGAGATAGATTGACATTGTGGCTACAGCTATGGGCTTAAATACAGCAGAGATTGTGAGACCAGGACAGTATTTGTTCTGTTGTGATTATGATTTAGTTATTGACTCAATAGAACCTGACAATATAAACTTAAAACTTGACATTGTAAATTTTTGCATAGTCTCAGTAGGTTTGGATACTTTGAATCCTGCCTTGAGGAATGGTGCAAACATGAGTTAATATATGAATAGTTAAACTTTTTTAGTGGGAAAGTTGGTAAATTTTTGAGGATGTTGTTGTTGTTGTTAGGTACTGCTGAATAAAGTATGACTCATAATGACTCTAAGAACAAAAGATCTGAACCCTTTTCTATCCTGTGCCATCTGCACAATTATTGACACACAAGTACCCACTGCAGCAGGCACTGTGTCAATCCACCTGATTGAGGGTCTTCCTTTACTTCACCAACAATCTTCCATTCCCAGTATCATGTCCTTCTCCAAGAAATAGCCCCGCCTAGCAACATGCCCAAAGTATATGAGGCAAACCCTCATCATCAATCTTGCCTCCAAAGAGTACTCCATCTTCACCCTCTCCAAAAGATATATCTGTTTGTTCTTTTGGCCATCCATGGGATGTTCAATGCTCTTCTCCAACACCACAGTTCAAAGGTGTCAATTCTTTCTCTGTCATCCTTGTTCATTGTCCAGCTCTCAGATACATATCAAGTAAGAGGAAAGACCATGGTTTGTATCAGACACACCTTAGTCCTCAAACTGACATCATTACTTCTCAATAATTTGGAGAGGTCCCTAACTGCAGATTTTCCCTGTGGAATCTGTCTCCTTATATTCTGACTGCTGACACCAAGGATGTTATTTGTGGATCCAAGCAAGATGAGGCTATTAATAGTTTCAATCTCCTCTCCATCCACCATGACATATTTACTGAATCACTAGTAAGAATCTTTGTTTTCTTGACACTGAGATGCAGTCCATAACAGTGGCTGCATACTTTTATGTTCTGCAACAGGTGCTTCAAGTTCTCCTTATTTTAAGCAATCAAGTTTGTGTCTTCTGCATAATGCAGGTTATTGATGAATCTGCTTCCAATCATGATTCCAAGCTGCTCTTCATAGAGCTAAGCTCAGCATAGACATTGAATTTGTATAAAGAGAGAGAATACAACCTTCACACCTTCCCTTTTTAATTCTAAAGCATAAAGTGTTTCCCTGCACTGTTAGCACAACAGCCTTCTGATCTGGTATAGGTTCTGCATGAGCACAATTAAGTGCTCTGGGACTCCCATTCCTCTCAAACTCAGATACAACTTGTTATAATCCACACAGTCAAACATATTTGCATAGTGAATAAAGCACAAATAGACATCTTTCATGTATTCCATACTTATACCCAAGATCCATCTGACATCAGCAATTATATCACTGCGTGCCACAGCCTCTTCTAAATCCTGCTTGAACTTCTGGCAGCTCCCTATCTATGCACTGTTAAAGCCATTCCTGAAATGATCCTCAGCAATATTTTGCTTGCTTGTCATACTAATGATATCGTTCAATTGTTTCCACATTCACCTTTTTGGGGAATGGGAAGGAATATGGACTTCTTTCAATCTCACTTTTTGGGAGTTAGTTAAGATTTTACTTTATTTATGGAGATTATTCTGCTGCCCATACCAATTTCTTTTACTCATGTAATCTTCTCTGAATATTCTAAAATTTAGAAATACAGGGTAATGAGAATCAGATTTTTAAAATTGTTGTTCGAATTATGGGATGCTATTCATCTCTGATATACATTTCATAAACTTAAAAGAAAATTCTGGGAACTAATAGTGACTATTTCAAGTAAATAGCTTCCTAAATAAATACTTTGCCTGTTTATATTAGAATTTCTTGCCTAATTAAAAGAGATAGTAATTAAGTGTTAGCCTGTTTATCAAACTATTATGTAAAAGTCACTAATAAACATCATTTGTAGGTTCAAGAGGTGTTCTATATTTAAATCAAATCCATTGTAAAAAATACCATGGGAAGTAAAATTTTAAATTAGAGAGGGCTCAAATTAAGAAAGTATCTTGAAAATTGATAGTTTATGCACGCCTCTCCTAGGACTGGTCCCTCCTTTCAACACGTCCGAAGTATGTCAGACAAAGCTTCAGAATCCTGGCCTCCAAGGAGCAACGAAGTTACACCCTTCTCTGGGACAGACCTGTTTGTTCTCCTAGGAACCCCTTGTATATTCAGTACTCTTTTTACAGCACCACATTTCAAAGGCATCAATTCTTTTACCTTAGTTATTGTCCAACTTTCTGATGTATAGCAAGCAATTGTAAGGACCATGGCCTGGATTAGGTGCACCTTAGTCTCCAGACTGACATTGTTGTTCTTCAGTACTCTGGAGATGTTCTTGATAGCTGATTTTTCCAATGTAATTCTTCTTTTGATGTCGTAAGTACTGATACGAAGTGTGTTTATTGTGGAGCCAAGAAAGGTGAAGCTGATAACAATATCAATCTCTTCAAACAAACAATATCAATCTCTTCCCCATCTCTCCTGATGCTATCAATTGGTCTAGTGGTGAGAATCATTGTTTTCTTGATTTTGAGATTTAGTAAATATTGAAGGCTGCAGTCCTTGACTTCTCCATTAAATGTTCCAGGTCCTCGTCACTTTCAGCAAGCTACCTCACACACCCAGCCTGCCCCATGCTGCTACACCTATATCTATCAATTATTGGGTTCTATATTTGTTGTTGACTCACAACCTTCACTGATAGTTGTCTTATCAAGAGTGGAATTTATTAGGGAAATAGGTTGGAGAGTAGGAGAGGCAAAGAATATCTCATAATACAAATTCAGTCTTAGTCCAGCAGTCTCAAGTCAGATTAATAATAAAGCACAGTTCCTTCATTAGTAAAAGTCCTGGTTTTAGTTCAGCCGTCAGCTTTGCCTTCCATCATCTGGAAAGAACAGAAAAACCTTCAAATGTCACCTTTGTCTCAGAGCTCTCCTGGTTAAACTTCGTTACAGTTTCTCAGCAATATCAAAGTCTCTATAACAACATCACCCATGTCTTGCCACCAGGATTTGCTCTCATCCGAGTGTCACACTGGTCTACTCTCATCAGGGTCTTCTGAAATCTCCTTAAAGTGTTGACGCTCAGTGTGAGAAGCACTCTTTCTCTTATTCTAGTTCCACCACTGTCGATAGTTTGCAACACCATTTGTCTTCAGTTTCTGTAGCTGGAGATGAAAGGGGACTAACATAATGGCTAGAAAAGCCAGCTTATAAGTTAACATTGCAATGCTTCATCACAATTGCTTCTTGATTATATACTACTTGAAACAGCTCTGTTTATATGCAAGCCGACTTCAGTCACGAATTCTTTGCTCTACATGCTTGGAAAGTAACCCTTATAGTTACTTTTGTGACTGAAAGTCAGCTTGTATATAAATTAGATTCCCTTATTTGAAATAATTCTACATGCTACTGGTTCTGTAGTTAAGTAACCTTGAACAAACATTTTAATGTGTTTTTTAATCACTTCAGTGGTAATTAGATTTGTTATTCATTGTTTTTAAAGACCTTCCTTATCCAGAATAATATTAATTGCTTCCTTATTCAGCAGATTGAGAATGATTTTATTTTTGTATAAATACTTCATTTGAAAAAATATTTCTTGCTTTCTGCTTATAAACAGAGGCCCAAGTTGAATCTTTGTTTTCCTGACATGCAGATGCAATCCATACTGAAGGCTGCATTTTTTCAGTTGTCTCTCTTTAGCTGAGTCTACATGTGTATTGCACCTGGATTTGTAATTTATCTGTGTATTTGTATAATTAATCTCTTCTGGTGTAGAAATTTCTCCAGTACAGTCTCTGTGACCATTAATCAATGAGTATACTTTAACCCTTTTATAAACTAAGTAGTCCTTTTTAACTAGTTAAAATATATATAATGAAATGCACAATATATGATGGTTTGTTGTTATGTATAGCTGACTCCTTTTAGTGTATTTTTAGAGGCAGTAAAATATCAAGGACAGAGATATCCCGTGCTTCTTCCACATAGTGGCTGGGTTGGAAATGAAGCCACTTACCTACCATTAGACAATCAGAGCTCCCTGTATAACATATTATATATATTAAAACCAACCATATTCCTTAAGTAGTATAAGAAATATTGACATGTTTCTTAATTATCCAGGAAGAGTGCAAACGGTCATTACAAAGAGAGAAGAGGAAGAAAAGTCCAAAATGGATGTCAGAAGAAACTCTGAAGACTGCACTGGAACGTAGAGAAGCTAAAGCACAAGGAAGAATTCAAGATACTAAAGAGCTGAACAGAAGATTCCAAAAGGCTGCTCGGAATGACAAAGCAAAATACTACAATGAAATTTGCGAGGAGCTAGAGTCAGAAAATCAAAAGGGCCGGCCGTACTCGCTCAGCATTTCTTAAGCTCAAGGAACTAAAGAACAAATTCAAACCTAGAGTTGCTATAATCAAGGATGCTCTAGGCAGAATATTAAATGACCCAGGAAGTATTAAAAGAAGATGGAAGGAATATACTGAGTCACTGTATCAAAAGGAATTTGCAGATACAGAAGAATTTAATGAAATAACATATGAGCAAGAGCCTATGGTGATGAAGGGAAAAGTTCAAGCTCCTTTGAAGGAAATAGCAAAGAATAAGGCCCCAGGAATAGATGGTATACCAACTGAAGTATTTCAGCTAACAGATGCTGCCCTGGATATGTTCACCAACTTGTGCCAAGAAATCTGGAGAACAACTACTTGAACAACTGACTGGAAGAGATCTATATTTGTTCCCATTCCAAAGAAAGGTGACCCAACAGAGTGTGGAAACTACAGAACATCATTGATTTCACATGCAAGTATGTTCGAAGCCAGCAGGTATGTACATGACCAAATTAGTCCTTGACCTTTACAAAAAACAACCCTGATATATCAATTGTCTAGTTTTTCTCTGAAGTTTGAATCCTTTCTTTAACTAGAGATATGTTCACTAGATAATTATGCTGTAAATTTTAGGTTTTTCATTTCATTGCTATAGACTTCATATTTTGCATACACATTTATATTATATATTCATATATAAACAAATTTGTTCTTGTTTAGTTGTTAAGTACCACACTATTGATTCTGAATCATTGCAAGCTAGTATACAGCAAAACAAAACTGTGAACCGTGTCCAATACACGTCCCCCCACCCATAATTGCTGCTGTAGTTAAGCCCACTGTTGCAGTAACTATATCAATCCATGTTATTGAGGATTTTTCTCTCATTTGCTGATCCTCTACTTTTCCATATTTGATGTCCTTTTCCAATGTACTGGTCCCTCTTAATAACATTCCTCATGTATGTGTGATAGTTTACCTACCCTTTCTTGCCTGTAAGAAAGAACACTTTGGCTACACTTTCTCCAAGACAGATTTGTTGTTTCCAATGACAGTCCAACATATATTCTTTACTAGAATTACAATTCAAAGTCATCAATTGTTAATGAGTCACCCAAATTCATTGTCCAACTTTCCCATGTATTCAAACCAATAGATCCACCTTAGTCTCTAAAGTGATATCTGCTTATTATCACACTAAAATAACTCTTGGTAACATATTTAATCAGTGACATTTATAATTTTCTTTATTTTTGTTTTTAATTTAAGATAAAAATTTTATGGTAGCTTAGTGGCAAAGAGCTGCTCTGCAATCCCGAAGGCATGTGGTTAGAGACCACCAGCTCTTCCAAGGGAGAAGGATAGGCAATCTTCTTCCTTGAAATTAACTACCTTTAAAAATCCACCAGATGGTCAGCTAAGGGTAGATTCTGACTCTGTGGTACAACAACAACAATTAAAAACTGGTTTACTTACAAAGTGTGTATACATTGTTTTTCATAACAGACCTATTCCTTTTTCTTTATTCAATCCCCCACCACCCACCAAATTGTGTGACCCCCACTCCCACCCTTTGTCACCTCTCTTCTATCATTCCCTTCACCTTGGATCCTCATATACATTCCACAATAATGATCTTATACAATATTTGTTCTTATGGGACTGACTTAGTTCAGTTAGCATAATGCTCTCCAGTCCCTATCAAATGAGGTAGCAATTAACAAAATCATAGCTTCTGTGTACTGCATAGTGTACCATTGTGTGAATGTACCATAATTTCTCAACCCATTCATTTGTGCTTGGACATCTGGGTGATTTCCATGTTCTTGTGATGGTGAATAATGCTCCTATGAACATTGGTGTACAACTCTCAGTTTGTGCTTCAGTTCTCATTTTCTCAGGGTAGATTCAATGTAGTGGAATAGCTGGGTGATATGGAATTTCTATGTTCGGCTTTTTGAGGAAGTACTAAACTGCCTTCCAGAAGGTTTACACCATTTTATAATCCCTTGGCTATGCTTCTTAAATGTGAATTTCCCTATTTCTCAAAATACCTAGGAGGTTTTCTTCTAATAATTCCTCCACAATTTTCTCTGTTACTCTCATGTTCTGGAATTTCAGTCATACATATATTGTTTATTTTCATGTCATTGCACATGGTTCTAATGTTTTCTTCATTTTCTTTACGTCTCATCTCTGATTTTTCTTCTAGTATGTTTCCAGTGAGTCTCTTGTCTTTCTAGCTCACTGTTTCTGTTCCATCTCTACAGTTCTACTTTTTTTTTTTTTTGTACTACAAGTATGTTAGACTCTTCTGCCATTTCAGTTTTAAAATTCTGGATTGCATTTTCATGCTTTCTGTTATTTCCATTTACGTGTTGGCTGTACCCTCTCTGTCTTATGATGATTTTTTAAAGTTCTTATACCTCTTTATCTACACTATCAATTATTTCTTCCATCTTTTGCATTTTCTTCCATAGTTTTTAAAGTTGCTCCTCATCGATATATTTTACTTGAATTGGTGTCTCTGGGGTATTTACTCTCTTAATAACTTTCATTATTTCTTCTATCATTTGTACCTTCTGTAGTTGTTTAAATAACTCCACATCAATATTTTCTTTTCAGGTTCTCTCTCTAGGTTATTCATTGGTCAGCTTTTTTTTAGGAGAAGGGTTATTTTGGTATTTTCTGTTTGGTTTTTTTGTTTGTTTGTTTTTGTATTGTACTTTACGATGACTGAGTTATATTGCTGCTTTCTTGATATTATGTGAGTCTTTTGTTTTTAGGAGATATTAGGTTGTTGTAAGTATATAATGATCCAGAGTCTGGAAATGGTCCTATATTTGTGTTCCCTTCTTGCCTCAGGTTCAACAGCTGTGTTTCACCCAAAGTGCCTGAATGGCAAAACAGGAAGTCTATTTCCTTCCAGAAACTTCTTCTCAGTCTGACTCAACCTGGCCTGGCCCCTTCCATTTGACTTTAAGGCGTCTCATGTAGTGTGGCTAGACAGCAGTGTTTCAACCAAAGTACCAGAATCACAAAACAGGAAGCTTCTTTCCTTCTAGAAACTGTGTCTCAGCCCAGTTTGCCCTGGCTCAGGTCCTCTGCTTAAGCTCAAGGAGTCCCACATAGTGTAGTTAGGTAGCAGTGCTTCGCCCAAGGTGCCTTTGATATTGGTGTTCCTAGTGCTCTGGGTGGGATAGCAGTCTAAAATGGAAGCCACTCAACTTGGCAGGCAGTGTTTCTGTAGTCAGCTGGGGTGAGAGTGTGCCTAGTCTTGGCCACCACCTTTAGCAGACTCAGGGGAAGTCATCTCTGGAAGATGAACCTAGTCTGGCCATACCACACAGGTCTTGGTGTCTCACAGCAGAGCAAAGGTAAGCTCATTTGCTTCTTGACTTCTGATTTCTTTGGTGTTGACTGTGGATCCAACTAAGAGAAAATCATTAATCTATTCTAAATTTACCATGATGTTGTTTAGGCTCAGGTTTTAGAAATTTTGTTTTGTGTTGATATGCAATCCACCCGGAAGGCTATAATCTTTCATCTTCTTGTGTTTTGTAATAAAATTACCTTGAACAAAATCCTCAAAGTCCTCTTTACTTTCAGCAATCAAGACTGTGTCATTTGCATACAATATGGCAAAAAGCAAAGTCAATGAGCTAAGAATATAATTTTGAATAATGAAGGGCACCATTTAGCCCTTTTATCTCCTACCTGCATCTACACTTTCATCTGTTCTCTTTGTTCATTTTTATAATTTCAGACACATCAACTCAATATCCAAAATCAAAGCATACTACCTCAACTATATTTTCAATAAATAATGGCAAAAATGTCCTGTTGCGAGAAATAAAAGGAAAGAAACCTCAAATAAGCAATTCACTTCTGAAAAACAAAAATGAGTGGGAGGCATAGGACTCTTTGACTTCAAAACCTACAACATAGAGGTAGTAATCAAAACAGCATGGTACAATAACAGGCACATAGACCAAGAAACAAAATTGAGAACCGAGACATGGTTCTTTATATTTATGGTTAATTGATAATTAACAAGGAAATAAAATGAATTAAATGAGGAAATGACAAGATCTTCAATAAATGATGCTGGCAAAACTGGACTTCTACCTGCCGAAAGCTGAAACAGGATCCACATCTCACACCATAAGCAAAAAATCAACTCAAGGTAGATCAAAGACCCAAAAGCAAAACTCCAAAACATAAAGTGCAATACAGACAAACTGGGATCAAGTTAAGATCTAGTCTTTGGTATAAGGAAACTGCCAAATACAGCTAGACATACACAATCTGGGGAGGATAAAATTGATGAATAGGATTTTCCAAAAATTAAATCTCTGTTCTTATCAAACACTTTTTCCAACAAAGTTTAAAGAAAATTTACCTACTGAGCACAAACATTTGGCAATTCTATCTTAGAAAAGTGTCTCATAACAATAGTTTCCTGAATCTTACAGGGCCTCTACAAGAAAAAGACTGCTAACCCAATTGCAAAGTTGACAGAAGACATGGAAAAACTTTTCACAGAGGAATACATTCAGGTAGCCAAACAGACACATGAAGAAATGTTCAAAATTACTGGCTATAAGAGAGACGCACATCAAAACCACAATGAGATGTCATGCCACCCCTTTAGCATGGCAAAGTTTAGTAGGGCAGCGAGCAATAAATGCTGGAGAGGATGTGGAGAGGTAGAAACTCTCATACACTGTTGGTGGAATTGTAAAATGGTAAAATTCTGGAAGATAGTTTGGTGTTTCCTCAAAAAGTTGAACATAGAAACTCCATATGACCTAGCTATTCCACTACTAGGGATATACTCCAAGGATATTGGGACTGAGATACAAATGGAGATTTGTACACTAATGTTCATAGCAGCACTATTCACTATCACACGAACATGGAAACAGCCCGAATGTCCAATCACAACTGAATATATTGAGAAATTGTGGTACATTCACACAATGAAATACTATGCAGCCTTAGGATCAACAACTTCAAAAAATACTGCATAACTTGGAAGAGACTGGAGAACATTAAGCTGAGTGAACTAACTCAGTCTAATAAGGACAAATAATCCATAAGACCATTATTGTAAAAATAGAAGGATAACTAATAAAACATGCATGGGAGCTCAAGTAGAGAAGAGGTGGGAGTCAAGAGATGAGATTGTGTAAGGACAATACCACAGGATTGCACAGTTGATTGGTGAAGGGGTGGAAGAAGGAAATGGGAAGTATCTGGGTGAAATGACAGGTTATTGATGGGCAAGGGCCAATGGTGATTAGATTTATAAAACATAATGCATATGAATGATTGGATGAAACATTGTGAATGAAGAATAGTGTGAAATACAGTTTACAGAAACTTTGTAAGCAAACACATTAAAAAGAAAAATATAAAGGAAAAAAACATGTCCTTTTGTCTCTGCAGGGTCTACGTTTTACAAATTTCAATTCATATATAAAACATTCTTTCTTATAAGTGTTCTAGACAGGAGGAGTATTTTTTCCCCCAAATATCCACCACGTCAATTGAACTCCAGGGCATTTAACATACTCTCACTTAAGTCCCTGATTAAGGACACCATGTTGTCAACATATAGGATCAACAACAAAAGAAAGACTGTCAAGGACATAGACTGACACATAACTGTACAATTGGCTTAAGCACAGCAGAGAATGTGAAGATAGCACAGGAATTGGCAGGTTTTCATCCAGTTGTATAGTGTTGCGATGATTTGGAATTTACTGGATGGCATCTAAGAACAATAATGACTTCTTAATGTCTACCTTCCCTCACATTTTTCTTAGCTAAAGCTTTTTGTTTCAAATCTGTACTTAATATAATTATTTCAGATAAATCTTCTGTGATTTTTTTAATCAAGTCACGATATTCAATTTTATGTTGCCAAAGAACTGTGTGAGCAACTATACAAGCATGTTTCTCAATTTAATTTTATAATTTTCTGTATGTTATTTTTTATTTTTATTAAAATAAATGAAAGTTCACAGAGACTTTGGATTTCCATTCATTCATTGTTGCACACTTTCCCCCTGTCCATCCCTCCTCCCAGATTGCTTTTATCTTTGAAAAGTAAAAAAAAAAAAAAAAAAAAATTCACTGTTATACAATCCCCCCCCCGCATTATTAATAATTTTTAACAATGAGATTTCCAATTCTATCACTGTATCACTGCAATTTGAGTCAGGCACCTGGCAGAGTGTTTACCACAAAAGTGTCCTCACTAAAGGTTTACTGAAGGAGTTCATCATATCATGGTATTTTTCTTGTTAATAGATACCATTAGGTCAACTACGGCTCACACCAACTCTATGAACCTTCTTGTGCCATCCTCACTGTCTCTAATATATATGAGACCATTGTTACTGTTGCTATGCCCATCTACCTTGTGAAAAGTCTTTCTCTCATTGATGAACCCTCAATTTTTCCCAGCACAATGTCTTTAATCTAAATACTGGACTTTGTCGACCACTGATTTTTCCATATTCATTATATGTTGTCATTATTGTTAGATCGCATCAAATCAACCATGAGATTCACACTCATCTTTATAATCTCTATCCTGCTCATGTCTTTTGTGGTAGTCACTGTATCAATGCATCTCATTGAGGGTCTTATGTGCCTTCTCTTACCTTCTATGTTTCCTAGCATCATATCTCTCCAGAAACTGGTTCTTTCAGAAAATATGCCCAAAATAAGTGAGATGAAATTTCACCATCCTTGCCTCTAAGAAGTATTCTGGTTTTATGTCCTTCAAGGCAGATTTGCTTATTTTTTGGCAGTCCATTATATATCCAATACTCTTCAACACCACCACAATTAATAGACATCATTTCTATTGTCATCTATGTTCATTGTCAAACTTTCAGATTCATTGAAAGCATCATGGATGAGATTAGACATAACTTGGTCTTTAAACTAAAATCGTTGCTCTTTAGAACTTTGTAGGTCTCCCCACACAAAATATCTTTTTTTCTTTTAAACAAAGTATTTATTTTGTACTGGTTTACTTTCAAATCTCATATACATTGTTTTTTACACCAGCTCTTTTCCATTTCCTTTATCCAACTCTCTTTCAACACATCAAATAATATCACTCTATGATTAGCCTCCTCTCCCCTGCTCATCCTCACCATTCTGCTTTCACCTTGCTCCCCTTGGATCCACATACACATTCTACAATAATAGTTGTATACATTATTTGTCCTTATGGGACTGAGTTAATTCACGTAGCATAATGCTCTCCAGTCCCTGCTAAGTGAGGTAGTGATTTACAAAATCTTTGCTCCTGGGTGCTGCATGTTCATCATGTGAATATACAATAATTTCTCAATCCTTTAGATTATGGACGTTTGGGCTGTTTCCATGTTCTTGCAGTAGTGAATAATCCTGCTATGAACATTGATGTAAAAGTCTCCATTTATGCCTCAGTCCTCATTTTCTTGGTGTATATTACAAGCAGTGGAATAGCTGGGTCATATGGGATTTCTATGTTCAGCTTTTTTTAAAAAAAATTCTTTATTTAATGTTGCCCA
>NW_006399828.1:12227471-12246579 GCF_000299155.1 Elephantulus edwardii
ATATTGCATGAGTTCCTTGTTTTTCAATGCAGCATAGTATTCCATTGTGCGGATATACTACAGCTTCTCTACCCATTCGTTTGTTGATGGGCATTTAGGTTGTTTCCAACTCCTTGCTATTGTAAACAAAGCCGCAATAAATATGGGTATGCATATATCTACTTGGATGTCAGCTTTTTGAGGAAACTCCATTCTGCCTTCCTCTGTGAAATTTTTTTCCATGTCTTTTGCCCATTTTATATTTTCATTATCAGTCTTTTTCTCATGGAGTATTCTATAAACTTTCTTTTTTATAACCCAATCATGCAGAGAGTTATTAGATTTCTGCATGAGTGGTTTTGTAAGCTTTAACATCCTGTGGTTAACATCCAGCTTTATGGCATTTTGTTCTGAGAGGATACTTCACATTATTTCAATGTTTTTTAATTTATTAAGGCTTGCTTCGTGTCCTACTATATGATTAGTTCTGGAGAATGTACCATGTGCACTTGAGAAGAATGTGAATTGAGTTTTAATACCCTGAATACATCCACAGGTCATTTGGATGATAGCATAGTTTAGCTTTTCTGTGTCTTTGTTAAGTTTCTTTTGAGTTCAATTATCCATTGGATTGCTGAAGTCCCCTACAGCTATTGTGGTGCTGTTTATTTCTTTCTTCAATTCTGTTAACCTTTGTTTTATGTATTTTTTAGGTCTATAGTTTAGAGCATAAATAATGAAGGTTATGTCTTTTATTTATTATGCCTTTAATCAGTAAGTAATACCTTTCCTTATCTTTCATGGTGGTTTTCATTGTGAAATCTGTTTTATTAGAGATTATTATGACCACACTAGCTTTTTTGTGGTTGCCATTTTCTTGATATATTTTTTTCAGCTCTTTTTAGTCTATATTTCTCTAAACTTTTTCTGGACTTTATGTGAGGCTTTTCTTAATAGAGACTAGGTTGTTATAAGTATATAATGACCCCACATATGGCAATGTTTTGTGATGAATCTGTATGTATATAGGTGTTCTTCTCTTGGGAAGAACAGCCAGAAGCTGGGTAAATGTTGACACCCTGAAACCATGCCTCCACCCAGCCTCTTCTACTTAAACTTAAGAAATCACATGTGATGAAACAAAGCAATGTTTTACCCAAAGTACCTATGATATTGGTGTTTCTAGTAGAATCAAGGCGGTGGGGCAGTGGTCTAGTGCTCTGGGCCATATTACAGTCTAAAATCTCAAAATATATTTTGATTTCTTGTCTGATGGTAACATGGGTGTTCATTGTGGATGTTAAGTAAAAAGAAAAAAAAATTCACAAATTAATTTTTTTCTCCATCTTTCATGATACTACCTTTTATTACTAAGGATTTTTGTATTCTTGAGGTTGAGATGCAATCAGCATTGAAGGCTGTAGTCTTTGATATTCTGTAGAAAGTATTTCAAGTATTTTTTACTTTCTCCAATAGTGCCGTATCATCTCAATAAAGCAGGTTGCTGATGATGAGTCTTCCTCATATCCCGATGCCATTTTCTTCTTCACATATCCCTCATTCACACATTCATTATCACTGAGTCAAATCAAGGTTACATTGACTACTTTCTGTGCCTTCATTTTATTGCATATATAATGTTGTTGTTGTTGTGTGTCATCGAATCACTGTGACTCATAGTTACACTATACACACTGCCCTAAACCTGATCCACCTTGTGCCAACCTTACTGTCTCTGACATACCTACCTCCATTGCCCCAGTGACAGAATCAATTCATCTCATTGAGGGTCAAAAAAGAACTGAACAAAAGATTTTGAACGGCAGCTCAAGAAGACAGAGCAAAATATTATAATGAACTGTGCATAGAGCTAGCGTCAGAGAATAAAAAGTGCTCTTCTCTGCATTTCTCAAGCTGAAAGCACTTAAAAACAAATTCAACCTTAAATTACAATACTTAGAATTACAATGGGCAAGATATTCAATGATACAGGAATTTAAAAAATGAAAATGGAAGGAGTATACAGAGTCACTGTACTAAAAAGAATTGGGAAGGCACTGAAAAATTACAGGATACCATATGAACAAGAGTCAATGATAATAAAGGAAGATGACCAACTTGCATTGAAGACACTGGCAAAAAAATAAAGCTCCAAGAATCGGTGAGATACCAATTATCACGTTTCAATTAACAGATACAACCCTAGTTAGGCTCATCAGTTTATATCAGGAAGTTTGGAAGAAAGCTGCCTGGCCAACTGACTGAAAGGAACCTATATTTATCCCCATTTACAAGACTGCAGGAATTATAGAACAATATAATTGACAATGTATGCCAGTAATTTTTAGCATTTCTTCATGTGTCTAATGCCATCCAAATATCTTTCTCTGTGAAAATTATTTCCATGTTTTTTGTCCATTTTGTAATTGTGTGATCAGTCTTTTTCTTGTGGAGGCTCTGGACTCTAGTCTCCTTTTAAAGTCAGGGATTACTCTGCCTCCCACTTAATTTTTGTTTTTCAGAAGTGCTTTGCTTATTTTAGGTCTCTTTCCTCTCTAAAAGAATTTGATAATTCCCTTTCCAATCTCATTGAAAAATAAATTTGGTATCTGGATTGGGATTGCATTGAATATGTACATTGCTTTTGGTAGTACTGTCATTTTCA
Source organism: Elephantulus edwardii (assembly GCF_000299155.1). Lineage (NCBI taxonomy): Eukaryota > Metazoa > Chordata > Mammalia > Macroscelidea > Macroscelididae > Elephantulus > Elephantulus edwardii. The sequence continues at coordinate 12,230,116 of NW_006399828.1, forward strand.
AAATATTAAGTCTTCCTATGCATGAACAGGGCACATTTTCACATTTACTTAGGTCTTTTATTGTGTCTCACAAAAATGTTCTTTAGTTTCCTTTGTGCAGATCTTTTGTTTCTCTGGTTAGTTTCACTCATAAGTATCTCAATTTGTGGTTGAATATTGTAAATGGTATTACTCTTGGATTCCTTTTCTTGGTTCTCTTTTTTACTGTAGAGAAATCCCACTGATATTTGGATATTGATCTTATATCCTGCCACTCTACTAAATTGGTATACTAGCTCTAACAGTTTCTTTTGTTGAATTCTTGGGTTTTTCTGTGTACACTATTGTATTATCTACTATGTTGTTAGTTGTTGTTAGGTGCTGTCCAGTAGAGTACGACTCACAGAGACCTGATGAACAAAAGATCTGACCTCTGATGTATCCTGTGCTATCTTTACACTTACTGATACACAAGAGCTCATTGCAGCAGTCACTGCATCAGTACACTTGGTCGAGGGTCTTCCTCTTCTTCACCAACCCTCCACTCTTCCTTACAACATGTCCTTTTCTAAGGAATAGGCTCTCCTAGCAACATGTCCAAAATATGTGAGGTGAAGCTTTATCAGTCTTGCCACGAAATAGCATTATTGCTGCAACCTCTTCAAGACATATCTATTTGTTCATCTACATATAATGAAAAAAATAACCATCTCTTTGCTGATCTGGATGCCTTTTATGTCCTTTTCTTGTCATATTTCCCTAGAAAGCACTTCTCATACAATTGCATGGGCATATTTAAGTGTTCTGGGATTCCCATTCCTCTAAGTGTTAGCCATAACTTTTTATGATCCACACAGTCAAATGCTTTTGCATAGTTAATAAATCATAAATACACATTCTTCTGTTATTCTTTGCATTGAACAAGAATGCATCTGATCTTAGCAAGGATCTACCTGGTGCCATAGACTCTTCTAAATCCTGCTTAAACATCTGCCAGTTCCCTATATATGCAAAGTTCTAGTAATTTTTGAATGATCTTCAGCAGTATTTTGCTTGCATTTAATATTAATAATATTGTTTGACAGTTTTCACAATCTGTTAGATAACCTTTCTTGGAAATGGGAACAATAATAGACAATTTCCAATTTGTTAGGCAGACATCTGTCCTCCAAATTTCCTAGCATAGACTGACACCAAGGGCTGAATCTTATAACTGAAACAAGTGAACTGGTATCCTATCGATTCCTGGGACCTTATTTTTTGCCAATGCCTTTAATGTCTTCAATGCCTTCAATTTTCTCCTTTATTATCATTTACTCGTAGGAATCAATGGGATACCAAGTGACTTGTTTCAATTAGCATATTCTTTAGGGTACATTTGAAAATTTCATTGTTTTTTATTTTTTATTTGAACTATAATTTGTTATGTATAAAATGCAAAGTAACTGATATGTGTGATTTTTTTAGTATATACACAGTACATTTTTTAAAAAGAATATAGTAAAAGACATCATGGACTGATACAGTAACTGGGGCAATGAGGGTAGTTATACGAGAATTAGTAAGACCTGTTCAGGACAGGGCAGGCTTCAGAGCTGCTGTACAGTCTCTATGAGTCATAGGCAACTTGACGGCACTTAACAATAGCAAGACATTAAGTTTTTCACAGTCTCCCAAAGATAGTCCTCCATTTGAAATATAGAGTGAGCTTGTTGTTGTTTTTCCTGTAGAGTCAGGACTGGCTCATAGCTGACCCTCCGGTGGGTTTTCAGAAGCTGTAAGCACATGGAAAAAGATTGCCCATCCTTCTCCCATGGAGCAGCTATTGGCCTGTTTTGGGGATTGCAGCTTTTTACCACTAGACCAGTGAATTTGGTGTATAAATTTTCCCTTATCAACAAATAAAATTTCCCCCTGGCTTTTCGTTGATATGCAATACGTTGTATTAGTTAGGTACATAGAGTGGACAACTACCCAGAATGATTTTACCAGTAAAAGATCTGAACTTTACATTCTCCTATGCCATCCTCATATTCTTCAACATCCTGGAGTTTATTGTTATAGTTACTGTGTCAATCCATATTGTTGACAGTTTTCACAATCTGTTAGATAACCTTTCTTGGAAATGGGAACAATAATAGACAATTTCCAATTTGTTAGGCAGATATCTGTCCTCCAAATTTCCTAGCATAGACTGACATCAAGGGATCTCTTTATCTGATTCTCTCTACCTTTCCCAACAGGAGGTTTTGCTCAAGGATTGGACCTTTCTGACAACACACTCTAAGTATCTGAGACAAAATTAAATATATGGGAATACAAAATGAATCTTAAAAAGTAATTCAACATTACATAGAATATTGAGACAATATTGAGAATAAAGAGGCAATAATACTTTTATAGCAATACCTGAGAAAGTATGCTTCAACTTGTGAAGGGAAATGAGTATTTGAGAAAATGAATACGAACATACTTTGAAACATGCGTGTGTATATTTTTTAATATTACATTTGTTACTCAAACACACTGGGGACTTGCTCCAGGAACTTAAACTTCAGTGGTTTTACTGTAGAAATAATTTAGAGAATTTTATCTTTATCAACAAAAAAAATATAATTTATCATTAATTAAACTGTATCAGGAGAAAGTGATTGATACAACCTTGTTTAATAGAATATAGCCTCTACCAAATATTTTATATCCAGCAGCCAAAGACGTACTCTAGACCTTATAGAAATGTGGTTGATTATACATATCTGTTCTTTCTAGAATAAAATATATTATGAATATGAATTTATTTCCTAGTTGCAAGATCAATAATTTTTCTTATATATAATTTTGCTGATATTTTTGAACAACAACTGCTAAAAACCTATGGCCATTGCTACTTCTTTGGTTCCATAAATGTTTATCTTATTTATTGTAATCATTCTCATAGGGCTGCTGTGGGCCATCTTCATAAGAATTATTTGAAAACATCTTTTATTTCCCTTAGCTACAACCTGGATTTATTGAATTGTTTGGTGAAAGTATTCTGAGGACTAAATTTACAAACATTTTCCAGATGATTCTTCTGTACAATCAAGTTTAATTAGACTTGACTATTTGCTGAGGATTAATATCTGAGCTTCCCTTCAAAACTCTAATGCTATTTAGGAGAAATATGCATTTGACTATATAATTCTTAATTACCAGTATAATACTTTCACAAACCTACAAAAATAAATTTATCTAATTTTCCAATTAGTTTCTTAGGGCTAGGGATGTATGGATTTTTTAAAGTTTTAGCAAGTAGTAATTATAAAAGGAGAATATAATTTGTATTTTATTTTAATATAAATCATACCTGAAACAATCATGAGCAAGTTGTTTAAAATACAATCTTTGCCAAAACTGTAGACCAGAAATATTGAAGGCCTTTCCCTCAAAAAAATAAAAAAGAAAAGAAAAAAGGGAGAATTAAACATTATTTGAATGCGTATTAAACATTATTTGAATATTACAATGAAATGTGCAAAGAGCGGAGACAGAAAATCAAAGGGGCCAAACTACTGTGTGTCACAGATAAGTCGACAACACATAACAACAACAATAATTACATATATAATATTGTGTTAATTGGCTAACACAGAAGAATTTCCAGAAACAACATATTATCAAGAGGCAATAGTGATGAAGGAGGAAGTTCAGCTTGCTCTGAAAGACTTGACAAAAATTAAAGCCCCAAGAATTGATGGTATACCAGTTGATGTATTTCAACAAACAGATGCTGCCCTAGATGTGTTTACCAGGTTTTGCCAAGAAATCTGGAGGACAACTACCTGGCCAACTGACTGGATGACATTCATATTTATTCCCATGCCAAAAAAAGATGACCTGACAGAATCTGGAAATTAATGAACAATATCACTAATATTGTACTCTAGCCAAATTTTGCTGAAGATTACCTGGAAACAACCGGAACAATATATTGACAGAGAACTACTTGAAATACAAGCTGGGTTTAGAAGCAGTCATGGCAAAGAGACATTATTGCAAATGTCAGTTGGATCTTGTTAGAAAGTAAACAGTTTCAAAGTAATGTCTGTCCATATTTCATTGACTATGCAAAGGCATTTGACCGCGTGGATCAATACAAACTCAGAACACTTGATTGTGCTTATGCAAAACCTATAGTTGGACCAGAAAGAAATACTTAAAACATAGCAGGGAAACACTGCGTGGTTCGAAATCAGGAAAGGAATGAATCAGGTATTTGTTCTATCTCCATACCTTTTCAATCTCTATGAACCGATCATTTGGGGAACATGGCTTTATGAGGAAGAATGTAACATTACGAATGGAGAAAGGCTTATCAAGAACCTACGTTTTTCAAATAACACACAAACTCGCTTGCTGAAACTGAAGAGGACCTGAAGCACTTGCTGTAGAAGGTCAAAGACTGTAGTCTTCAATATAGATTGAAGCTCAAATTGGAAACACTGTAATAGTTGGATGAGAGATTGAGGTTATTAACAATTATAGCTTGCTCAGCTCAAAAATCAATATTCTTAGCACCAGCAGTAAGGATATCAAAAGATGAATTGCGTTGGGAAAAATCTGCTGTCAGGGACATTTCCCAAGTACTGAAAAGCAATGAGGCCCATCTAGAGACTAAGGCATGGCTAATCCGGGTTATGGCCTTTGCAATTACTTTCTATGCATCAGAGAGCTGGACAATGACTAAGGATGACAGAAGAAGAATTGATTATTTTGAATTCTGGTACTGAGAAGAGTCTTGAACATAGCATGGACTGCCAAGAAAACAAATAGGACTGTCTTGGAAAGGGTGAAATTGTTTCTCTTTGGCGGCTAGAATTTTGAAGCTTCGTCTTACATACTTTGGGCATGTGGCCAGGAGAGACTGGTCCTTGGAGAAGGACATCATACTCTGAAGGGCGGAGGGATAACACAGGAGAGGAAAACTCTGGATGAGATGGATTGATACAGTACTTGAGGCAATGGAGATTGGTGTATTGGAATTAGTGAGACTGGCTTAGGCAGGGCACACTTCAGAGCTATTATACATAAGGTTGCTATGGATCACAGATGACTCAATGGCAAATAAAAAACAGTGTTCCAGTTGGAAACAACTCACAGATACACTTTGGCAAGTGCTTAGAAGCACTAAATCATACGGGAGGAGATTACCCATCCTTTTTTCTATGGAGTAGCTGGTGGATTTGAACAGCATGCCTATGTATGAATACGCATACATCTAAAATTGATGCCTTTGAATTGTGGTTTTGGAGAAGGTTATAAAATATCGCATAGACTGTCAAAAGAACAATCACAAACAGATATGTTTTGAAGAAACTGTAGACAGAATGCTCCTTTGAGGTTTTTTTTTTAAAAAAAAGACACAAACTTTGTCTTATAAACAGAGGCATGCCATTAGAAAAGGTTATTTCTTGAAAATTACATCGTATTTGGAAGGATGGAGGATTAGAAATAGAGAAGACATTCAACCATATGGATTGACACAATGACTGTTACAATGGACTTGATTATGCAAGAGATGACGAGGATGGCACAGGATAGGAAAGAGTTTAGATCTGTTGTTCATAAGGTCATTATTAGTTATAATCAACTCTACAGCACAGAACAACAATTGATGATAGATAGATAGATAGATAGATAGATAGATAGATAGATAGATAGATAGATGATAGATAGATAGATAGATAGATAGATAGATGTCAAGTCGAGTGCTACTCATAGTGATTTTAGGAACTCAAGACCTAATGCTTTTCCATACCTATCGTAATTTCTCCAAGTTCTTAGAGTTTCCAGACGCATGTGGTTTAGGAAGTGGATGCCACTCCTGCTTCCAACCCTGTTTTACAACTGGGAGCTCCACCAAATACTCACCATTTTGGGAAACCATTCTGGTATTTGATACCTCAATATATATTTGCAGTTCAGTAAAGCAGCTTTTCCATTAAAACAGAGTATGCTCTGCTGAATGTTAGTTTCACTTGGAAATATGCATAACAACTGAAAATATTAAATGATAAATATTTCACTTTTCAGAAACTGCATTAGATTACTTGGCATTGTACAGCATAAAATAGTGTTGTCCAAATTTCTTTATTTTACATTGATCGTGTAGTTTGAGTTGCATTTATAGAAGAAAATGAGACTGTGTTGTGACTCATGCTCACAGTCAATCACAGTTTTATTTGGTATTTCTCTAAGTCATCCCAGTTTGTAAGTTTATGCTAGCTAACTGATCAGATATCATATCTTTCTTAGTATAATTCACCCTTTTCACATAGAGACTAACCTTTAGTCTTCTTTCTGATCGTACATTATTATTTTAATTTGGTTTATTCGCTGACAAGACCTTGGTTTCTTTTTCCCCTTTGGAACTTAAAAGCTGACTTATTTACCTATAAATATTCTCTGTATAAATTGAATTTTTAAATGTTCACTACTAAATAGCAATAGGGAAAAACTTTCCATTTCATGTTTCAAATTTAAGCTTCTTATACTTTCTAAAGTAGATTTGCACAAGGATAGTTTGAACAGCTGCAAGGTTATTTCTCTTCGCTGGTAATTCTTTTTTAAGTTTCACAAGCATAATCATTCAGAAATTATTTTCTGAAAGGCTGTGATGGCAGAGTTCTCTACTTAGGACACCTGGAATCTGGTGCCAATTTTACTGTGAGATAATTTGGTGACCTTGGCAAGGTGTATCACCTCCCCAGGGCTCATTTTTTTTTCACCTATAAAAAGATCAAGTACAGATAATTAAAATATCTGATTTTTTTGTCCTTTACCTTCCGAAATTATCATTTCCAATTTATTAAAATATTATTTTAAGGAGTTATATTGTTTTTATTCATCTCTTAACATCAGATCTAGCATAATGTGAAAACTATTTAAAAATATTTTTACACATATTGTTTCATACTGTTAATTATAACACACATAATGAAGAAGGGAAGAGGAGATGGATAGAGGGGAAGGGGATAAAATATTATAAAATAAAATTATTCATTGCAAAAAATAAAACAAACCTATAACTCTATAGAAAAAAATAATTAATAACACTACTCTAATAAACAATGACAACAAAAACATCTTTCCAGATCATAGCAGGCATCATAATAGCTTGAAATTGTTAACTTTGTAGTCAAAGGCTCTGTGCCCAATTCTTGATACTACTACTTATTGATTCTATCATTTACTCATTCTAACACTTATTGTTGTGATGCCCTACTTGACCAACTTGTTCCTTATTTAAGTTTTCTTATCTACAAACTGGGATTTCTCCTCCTTTAGCTGTATTTAAAAATACTTATCTTGAGGGACTGTTCAGAGCTAACATTTTCAAATGCTGTAAATAATTCTTGGTCTATGATAATCTTTACATACTGTTTGAAAAATAAATGAAAATTTTACTCATCAAAAATTGGAATTTGATCTACAAAATAAAAAAGTAACTTTTGTTTTCTACAAATTTTATACTCAGAAGACATTTGGATGGCTCTATGGTTAAGGCATTCCACTGAGAATCAACAGAAAGATGACTCAATACCACCGATAGCTTTGTTGGAGAAAGATAGATATGGCAGTTGTATTCCATTAAGATTCATAGCCTTGGAAATGCTATGGACAACTCTATTCAATTTAACAACATCATTATGAATCAGAATTAGAATCCACTTATGATAGTGACTTTATTAAACAGCACTATACTTCCAAATCTTAGCATAATTTCTCTTTGATTAATTTTGCTAATTGATTTTCAAGGGCAGACAAGATATTTTTTGCTATCTTGTCAGATAGAAGAGGAAGATTGTAAATTACAATTTATAATTAAAATTATAAAATCATTTTACAATTTTTTTATTTATCAAATCATTGAGGATCATCACACAAATTCCACATTTTATCATTACATACACGTTTTAATAAAGTACAATTTAATTCATGATAGAGGTTCTCAGCAAAGAAGTTCAGGTTCTAGGTCCACAGAAAGTACTTCACCCAAGTCTCACATTGATGGCAGTGAAGTAAACCCCAGAGCAACTGATCATTATGGAAAATTAGTTTTTTCTTAATTTTAATTGATAGCCTTCTCACCAGGCCATGAATTAGATACCACAGTTAATAGACCATAATCACATTTAATGCTAATTGTTCAGTATTCCACAAGTTCAATTAATCTTATCAGTGATTTTGTCACTCTATTTTTGTAATATACAGACTAGTCCATGCAAGGTATATTAATTGCCAGGGCAGGTTATAGTCCAATTAACTATTTTTGGCAGAATAATACATTTATGAACTAAAAGGCTGCATAAATCAAAGTCAGAAAAAATGTTTTAGCCATAAGAAAATATATTGTGGGGATGAATTACTGGAACTCAGAGCTGAGTACCATTGTCTCAGAGAATACCAGTGACAATTGACACAACATACCCACACAAAAAATGTTTTCCATCTAAATTTGAAGAGTAGTGAATGGAGTCTTAAAAGTTGTTTATAGTTACTTAAACAGAAACTATTGGTCAGTCCGTATTTGGAGAAAAGAATGAAGATAATAACAGAATCATGGTGGGAAGATGTGGAAAACAAAAGGAACAACTCTTCAAAGGGTTATTTAATCACTCAAATCTCAGTTTCCACAACCTGAGAACAGAAGAATTTCGTGGTATCTGGCTATCATTATGGATCACTTTTAAAATGATCACCCATAGGACATAGGGGCTTTTATAAAAAAAAAAAAAAAAGAAAATGAAACAAACAAACAAAAAAATGATCACATGAGAAAGCAGGGAAAAGAGTGGGAGAAAAATGTGATACAAAACAGAAACTCCTAAATAATGACCATACATTAAGAAGATCTCACTGCACCACATTCATCATTAAGTTTAAGCCTTACATAGATACATAAGATAATAGAAGTCAGAGAAGAAAACATTTTGAGAGAGATTGGTTCAAAATTTAATAATGGTGGTTAGAAAAAGGATTCAAATGAAATTTAGCCAGTAACTAGCATGCCTTTTAGATTCAAAAGTAGTGAAACTTTGTCTCACATACTTTAGGCATGCTGTCAGGAGGTATCAATCTTAGAAAAAACTCATGGAAAAAGTATGTCAGCAAAATAAAGGAATTACCTCAATGAAATATATTGACATATTAACTATAAACACGAACTTGGTGAAGATTATGAGGTTGGTACACATGTTATCAAGTCTTCAATATGTTGTTTTTAGAGTTTCTGTGAGTTCTATCAAACTTGATTTCAAGTAACTGCATAGCAACATGGAGAGGCAGAGGATCTGCAAAGGGAGCTGGGAAAAACCCAGCAGTGAGAATTAAGGCATGTAAAGGCTACAATACAGTATTTTCAAGCTTCAATGTTTGTCAATCTACAGTCTTCGCAATTGCATGCTAGGGATGATATAAAGAGAACTGATGCCTTTGAACTGTGGTGCTGAAGAAGAGTGTTGAATATACCATGGACTGATAGAGCGGAACAACAACCATTTAGGGAGACAGTCTGCATACAGATGTCCTCTAAGAACCTATCCAAAAGATAGAGTGGGGAAGAGACCTTTTGCTTAGTTCTGTACGCAGACAAGGGACTTGGAGTCTTGCACGGAAGCTCAAGATAGAATCTCTTCCTATACAAACACTTCTTTGTTCTAGGTGGTTTTACTAGAAACAGAACGTTTTAATCAGGAACCAATAGTGCACATTTTTCTTGCTTATTTGTCAGGAAGCCTTGTTCTTATCCTTGAGCTCATGGAAGAAGTGTTATAAAAATAAAGCAACAAAGTCACTCGTGGCTGCAGTCATCTTCCCTTTTATAGTAAAACCACTAAGAATGAAGAAGTGCTTGTATAGGAAGATAGGAAGGAGTTTGCATGCAAGACTCCAAGTTCCTTGTCCGAGTGCAGAACTAAGCAAAAGGTCTCTTCCCACACTCTCTATCTTTTGGATAGTTTCTTAGAGGACATCTGTGTAGAGACTGTCTCTCAAAATGACTGTTCTTCGGCTCCATCAATTTACTGCTAAGGAAATGAACAGGTTTGCCCTAGAGAGGATGAAGCCAGGATGCTCTTTGGAGTTAAGATTCTGAAGCTTCGTCTGACATAGTTTGGGCATGTTGCAAGGAGGAACCGGTCCTTGGAGGGGGACAGCATATTTGGGAGAGTGGAGGGACAGTGCAGAAGAGGAAAACCCTCGATGAGATGGGTTGACTCTGTGATTTGGGTGGTCGGAGTAGGTGTGTCAGAGATGGTGAGCTTGGCACAGGATAGAGCAGGATTTAGGGCTCTTGTACATGCGGTCACTGTGAATCACAGATGACTTGACGGCACATAACAAGAATAGAAGATGGAGTACATGAAACAATCTATGGTTTTTGCAATCTGTCTATATATCTCCTTGGAGGCAAGGATTCTGAGGCTCCATCTAACATACTTTGGACATGTTGTGAGGAGAGACTGGTCCTTGGAGAGGGACATCATGCTTGGGAGGGTGGAGGGACAGTGCAGGAAAGGAAGGCCCTCTTTGAGGTGGATTGATTCAGTGATTGGGATAATTGGGATGGGAGTGTCAGGGACAGTGCGATTGGCACAGGCAGAGCGGAGTTTAGGGCTGTTGTACATAGGGTCGCTATGAGTCGCAGGCGACTCGACAGCACATAACAGCAACAACAACATATATTTATGACATAATGATAGTTAATTTTTTTAGCTCCTCTGGAACAATACTTAGATGATTTGGGGGAAAAGATGTTTTTTATGCTACTTCCAAAATTTCTATAGAGAAGATAAGTTCTATTTTAATCTCAGGGGAAAAAGAGCAAAATATTCAACTTTTTCTTACATTTTGAGTTCTACATTTTCTATTGCCAAAAAATTATTTGCCCAATTAGTGTTTAGTGGTTCTGGAAAGAGTACAGGGCAATTATATTTCAATTCCTCATTAGTACTTGTTCTTTCACAGAAAAGATTGACCATATTTATTGTTATATCCACCCGAGTCTCCTATACTCAGGGTTCTAAATCTTTTCCACTCTAGTAAGGAAAGATGTCTGCAATTGTGTAACTGCTAAGAGTTAGAAATATAGGAGGTATAACTTGCCTTGAGTGTAAAGTTGTGTTCTTTCATGTAGGTGTATTAATCATAAGGGGTTTATGTTGGTCCTTATTTAATCTGGATGTTTCCTTATCTATTATTTCAGGACTCACAAAGGAAAAGATGTAATAAGTAGACTGCGCGTTCATGTATCCCTTGAATTTTTTTCTTTTGAAATTGATTTTAATAAAGGATCTTGGAGACAAGAGTTTTATGGAAAATACTTTAAGAAAGAATAAGTTTAGTAATCATTGAGAAAATGTGTATAGATCATTGACTATCAAAATATGTCTTAGAATTCTTATCACCAAAATATTTGTATTTAGTCACCATATAATTAGTATCAGTAGAGGTATCCACTTCCTAAACAACATGCCTCTGGAAACACTATGAACTTTGAGAAACAATGATAGCTATAGAGAGGCTTCAGGTCTTTTGTTCATAGGGTTTATATAAGTTGTTCTCAACTCAATCAACAACAACAAGTTAGTATCAGTTCATGTATCAGAATGAAATAGTGCCTAAATAGTTGCAAATAAAAGTTTGAAAATTATTGGACAAGATCATAAGAGTAAGAATCAAAAGTCCCTGATTAATTGGTGACAGTTAAGTGAATAAAGCTCAAGTTTAGAAAATAGAGATCGCATTGTTCCAAATTCTGATTCCTGTATTATTTGCTAAGCAGCTATACTTGTCAAGTAAGTTATGAATCAAGTGTAATAACAGTAGATGACTTAGAGAGTTGTTACAATAATGCACATAGCAGTCATTTAATATTTATGTACACATAAATGAATACATTATGTATGAATACATGCCTGACAGAGTAAAAGCTAAGTAAATGACAACAGTTATCATGCTATTTTAAATTGTTAACAACAGTAGTATTAATAAGGTTTGTTGTATCCCTATTGGTTCTTTAATTGGTCGTGAATTATGCAAACATTTTCTGATTAATTTTACAAGAACAGTGTTGACAAAATGATCAGAAATTGGAAAAAGATAGCAAGAAGTGATGTACATGTAAATAAGAGATTTAGAATTTAAAATGTAATTAGCCCTTAAGAAATCAGAAATAAGTAGAAGTAAATCAGAGAAATTTAAAAAAAAAATTCTGTTTCTTATGGTATTAATGGACATAAAATTATTGGATTAAATATGTTGTTGTTGTTGGTTGCCGTCGAGTCTAGCACGACTTATAGCGACCCTATGAACAAAAGGCCTGAAGGCTTTCTATAACTATTGATATTTATCAAAGTTCATAGAGTTTTCAGAGGCATGTTGTTTAGGAAGTGGATGCCACTCCTGCTTATATGGCATCCTTTCTTGTGTTTATGTGGATTAAATATAAATATAAGTAAATCATGCTATATAAGACCTCTAAAATTAGATAGGAACCATTGTATTTCATCAGTTAAAGTAACCTTCAAAAATAGTGGAATGATTTTTCTAAAGGTCTCTGTGTTTCCCAAATCATATCTACATATAATGTTAAATAGGAATAATAACAACTAGGAGTTCATTCAAGGATAAGAGACGGGTAGCTAATAGGATATAAAACCAGTAAATGAAAACTAAAATACATGGGCTTTTTTGTCAGGCAGGGAAGAAGTTTAGTGACTATGAAAGTTACCTTTTAAATTCTTTAAGAAGTGTTGAGTGGAATAAGAGCAAACTCACTTTTTGTAAAATCCAGTGTTAAAATAAGCACTGGTGGGTCAATTTTATAGGGAAATCAGATTCAGGTCAGTATTTAGAAAAGCATGAGTCTTTTTAAAAATTGAACAACTTTCCTCCAGAGACTATGAGGTGTGAAAGGCTGAAGGCTGAGAATTCTGCACTGAATGGAATAGTCAGTAGGGGTCTTCTCAGTTCTCTTTAAGGCCTCAAAAGCTTTTTCTATGACTTTATTTCTATTATTCTAACAGTGGAGATATCAATAGAAAGTTTTCTTTTTTAAATCATATGTGCACCTCCAGTGTCAATACTTGCAAAGATTAAGTGAATATACTTTAGAGAAATAATCTAATGACTCTTCTAGGATATTGAAGTTTGCTCTGCAGTTACAATTGATATGAAATACTTAGATATCACAAGTTTAACATTTTAATAGGGCATTGAATTCTTAATTTAATTTACATTTGTTATGAAATATTTGGATATCATATGTTTAATATTTTAATAGGGAATTGAATTCTTAATTTAAGAAGTTGCTACAAACTGAAGGTTGGAAAAAGCTCACTAAAAGTGTTATTACTTCTATCACTCTTGTCACTATAATAATCATGCTTAGTATCTTAATACTACTTTGCAATATATCTAGTAAACACTAAGACTGATTGTTAGTAGTTTATCTACTATTTCTTTCCTACTAATTCTGACATTTAAGTTCTTGCCCTGTGCAATAGATAAGATAGTTTGCTGCATCTATTGAATAAGTATATTGTTATTCTTGTCGTTGTTCTGTGCCCTGAAGTCACCTGCGACACATAGTGACCCTATGTTCAACAACCCTAAACCCTGCTCTATCCTGTGCCAATCTTACTGTCTCTGATAAGTATAGAAAAATAATTTTCAAGCCTTGAATATGACTAAAACAGACACATACACAACCACACACCCCACTAACAACAGCAATAAAACACATAAAATTAAAATAGCATTAATTAATTTCCCATTCCCTGTTCTAGCTATGATGTTGTTGTTACGTGTCATCAAATTAGAACTGACCCATAGCTGACATTTCAGCAGATTTTCAGAGGTAGTAAATCTCACCAGAACTTATTTAATATCCACTTTCCTCACAAATAACAATTATGACATCTGGAGAAATAGAAAAGAAACTGCTCTTAACATTGGACAGAAATCAATAAAACTAAAGTCCCAATCCTTGAGAATAAGAAGGCAAAAGAAATAAGCCCAGATTTCCCTAGGAATTATTTCTGAAAGCATTTGAACGTTCAGGCCAAAGATTTAGAGAATGGAAAATAACATCAGTTTCACAAGGTGGAGGAAATAGTGTTTTCCAATAAAAATGGGATATGGTGATCAAGTAAATGGAGTGGAAATACCAAACAGAAATCTCTAACATCTGAGTGGAGATATCAGAGGTTATGCAGTAGTTAAAGAAGATGAAAGTGGTGCCCAGGCAGAGGGAGGTGGCCATCAAAAGCATCATAGTTTACTTGAAATCTCACAAAGGCCAGCATGAAAGATAAACTCTTAACAGGAAGTAAGAAAACAATAAAATACACTGAGGTCTCATCCAAGCCATCCTATTTTCATTTGTTCTTTATGCATGTGAAAGATGGAAAAGGAATAAGAATTATAGAAGATTCGAGGCCTTTGCAATGTGGTGTTGGAGAAGATTACTGACTATCACACAGACTATTAAAGGGACAGATAAGTCTATCTTGGAGGAAATGCAATCAGTGGGCTTTCTTAGAGGAAGTATGAAACATCATCTCACATACTTTGAGCATATTGTCTGGAGGGAACATTCCTGACAAAAAGACATGTTGTTGTTGTTGTTATGTGCCATTGAGTTGCTTGTGACTCATAGTGACCCTATGTACAAGAGCCCTACACCCTGTGCCAACCTGGCCATCTCAAACACGCTTTCCCACCACTCCAGTCACAGAATCGATCCATTTCATTGAAGGTCTTCCTCTCTTGTGCTGTCCCTCTATTATCCCAAACTTGATGTCTCTCTCCAAGGATCAGTTCCTCCTTGCAACATGCCCAAAGTATGTCAGGTGAAGCTTCAGAATCCTTGACTCCAAGGAGCATTCCAGCTTCACCTTCTCCAGGAGAAACCTGTTTGTTCCCTTAGCAGTCCAAGGTATTTTCAACACTCTTCTCCAGCACCACAGCTCAAAGGCATCAATTCTCTTTCTATAATCCCTAGTCACTGTCCAACTCTCCGATGCATAGCACATAATTGCAAAGATTATAGCCCAAATCAGGGCACCTTAATCTCCAGCCTGATGTCACTGCTATGCAATAATTTTGAGAGGTCCCTCACAGCTGACTTGCCCAATGTAATTCATCTCCTGATTTCTTGGCTGCTGTTACCAAGAGTGTTGACTATGGAGTGAAGTAAACTATATCAATCTCTTCACCATCTATACTGATGCTGCCATTTGGCCCAGTGGTGAGAATCTTTGTCTTTTGATGTTGAGCTTCAATCCACATTGAAGACTGCAGTCCTTGACCTTCTGCAGCAAGCTCTTCAGGTCCTCCTCAGCTTCAGCAAGCAGGGTTGTGTCATCTGCATAACACAGGTTGTTGATGACTCTCCCACTAATCCCGATGCCACATTCCTCCTTGTACAGCCCAGCACAGATTGAAAAGGTATGGAGACAAAATACATCCCTGACAGACTCCCTTCTTGATTTTGAACCATTCATTGTCTCCCTGCTGTGTTCTGATGGCTGCCTCTTGGTCCAAGTATAGGTTTCACAGCAGCACAATTAAATGTTCTGGGATATCCATTCTTCCTAGAGTCAGCCATAGCTTGTTGTGATCCACACAGTCAAAAGCCTTTGCATAGTCAATGAAGCACAGATAGACATGATACTAAGAAAAGTCAAAAGGAAGAGTGAAAGGCTTTCCACAAAATTCATTGATATAATGACTATAACAATGAGCTGGAGCATATCAGATATCATGAGGATGGCAGAGGATAGAGCAAGGTACAGATCTAATGTTCATAGGGCCACCATGAATCATGGAAAATGCAGTGACACCTAACAACAACACAGAGATACAAGGATTAAGAAAAAAAAAGTAACCTATTACATGTTGCTGTTGTTGTTGTTATGTGCCATCGAGTCATGTGCGACTCATAACGACTCTATGTACAACAGCCCTAAACTCGACTCTGTCCTGTGGCAATCGCACTGTCTCTGACACTCCCATTCCAATTATCCCAGTCACTGAATCAATCCACCTCATAGAGGGCCTTCCTCTCCTGCGCTGTCCCTCAACCCTCCCAAGCATGATGTCTCTCTCCAAGGACCTGTCTCTCCTCACAACATGTCCAAAGAATGCTAGATGGAGCCTCAGAATCCTTGCCTCCAAGGAGCCACCCAGTCTAACCCTTTCCAGGACAAATCTATTTGTTTTCCTAGCAGTCCACGGTATTCTCAATACTCTTCTCCAGCATCACAGCTCAAAGGCATCAATTCTCGTTCTGTCCTCCTTGGTCATTGTCCAACTCTCTGGTGCATAACAAGTGATTGCAAAGACCATAGCCTGTATCAGATGCACCTTAGTCTCCAGAGAGACACCACTGCTCTTCAGTACTTTGGAGAGGTCCCTAACAGCAGACTTTCCCATGGCAAT
>NW_006399828.1:12248255-12252159 GCF_000299155.1 Elephantulus edwardii
ATCCCGTGCTGCCTTTTGAAATCTTCTATTCAACTCTTTAGTATCTTGAATTCTTCCCTGTGCTTTGTCTTCTCTGCACTCCAGTGCAATTTTCAGAGTATCTTCTGACATCCATTTTGGTCTTTTCTTCCTCTTTTGTCTTTGCAATGACTGTTTGTACTCTTCTTGGATGATACCCTTGATATCCTCCCACAACTCACGTGGCCTTCGCTCATTAGTGTTGAAAGCCTCAGACCTTTTCCTGAGATGGTTCTGAAATTCAGATGGGATAGACTCAAAGTCCTATTTTGGTTGGCTTGGATTTGGTTTAATTTTCCTCAGCCTCAGCTTGAATTTGCATATGAATAAAGCTTAACAGTCACAAAAGAGTTGTCATTGAGATGACCTCAAACTGTAAGAACTCATAGGTTTTCGAAATGGCTGTTTTTAGAAGAAAAGTAGGGAAGTAGATCACCAAACCTTTATTCTAAGAATATCTCAGTGTACTGGATATGTCAATCTTTTGATGAACATTTTATCATATTACCCATGTGCATCATCCAGGGACTCTGTGCAGAGTATTCAAAGAATACTAAAAGGCTAATCTAAAAGTAAAGAAATAAAAACAACCCCTGCAAAAATAAAGAAGATTGTAAAACTAATCAGACTATCACAAAGAAAATAATTAAATTCTAATAAACAATCAATGAGAAGGGACAAATTGAAAACAAATAGTAGCACAGTTGGCCATATTTTAGTAATTCCAATAAAGAGAAATAAACTAAATACTAAACTGTAAAGAAAAAAAAATTAGAGAAGGAAAAATAAAATTTAACAAATTATATTCTGGTATATTCTAGTTCGTGTAAATTTAGAGCGTTGTTGTTGAGTTAGAACTAGTTCATAGACAATGAGCCATTGGGTTGCTAAAACTGTAAGTTGCATGAGAGGAGACAGCCCATTTTTCTCCTGCAAAACTGCTAGTGAATTTGAACTATTAAAGAGGCTCAAATTTTGGTGTTAGCAGTGCAACTCTTTTGACTAGGTCATTTAAAAGAAATGATCCTTATATATCTTTAATTTCATTTATCATATACACAAACAACATCATAAAGGTTATTGTACACATAAAAAAACTTGACAAAATTCTCAGCTTTCTATTTTAGAGTTTAAAGACATAACCACTCAACTATCTATAAATGGGAAGACTTGCACATAAATCAATAAGCTTAAATGAGAAAGAAAAACAAATCAAAGTTTGTGGAATTCTGAGTAAGACAAAATATCTGCGTAAGACACTGATTAAACATAAGAAGAAAACGAATTAAACATATCCAAATTGAGCGGCACTGAGCCAAAAAATTGACTGAAATTATTAAACAACTTAAAAATTGACAACTTTAAAGAATACAAGATAAGTTGTGGAATCGCACCACGGGTATCCATAAAGAAAGCAATGTATCATCAAAAAGAGAGGGGGGAAAGGTCAAAAATAAGCCCAAAATATATCAGAAGAGACTAAAAGTTGCATTACAAGGTAGAGAGGTCACTAAAAAAGAAGAAATTCTGAATTTTAAAATATGAACAGAATATTTCAAAAGGCATTTCAAGAAGAGAAAGCATTATAAGGAAATGCGCAAAGAGATAAAATTATAAAAATCAAATGGGAAAAAAACATATATTTCCTAGCTGAAAGAACTGAAGTACAAATTCAATTCTAAATTAAAATATTGAAGGATTCCATGGGGAAGATCTTGAATGATGAGGATATCCAAGGAAAATGGTAGGAATAAAAAGTCATTGTATACTACATAGAGGAATTGTTAGACACTGAATTAATTCAGAAAGTAGCATATAATGAACAATCAGTGTAAATGAAGGAATAAGTTCAAGCTTCACAGGAGATATTGGCAATATAAGACTCTAAGAACTTATGGAATACCAATGAACATGTTTCATTAAACATACATGCCTGCATGCTGTCACTAATCTATGCCAAGACAATTGGAAGTCAGCTACCTGACCAACTGACTGGAGGAGATCCGTGTTTGTTCATATTCCCAAAAAAAGATGATTCAGAAGAAAGTGAAAACATTGAACAATATTATTACTATCACATGGAATTTAAACCTTTCTGAAGGATATAAAAAAAAAAA
Organism: Elephantulus edwardii; assembly: GCF_000299155.1. Classification (NCBI taxonomy): domain Eukaryota; kingdom Metazoa; phylum Chordata; class Mammalia; order Macroscelidea; family Macroscelididae; genus Elephantulus; species Elephantulus edwardii. The sequence goes on from NW_006399828.1 coordinate 12,250,391, forward strand.
CAAATGGCTAGAACAATACATTAATAGAGAACTGTCAGAAATTCAAGCCAGATTCAGAAGATGGATGTTACCTGAAAGCAGAAAACAACAAAAAGTTACAGATATCTCTCTCTGTCTCTGTCTCTCTCTCTGTATGTATGTGTGTATATATATATATATTTATTTCATTCATTATGAAAGCATTTGACACATGTGGATCATAACAATATTGATATTGATATTGAATAACTGTGTTGATGAAGAATATTGAGTATTCCATGGACTGCCAAAAGAACATGTTTGTCTTAGAGAAAGTGCAACTTTGATGGTCCTTGGAGTCAAAGATGGTGAAACTTTGTCTCACATATTTGAATATATTTTCAGGATAGGTTTGCTTTTGGAAAAAAAGATATCACTCTGAGAAAAGTGGAGGTTTAGGGAAAGAGGCAAGATAAACTGACACAAAAACTGTAACAATGGGCACAAACATGATAGAGAGGATGGCCATGTCTGTCCCATTAAATAGGATAAGGTTCATATCTGTTGTTCAATAGCTTGCTACGAGTAGTAGGAGACTCAGTGGCATCTAACAAAAACAACAATATAAAGGAAAGTGTTCATAATATGAGTCAAGAAAAGGCTTAAACATATACATTTGAAGAAAACTTAAGAGTCAAGGAAAGTATTAAAAATACACATCTGAAGAAACTTAACAGACAACAAAAATGCAATCTGAGAATCAAGACTAGATTCTTTTGAAATAGCAAAAAAAAAAAAATTGTGAATCCATGAAATGTCAATGTCCAAGATAAACAATAGTAATATCTTAATAATAATTTAGTTATTTAATATTATAATCTTGACACAACTTGGTGAGCACATCTAGGGCAGCATCTGTTAGTTGAAATACGTCAATTGGTATACCATCAATTCTTGGGGGCTTATTTTTTGCCAATTGTTTCAAAGCAGTTTGAACTTCTTCTTTTATCACCTAGGTTCTTGCTCATATGTTGCTTCATGAAATTCTTCTGTGTCTGCCAATTCCTTTATGTACAATGACTCTGTGCACTCTTTCCATCTTTTCTAATATTATATTTTCAATTAATTTTAATGAAAATTTACAGAGATTTTGGATTTCTATTCATTCATTGTTGCACTTTTCTCCCTGCCCAACTCCCCACCAGTTCACTCTTTTCTTTGAAAAGTAAAAGAAAAATTCTTTCATTGTTATACAATTCCTCCCCCCAGTCCACTCCATTATGCAGCCTTCATTCTGGAATTCTGTCAAGAAAATAATACTTAATCATATATCCCTTTTAAACAGTTTTCTCCCTCATCTGTTTCAATGTGGTATACATAATTTATCCCATCTTTTTCAGTCTCCCTCCAACCCTGATGTCAGTCCCATTTTACAACAGTGGCACTATGCAGTATTTGTCCTTTGTGACTGAGATATTTCACTCAGCATAATGTCCTCCAGGGCCACCCATTTTTTATAATATTGCATGAGTTCTTTGTTTGTCAATGCAGCATAGTATTCCATTGTGTGAATATACCACAGCTTCTCTATCCATTTGTTTGTTGATGGGAACTTGAGTTGTTGCCTATTCTTTGCTATTGTGAACAAAGCCGCTGTAAACATGGGTGTGCAAATAACTTTTTGGGTAGTGGGTATGGTTTCTTTGAGGTATATTCCTGGGAGTGCTGGGTCAAATGGTATTTCTATTTGCAACTTTTTGAGAAAGTGCCATACAGCCTTCCACAGTGGTTGCACCATTTTACACTCCCAC
>NW_006399828.1:12252259-12268689 GCF_000299155.1 Elephantulus edwardii
CATCTGTTTCAATGCAATATACATCATTCCTCCCCGCCTTCTCTGTCTTCCCTCAACCTTGATGTCAGTCCCATATGCAATATTTGCCTTTTTGTGACGGAGATATTTCACTCAGCATAGTGTCCTCCAGGGTCACCCGTTTTGTATAATATTTCATGAGTTCCTTTTTTTTCAATGCTGCATCGTATTCCATTGTGTGAATATACCAGAGCTTCTCTATCCACTCGTTTGTTGATGGGCACTTGGGTTGTTCCCAGCTCTTTGCTATTGCGAAGAAAGCTGTGATAAATATGGGTGTGCATATATCTGCTTGTGTGGCAGTTATGGTTTCTTTCGGGTAAATTCCCAGTAGTGGAACTGCTGAGTCAAATGGTATTTCTATTTGCAACTTTTTGAGAAAGTGCCATACAGCCTTCCACAGTGGTTGCACCATTTTACACTCCCACCGACAGTGAATAAGGGTTCCAGTTTCTCCATCTTGCTAACATTTATTGTTTGCTGTTCTTTTAAATTTAACGATTCACGTCCATTCCAAGTTGTAAATGCTAGTTGTTGTTTTTGGGGTTTTTTTTGTTTTGTTTTCCAATAAAAGACCATTAACTTAAAAAAAAAAAAAAAAAAATTTTACTATTCTTACTGGGGTGAGGTGATACTTCCTGGATCATTCAATCTTCTTCCCAAAGCATCCTTAAGTAGTGCAACCACGTGGCCAATTGACTTGAAGAGATCTATATTTGTTACCATTCCAAAGAAAGTTGATCCAACGGAGTGTGGAAATTATTGGACAACATCATTAATATCATATGCAAGCAACATTCTGCTGAAGATTATTTTTTAAAAAAAAAACAAATAAAACCCTGCACATATATACACACACACACACACAAAACCAAAAACAATGAAAAACAACAGAGAACTGCCCGAAGTGCAGAATGTAATTAGAAAGGGTTGTGGTATTAGGGATATTCTAGCTAATGTTAGGTGGGTCTTGGCAGAAAGCAGGGAATACCAGAGGAATGTCTGTCTGTGTTTCATTGATTATGCAAAGGTATTTAAATGCATGGATCACAACAAATTGTGACTAACTCTGAGAAGAATGGGAATCTCAGAACACTTTATCATGCTAATGTGAAAACTATTCTTCGACCAGGAGTGAGTTGTCAGAACAAAGAAAGGAAACACTGCATGGTTCAAAATTGGGAAGGTTGTACACAAGGAATGTGTCCTATCTCCATACCTTTTCAATCTATATGCAGAACAGATTAGCCAGGAGGCTGGGCTCTATGAAGAGGAATGTGTCATCAGGATTGGAAGAAGATTCATCAACAATCTGTGTTATGCAGATGACACAAACCTGCTTGTTGAAACTGAGGAGGACCTGAACTGCTTGCTACAGGAGATCAAGGACTGCAGCCTTCAATATTGATTAAGGCTCAATATCAAGAAGACAAAGATTCTCTAACCACTGGGCCAATTGGCACTATCATGATAGATGGTGAAGAGATTGAGATTGTTAAAGTTTACTTGGCTCCACAATCAACACTCTTGACACTAGTAGCCAGGAAATGAAAAGACATATTGCAATGGAAAGTCTGCTGTTAGGGACCTTTCCAAAGTACTGAAGAACAATTGTGTCACTCTGGAGACTAAGGTGCGCCTGATACAGGCAATGCTCTATGCAATCACTTACTATGCGTCAGTGACTAGGGATGACAGAAGAAGTTACATAGTTATATTGATGCCTTTGAGCTGTGGTGTTGGAGAAGAGTATACCATGGACTGCTAAGAAAACGAACAAGTTTGTCCTGGAGAGGGTTGCTCCTTGGAGTCAAGGATTCTGAAGCTTTGTGTGACATATTTTGAACATGTTGCAAGGAGGGACCAGTCCTTGGAGAGGGACGTCATGCTTGGGAGGGTAAAGGGACAGTGCAGGAGAAGAAAACCCTCTATGAGGTAGATTGATTCAGTGATTGGGGTAATCGGGGTAGGTGTGTCAGAGACAGTGAGATTGGCACAGGATACAACAAGGTTTAGAAAAGCTGTAGACAGAGTCCCTATGAGTCACAGGCAACTTGATGGCACATAACAATAACAACAACAACAACAATAATATTATATAGTAATGGTTCCTGTGAAAGGATTGCATAGCACATGAAGTCCTATGAATTGAGGATGGCACCAGATAAGGACTGGGTTTAGAATTATTCAAATTATCATTTTCAGATATTGCTACCATACCAGACTAAACAGCACCTAAAAACAACAATGAGAAAATTATACTCTGAAGCATTTACTGTTGGTCAGATGTAGTTTTCAAATGTTTTAAGGGAAAATTTTATTGGATCTATACTTTTTCTTTCATTTTAACTTTGCTTTCAATAAGATAATTTCAGAACCAGATTCATAAATTTATTGACAAAGTTGAAATTTGTTAGATTTCACAGTAGTTTATAAAGAAATTACAAATACTTTTAAAGTTCTATTCTGCATTCCTCATTTTCTCTTTTTATATAGATCATTATTATGTAGCATTTCCACACAAGCATATTATAAAAGCTATTGTTCTTTTATAAGCTCTGTAAATGGTATCATGCATATGCACTCTTTTGTAACTTGTTTTCTTCTTCTATTAGTCAATGTTGTTTTGAAGCTTATTTACTTTGCTATATTTTGCTGTCTTTTATTTTAGCAGCAGAGTTGTATAAATCACAGTTCACTTCCTAGTGAGAAACAGGTTGTTTAATGCTTTCTACTATTATAAACAGTTTTGCAGCATTACATAATATCTTAAAATATATTTTTCCAGAGTGTGGCTTACCTTTTAAGCATGTTAATTAACTTTTGCCAAACAGGAGTTTTAATTTTAATATTAGCACATATACTTGGCTCTTAAATAAAGTGGACTATCTTGACTTTTATAAAAGAAATTCTTCTCTATGCTTTCAGCTAGTAATCTTAAAGTTGAGCCTCTCTTCTGCTCTGAATTCAATAGCAATTCTGCAGGAGAAAGATGGGTGATCTCCTGTGTAATATACGTAGTCTCAAGTATGATATCAGCTAAGTACTTTCCAATTCGACAGCAATGAGTTAAATGCTTAATAGAGTTTTGTTTTTGTTTTAAATATATGCACTACAGGAGTAAAAAATACAATGAATTTTGTGAAAAGAATTTTCCTTGGAAAACAGGACAAAATCCAAGTAAACTCACTAAAACATAATTAAATAGGCTGAAAACTGAAAGGTCAGTTCTTTAAATTCTTCAGCCTCTGGGAATAAGATGCAGAAATCTGCTTCCATGAAGATTTACAGATTGGAAATCTTATGAGATAATTCCAGTCTGGCTTATTTGTCCTATTTTGTATTATTCATAGTTAGAATTTACTCAAGTGAATGATGCAAAATAGCTTGTTTATGTATTTTGAAGTTAGCAGTAAAAAGCCACCCAAAGATATCTAGGAGAAAAGTCTTTGAGATTTACTTTTAAAAAACCATATGTTTTTGTTGTTATGTGCTGCTGAGTCATTTGCGACTCATAGTGACCCTGTGTACAAGAGCCCTAAACCCTGCTCTATCCTGTGCCAACTTCACTGTCTCTGACACATCTACTCCCATAACCCCAATTACTGAATCAATCCATCTCATCTAAGGTCTTCCTCTCTTGCACTGTAACTCCACCCTCCCAAATATGATATCCTTCTCCAAGGACCGGTCCCTCCATGCCCAAAGTATGTCAGACAAAGCTTCAGAATTCTTGCCTCCAAGTAGCATTCTGGTTTCACCCTCTCTTGGATAAACCTGTTTGTTCTCCTAGCAGTCCATGGTATATTCAACATTCTTCTCCAGCACTACAGCTCAAAGGCATCAATCCTCTTTCTATCATCCCTAGTCACTGTCTAGCTCTTTGATGTATAGCACACAATTGCACCTTAGTCTCCAAAACTCATATCCATTGAAAATACTACGGGACATAATCTTATTTTAAGACACATGGGTTACAACTGGTTTATGTTGGTTTTGGATTACTAATTTGATAGACCCTCAAAATTTCTGAAATAAACATAAGTATCAAATATTACAGAAAGAGAACTTTAAAAGGTTTATTTTCTCTATTTGTGTATGAGACAGCATACTAGAACAAGGCATTGGAATTTGCTTTTATTTTTATGGAAAAATGAGAATACTGATGTCCAGAACTGTAATCATGACTGTTTAAAGGTTAAGATGTGCTTGATAAAAGTCATGTTTGTTTCAATTATTTCCTATCTGACATCAAAATTAGATATTAAATAATGGTAACGGAAAAAGAATTGATGACTTTGAATTTTGTTACTGGAGAAGAGTAGTGAATACAGCACGGAATGTCTAAGCAGAAACTTGGTTTCACCCTCTCCAAGGCAAACTTACTTGTTTTTTTGGCAGTCAATGGTATGTTCAAGACTTTTCTCCAGCATGGCAACCAGAAGGCATCGATTCTTCTTCTGTCTTCACTAGGAATATATCCCAAGGAAACCAGAACTGAAACACAAATGGAGATATGTGGATATCTGGATAAATGTGGATAAATGGATATATATCTATATTAATAATAGTTTTATTCCCAATAGCAAGAACATGGAAACAACCCAAATATGCATCAACAAACTAATGATTGGAGAAACAGTAGTACATTCACAAAATAGAATATTATGCAGCAAAAAGAAAAATGGAATATTTGTAAAATAGTACATTTTGTAAAAATATAGGGGATATTTTCCTGAATGAATTAACTCAGTCACAAAAGACAAATAATGCATTAAACTGTTACTGTGAAAAAAGGTGGATAACTGAACAAGATAAAAGGGAAAGATGAAGGAAAAAAGAGAGGAATAAGAAGAAGAAATAAAAATCACTAGATAGCAGAAGTTAGAAGGTGAGATGGATTAAAGAAGAGGAAAAATGCAATGAAGACGAGTAGGTGAGGTGCTAAAATACATAGATCAATAGTAATTAATTATGTGAAACAAAGTACATATGAATTATTGAATACAACACAATGAAATACAAAGTCTATAAATAATTGTATAAAACACAAAATACTTGACTGAAATTCAGTATATAAAAATTATTGTGTACACATAAAAAATTCTTTGTAAAACAAAATTTTGATGAACTACTGAATGGCAAGTTAATTTGTTTTGTAAACTTAAACTCACATTCCATTATTAAAGAAAAAAATGAAATGCATCTATCAAGGGATCAGTTTAAGGGACAAATTAAATAATCAGGTTTTTATTTTTTAATAGAAACATTTATTTCAAATAATGATATCTAGATCAATAATTTATGATAGTTCATCTGCTTCTATTAGGATGTTACCAGGTTATAATTTATTAATTTATATTATGTAATTAATCAATATTTATTGAGTACTTACTCTATGGTAAACATTTTTTTTTTCATTTTGATGATATAACTTTACCCAAAAACTACTAAACCCTTTCATTTAATAAGGCTTAAAGGAGCCCTGCTGGCATAATGTGTTACATGTTGTGTTGCTTCCCCAAAGTCCAGCAATATGAAGTCATTCTATAGGAGAATAATGAGATAGTCTCCCCTCATTAAGATTTATATCCTCAGAAAGAAGAGGAAGGTTGCTATGAATTATAATGAATTTATTGCGAGTGGGTTTCTTTGATTTTGTTTTATTGCTTACTTGATTTTGGTATGGTTGGGCTTGGTTTGGTGTGGTATACAGGTGCTGTTCTATGGGAGAAAGATCAGCAATTTCATATGACTTACTGCCACTGAAAACCCACTGGAGGGTCAGCTATGGGTCAGGGCCTTATCAATGGTACATAGTAACAAACAACATGACCTAGTGAAAGTAGGTTACCTGTGGCCTCTAGTGACCCCTATATGCAATAGTTCTATCCTGAGTTAGTTTCATTGTCTCCAACACACCTACCCATTTTACAGTAGTCACTGTGTAAATCCATTTCATCCAAGGTCTTCCTCTCCTGCACTGTCCCTCTAACCTTCCAAGCTTGCTGTCCTTTTCAAGGGATTGGTTCCCTTGAAACCAATCTCACATGTCCAATGTATGTGAGACAAAACTTCAAAATCCTTGTCTCCAAAGAGCAGCATGGTATCACCCTTTCCACGATGAAACTCTTTTCTTGGCAGTCCACAGTATATTCAATACTTGTCTCCAGCACCACAACTCAAAGGCATCAATTCTATCATCTTTTGTCATTGTCCAGCTCTCTCATGCATAGAAAATAATTGTATACACTTTGGCTCAAATCAGGCATAGTCTGCAGACTGCCATCATTGCTCTACTGTACTTTAAAGAGTTCCCTGACAGCGTCCTTCCCCAGAGCAATCCGTCTTTTGGTTTCTTGATTGCTGGTATTAAGAGTATTGATTGTGGAGGCAAGCAAGCTAAAATTGTTAACCATCTTGTCCATCTGTCATGATGCTGCCAATTGTTCTAGTGGTGAGAATTTTTGTCTTCTTGATGTTGACCTTCAATTCATACTGAAGACTGCATGCAGTCGTTGACCTGCAGCAAACACTTCAGGTCATCCTTAGTTTCTGCGAGAAAGGTTGTGTCATCTTTATAATGTAGGTTATTGATGAGTCTGCCACCAATCATGTTGTCACATTCCTCCTTATGAAGTACAGCCTCACAAATTATCTGTTCCACACATAGACTGAAAAGATATGGAGACAGGATGCATTCCAGATGCAATATATCCTGATTTTTAATCATGTAGCATTTTCTTCCTCTGTTCGAACCACTTCTTGGTCCAAGTATAAATTTTACATGAGCAAAAACAAGTGTTTTAGTATTATAATTTTCCTCAAGGTTAGCCACAATTTTATTTGATCTACACAGTCAAATTCCTTTACATAGTACAGGAAATACAGATAGACATACCTCTGGTACTTTTTGCTCTCAGCCAAGATCCATCTGGAATTTGCAATGATATCTCTGGTGCCACAGCCTCTTCTAAACTTATACTGTATTTCTGTTAATTCTCTTTTGAGATACTGTTCCAGTTGGTTTTGGATAATTAATCTGCAGCAGGATTTTGCTTGTGTGCAATATCAGTGATATTGTTTGCTAATTTCTACACTCTGTCAGGTCACCCTTCTTTAGAGTAACAAATGTGGATCTCTTCCCATTAGTTGGCCACGTAGTTGTCCCCCAGGTTTCTTGGCACTACTGGGTGTGCACATCTAGGGTAGCATTTGTCTGTTGAAATATGTCACTTGGTATTACATCACTTTAAGGGGCCTTGTTTGTTGCTAACTTCTTCAGAGTAGCCTGAACTTCTTCCTTCATCACCATAGTCTCTTGAACTTTTTTCATAAAATTATTTTGTGTTAGCCAAATGGTTTTTTAATGACTGTGTGTACTCCCTCCATCTTCTTTTTATGTTTTTTGCATCATTCAATATTCTGCCTATAACATCCTTAAGAGTTCTATTTTAAGGCTTGAATTTATTGTTTAATTATTTTAGATTAAGAAATGTTAAGCTTGTTTTGCACTATTCTCACATTTCCTGACACACAAGAGCCCATTGCAGCAGTCCCTGTGTCAATACACCTGGTTTGAGGGTCTTTCCCTTTGCCAACCATCTAACATTCCTAACATCATGTCCTTCTCCCAGGAATAGTAGCTCCTAGCAGTATGCCCAAAGTATGTGAGGCAAAGTCTCATAATTCTTGCCTCTAAAACACACTGATTCCCCTGCACCCTCTCCAAGACATATCTATTCGTTCACTTGGCTGTCCATGGGATATTCAGTGCTGTTCTTCAACAGCACAGCTCAAAGGCATCAATTCTTTCTACATCATCCTAATTCATTTTCCCGGTCTTGGGTGCAGAGCTAGTAATTGGAAAGACTATGGCTTGAATCAGACACACCTTAGTCCTCAAACTGACATCACTACTACATACTAATTTGGAAAGGTCCCTAACTTCACATTTTCCCAGTGCAATGTGTCTCTTATTTCCTAACTGCTCATACCAAGGGTGTTAATTGTGGATCTAAGCAAGATGAAATTGTTGACAGTTTCAATTTTCTCTCCATCTATCCTGATGCTGCCTACTGGTAGAGGTAAGAATTTTTGTCTTCTTTATATTGAGACATAATCCATACTTAAGGCTGCATTCTTTGATCTTCTTCAACAAGTACTTCAAATTCTCCTCACCTTCAGCAAGCAAGGTTGTATCATCTCCATAAAGCAGGTTATTAATGAGTTTTCCTCCATTCCTGATTCCACATTCGTCTTTGTAGAGTCCAGCTTCTCAAATAATTTGTTCAGCATATAGATTGAACAGGTATGCAGATAGAATACATCCCTAACAGACTCCCTTCACAATTCTATACCATGCAGTGCTTCACTGCTCCACTTGCACAACAGCCTCCTGATCCAGATATAGGTTCCTCATGAGCACAATCATGTGCTCTGGGATTCCCATTCTTCTAATTGTCAGCCACACTTGTCATAATCTACAGAGCTAAACACCTTTCCATAGTGCATAAAGCACAAATAAACATTCTTCTTGTATTCCTTACTTTCAGCCAGGATCCATCTGACATCAGCAATGATATCACTGGTGCCATGGCCTCTTCTAAATCCCACTTGATCTTCTGGCAATTCTCTCTCTATGTACTGTTTCACTTGTTTTTGAATGATCTTCAGCAGTATTTTGCTTGCATTTCATATTAATAATATTGTTCAATAATTTCCACATTCAGTTATATCACCCTTCCTGGGAATGGGAACATATATGGAACTCTTTCAATCTGTTAGCCAGATAGCTGTTCTCCAAATTTTCTGGCATAGACTGATGAGTGTATCCAATGCTACATCTGTTAATTGAAACAGGTTAAATGGTATCCCATCGATTCCTGTGGCTTTATTTTATGTAAATGACTTAAATGCAGCTTCTACTTTTTCCTTCATTACCATTGGTTCCTGTTCATATGATACTTCCTGACATTTTTCAGTGTCAATCAACTCTTTCTTGTACAGTGCCTCTGTGTATTCCTTCCATCTTCTTTTGATGCTTTCTGGGCCATTCAATATATTTCCCATAGCCATCTTTCATCATCTTGAATTTAGGGTTCAATTTGTTTTTCAGTTCTTTCAGCTTGAGAAATACAGAGCTTGTTCTTCCCTTTTTATTCTCCACTTCAAACTCTGCACATTCCATTATAATACTTTGCTTTGTCCTCCTGTGCTTCTGAAATCAGCTGTTCAGTTCTCTCACTTGTACATATTTTCCTTTAGATTTGTCTTCTCGATGTTCCAGTGAAATCTTTAGAGTATCTTCTGACATCCATTTCGATTTTTTCATTCTCATGTTTTTATAATGACCTTTTGCTTTCTTCATGGATGACATCTTTGATCTCATCCCACAACTCATCAAGCCTTCTATCATTGGTGTTCAATGGCTCAAACTTATTCTTAAGATGACCAAAAATTCTGGTGGAACTTATTCAAGATCATATCTTGGTTCCTGTGGACTTATTTTCATTTTCTTTGACCTCAATTTGAACTTGCATATGAGTAATTGATGGTCTGACTTACAGTCAGATCCACATCCAAACTGATTGTAAACAAGACCAGCTTACCCTTGACTGTTAACACTATTAAAAATGTCCAAACAGTTTACTCCCATATTTTAAGTAAACCAAAAACTTACCCAACAGGATCCAACTTCTCCATGCTAAAGGCTCACTCACAGGTAGGACCAGACTGAATTTTAAATACAAATGTCTACTCACCAGATCCTGCTTGCCCACACAAGAGGCTCTTGTTTGGACTACTGTATGTAAAAGAATTGATTTTCTATCAATAATTTTTTGGCAACACTTTCTTTGACATTTAAAATTCTTCCTTTCATGGTTATGTTGATTACATTCTACTAACTGAAAAGGTTCTATATCAGTCAATTCTTTTTGATACAGTGTCTTTGTATATTCTTTCCATATTATTTTGTTGCTTCTAGGATTATTTAAAATTTTGCCTAAAGCTTCCTTCAATATTGCAATTCAAGTATTAAATCTATTTTTCAGTTTCCAAATTTCCAAGAAAATTCTCCCTTTCTGGTTTCCTAATTCCTTCTCTTTTCATAGTTTTTAATAGTTGCTTTTTCTGCTTGAGCTGCCCTTTCTTTTACTGCATCATATTTTCCCTTTATCTTCTCAATGTTCTTCAGAAATTTTCAGTTTCTCTTCTTAGACCCATTTTGGTATTTCCTTTCCCTTTATCTTTTTAAAGATACATTTTCTTATTTATGCATGATTTCTTTAAGTCATCTCACAACTCATCTGTGCATTAACCTTTAGTATTCAATACCTCAAAATATTTGTGATATGATTTTGTAACTCATGAGAGTTAGACAAACTTAAGGTTATCTTTTGGTTCTTGCATATGTATTTTCATCGTCTTCAACACCAATTTGAACTTGTACATGAGTAATTGTTTGTTATACACTCAGCATCTGACCTTGTTTCAACCATTGTATTGAGCATATCCAACAACTCTTCCCACAAGTGTTGTCAATATGATTTCTGGGTGTACATCAGGTGAAGTCCATGCATATAGTTACCTTTGTGTGTTGTTGTAGGTTTTTTTGTTTATTTGTTCATTTTTATTTTATTTTTTCCTTAATATTTGCAATGAATAATAAAGAAGGGAAGGAAGTGTAAAGAAAAGAAGTGAGCAAAGGAAGAAGGTAGACAGATACAAAGTAAAGTTTCCCTTTATTAGTATTTTTACAAAAAAAAGCATAGAAAGGAAGAGGCTGTGCATTCAAAAGTGTATTAGAATTAAATTCATAAATTTTGGTCATGTAAATTAAAATCTTAAACAAAATAAACCTCAAAATAAATTGCCTGTCATGTCAAAACTGACTCACAGCTGACCCTTCAGTACTTTTGTCAGAAGCTATATATCCTATGAGAGGGGATTGATCATCTTTCTCCTGTGATGCTGCAGCCAGGGAGTTACCACCTTTGAATTAGTAGTGCAACTGCCTACACACCAAGTCACCAGAGGTCCCTTACATCATAATACTCACAATAACTATGTGTTAAGGTATAGCTATTTAATGACAAATGCTCTGTAGTGGTGAGCTGCAATTTACTATGTCTTTCCGTATGACTGAATACAAAAGAAAAAGATTTATTATACTCTAGATAGTTTAATCTCATGTAGCTAGGCACCCTGTGACCTTGCTTGATTCAAACAAGGGTATAGAAATTTTTCTTTTCTTTATATTGTCAGTAAGATAAGGTTTAGTAAGTGCTTTTGGAACTGATAGGGCTATTAAAAATATAATGTGATTTGTGGTTGAATGGTTATCTGCAAAAAGAACATATTCCAAATTTATACAAATACATGCTAAAAATATACAAAGGCATAGAAAAAAAGACGCTAAGGATAAGAGGAAGTGGGATAATTGAACTTAAGCTAAAAAGAATCATGTGAAATCAGAGTGCTTCCAAACAACAAACAAAAACAAAACAAATTTTAAAATGTAACATTGATATTCTTGCTGGGGTGAGATGATATCTCATATTTGGTTTTATTTGCGTCTCTCTGATAGCTAGGAATGTTGACCATTTATTCATGTGCTTGTTTACTGCCTGAATGTCTTCTTCTGTGAAGTGTATATCTTATGGCCTTTTTGCACTGGGTTGTTAACTTTTCCTTTAGGTGCAGGAGTATTCTACAAATTTTAGATATGAGTCCTTTATCATATATATCATTGCCAAATATTTTTTCACAGTCTATGAGTTTTCTTTTTACCCTGTTGTATATGGGTTTTGATGGGCATAGGGATCCTGGTTGTAAGTATTTCTGTTATGTTTTTTCACACTGTGTAAAAATAGCAAAATTCAACAGGGTAGCAAACAACAAGTCCTGTTGAGGTTGTAGAGAGGTTGAAACTTATTCAATGCTAGTGGGAATATATAATGGTATAGTCACTATGGGAGGCAATAAGGTGTCTTCTCAAAAAGCTGGAAATAGATTACCATCTGACCCAGCAATTTAACAACTGGGAATATATCTTAAAGAAACCAGAACCACCTCTCAAACATATGTATGCACATCCATGTTTATTGCTGTGATATTCACAATAGCAAAGATATGCAAGTAACCAATATGTCCAGCAACAAACTTATGGTCAGAAAAACTATGGAATACACAATATTGAAAATTGAGAAACTTGTAAAACATTACACAATATGGGCTAGCCTGGAAGACATTATTCTTAATGAAATATCTCAATCACAAAAGGACAAATACTGCATAACACTACTGATACGGAATAAGACAGACATTGAGAGTTCTGGGGAAATAGAATAAAAGTGGATAGATAATGAACAGATTATGCATTGGAACAGATGAGCGGAATAACTGGAAGGAATACATAATTAGGAATTGTATGTATAACAATATTCTGGCACAAGAGGTATATTGGAAAGTGTACTAGGGGAAGGGGAAGGAAGGGAGAAGGAAAATGGGCAACAATAAGGGGAAAAAAGATATTAGTAGTGAATAATTGATCACACAAAATTTTAAAATCCCTGAAAATCCTACTAATGTAGATATTTCTTATTGTTGTTTTGTTGTTATGTGCCATGGAGTCACTTGCAACTCATAGCAACCCTAAGTACAACAGCCCTAAAAGCTGCTCTGTCCTGTGCCAATCTCACTATCTCCGACACACTGATCCTGATGACCCGAGTCACAAAATCAATCCACCTCCTAGAGTACCTTCCCCTCTAGGGAAGCCAGCACCTGTCCTCCACCCTTCCAAGCATGATGTCCTTCTCCTAGGACAGGTCTATCCTTACAACATGACCAAAGTATGTCAGACAAAGCCTCAGAATCCTTGCCTCCAAGGAGCTGCTCGGTTTAACCCTCTACAGGATGAATCTGTTTGTTTTCTAAGCAGTCCATGGTACCCTCAATACTCTTCTCCAACACCAAAGCTCAAAGGCATCAATCTCGTTCTATCCTCCTTAGTCATTGTCCAACAAGTAATTACAAAGACCATGGCCTGTATCAGATGAACCGTAGTCTCCAGAGAGAAACCATTGCTCTTCAGTACTTTAGAGAGCTCCCTAACAGCAGACTTTCCCATCGCAATACGTCTTTAATTTCCTGGCTGCTGATGCCAAGAGTGTTGATTGTGGAGCCAAGCAGACTAAAGCTATGAACAATCTCAATCTCTTCATCATCCATCCTGATGCTGCCAATCGGTCCAGTGATGAGAATCTTTGTCTTCTTGACATTGAGCCTCAATCCATATTGAAGGCTGCAGTCTTTGACCCTCTGCAGCAAGCACTTCAGGTCTTCCTCAGTTTCTGCAAGCAGGGTTGTGTCATCTGCATAATGAAGATTATTGATAAATCTTCCACCAATCCTGACACCGCATTTCACTTTATAGAGCCCAGCCTCCTGGATGATCTGTTCTGCATACAGGTTGAAAGGTATGGAGTCAGGACACAACCCTGGCTTACTTTCTTCCCAATTGTGAACCATGCAGTGTTTTCTTATATTGTTCTGATGACTGCCTCTTGGTCCAAGTATAGGTTTCACATTAGCAAGATCAACTGTTCTGGAATTCCAACTCTTCTCAGAGTCAGCCACAGTTTGTTATGGTCCAGTCAAATGCCTTTGCATATTCAATGGAGTACAGAAATACATTCCTCCCATTCACTCTGCTCTCAGCCAAGATCCATCTAACATTAGCTACAATATCCCTAGTACCACGACCCCTTCTAAACCCAGCCTGGATTTCTGGAAGTTCTCTGCTGATATGATGTTCTAGTTGGGTTTGGATAATCTTCAGCAGAATCTTGCTTGTGTGTGAAATCAATGAGACAATAGTTTCCACATTCTGTTGGGTCACCCTTCTTTGGAATGGGAACAAATATAGATCTCTTCCAGTAAGTTCGCCAAATGGTTGCTCTCCAGATTTCTTGGCACAACTTCGTGAGCACATCCAGGGCAGCATCTGTTAGCTGAAATATGTCCATTGGTATACCATCTATTCCTGGGGTCAAATTTTTTGCTATGTCCTTCAAAGCTGCTTGAACTTCTTTCTTCATAACCTAGGCTCTTGCTCACATGTTGTTTCATGAAATGCTTCTGTGTCTGCCAATTCCTTTTGATACAGTGACTCAGTATATTCTTCCCATAATCTTTTAATACTTACTGGATCATTTAATATTCTAAAGCATCCTTGATTGTAGCAACTCAAGGTTTCAATTTGTTCTTCAGTTCCTTGAGCTTAAGAAATCCTGAGCGAGTTTGGCCCTTTTGATTTTCTGACCCCAGCTCCTTGCACATTTCATTGTAATATTTTATTTTGTCATCCCGTGCTGCCTTTTGAAATCTTCTGTTCAGCTCTTTAGTATCTTGAATTCTTCCTTGTGCTTTGACTTCTCTACGCTCCAGTGAAATATTCAAAGTTTCTTCTGACATCTATTTTGGTCTTTCCTTCCTCCTCTGTCTTTATAATGATCGTTTTCACTCTTCTTTGATGATACATACCCCTGATATCCTCCCACAACTAATCTGGTCTTCGCTCATTCATGTTCAAGGCCTCAAACATTTTCCTGAGATGGTTCTGCAATTCAGGTGGGATATACTGACATGTTATTAAAGAACTATAAGAAAATTCCAGTCTAGAAAATGTGCATAAAATTCTTAATCATAGTAATTTTTGCAGGAGACAATGGGTAATATCCTATCATGTGATTTGCTGCCTTTGAAACCCACTAAAAGAGCATCTATAAAAGGGTTCTAACTCAGTGTCACATAAAAAGAAGAAGAAATAATTTTATAAGACAATATAATGAAAATATTTTTATTCCAATAAATAAAAAATGGCTCGAGATTATTTTTCTTCTTTTTTTAATAATTTTAATGAACATTTACAGAGAATTTGGATTTCCATTCATTCATTGCTGCACTTCTCTACCCACCCAGCCCTCTCCCCCAGCCCCGCAGTTCGCTCCTCTCTTTCAAAAGTAAAAGAAATACTCCCTCCCTGGTACACAATCCCCCCGCACCCTTCCCACCGCCCCCAGTACATTCCACTATGCAACCTTAATTGTGGACTCTTGTGATAACCATAATACCCTATCATACATTGCTTTTAAATTATTCAGTCCCTCATCTGTTTCAGTGAAGTATACACAGTTTATCCAGTTTTTCTCAGTCTCAGTCTTACCCCCACCCTGATATTCCTTAACTCCTGAATAAGTTGATTAGTAGTATTGTTAAATGCCATTGAGTCATAGATAACTCATAGTGACCCTATAATGAAAGACCTGAACACTTGTATAACTTTCAACATTTCTCCAAGTTCATAGAGTTTCCAGGGGCAAGCAATTTTGGAAGGGGATGACACTCCTGCTTCCAAGTTTGTTTTAATCAGGAGTTCCAACAAATACTGTCTACCATGGGGAACCATTATAGCATTTGACACATCAGTGTCACAGTGTTTGGCATCAAAGCTACCACGAGGTTACAAAAAGAAAATTTTTCATTCACTCTTATGCTGTAAAATTGTCTTATTAAATTTATGAAAAGAGCATTATATTCTAACTATGTAAAACTATTTTAAGTTGATCAAGAAGCACATAGTTGTTTACGTTTTTAAAATAGTATAAATAAGTAAATTATTTATTATCTAAAACTGTATTATGCCATCTCCAGCCACACATTTCTACCATAAAATCCATATTTTCCAGCTACTAGTTCCTATTCTCTGCTGTCAACATTTGCCTTCTAATAATTAATTATTGTTAATGCAAATGAATGACATATTCAATATATTTCTGACTGCAAAAGTTGACAAAAATTCTTAATTTCTTCATCTTTGGCTTTAGTGGTTGATTCTTAAATTTGAATAATATTTGTATGACCATTACTTCTTTGTAGGTATATAGGTACTATTGCATCATTCACAGCATTGCACTTCATAAAAGTGACCTTTGAGGCAAGCATCAACAAATTAAAAAACATAGAAATTATACAAAGTATCTTCTCAGATCACAACGCCACAAAATTAGAAATTAATAACAAGAGAATAAAGGAGAAAAGATCACGCATTTGGAATCTGAACAACAACTTGCTTGAACACGACTCGGTACAAGAAGAAATAAAAAATGAAATAAAAAAGTTTCTTGAAACAAATGACAATGAACACACTACTTACCCAAACCTCTGGGAAACAGCCAAAGCTGTAATCAGAGGTCAATTTATAGCAATTAGCAAACACATCAAAAGGGAGGAAAAATTTACCATTGACTCTCTAACCCAACATCTCCAACAAATTGAAAAAGAACAGCAAGAAAACCCATCAGCTTCTAAAAAAACTGAAATTATAAAAATTAGAGCAGAGATAA
>NW_006399828.1:12271909-12273160 GCF_000299155.1 Elephantulus edwardii
TTTTTTATTTTTATTTTTTTTATTTTGTGTGCGTGTACCGTCAAATCAGATCTGACTGGTACAGGAGGATATTGCGCCTCCTTCTCCGGCAGAGCATCTGGTGGATTCGAACCGTGTTCCTCTGGGAGTGCAGTGCAGCTTCTTGCCACTAGGCCACCAGAGCTCCCTAGTATTATCTTATTCTAAGTGGTCAATAACATGCCATCTCAGCTCAATAATGGTTAAAATAACAATCCTCATCTGTCCCATTTTATTTTTTACTATCTCCAGTTTTCCTACTTTCATTCTTCATACATTCCATATTCCAATTATTAATGGATATTTGCAGCTGTTTTTCCCTCCCTTTTGGTCTTACTATATCATCAATTGAAGTTCCTTGACTGGGCAAAAACTTTATTTAATCTGCTTCACTATAGTAGAACCTGGTTTGAGGAGACAGCTCTTTCCAGGTAGTATTTTGAGCGCCTTCCAATCTGAGAGTTTCACTTTTCAGCACTATGTCCAACAATGTTATACCATTGTCCACAGGGTTTCCAAAGAACTGCTATTTCTGAAGTGTATGGTCAATCCTGCCTTTATTCTCTATGTCTTAGTTGTGAAGCTCCACTGGTCTGCCAACCATGAGTGGTGAACTTGTTGGTATCTGAATAAGATACCAGCAGCATAGCTTCCAGCATTTTAATAACACAGAAGACATCACAGTTTGCCTAACTGACAGACAAGTCATGGTTATTGAATGAAAACATTAATTTTTCATGAAAGTAAAATCTTGCTGAAGATTATTTAGAAATGACCAAAGCAGTAATTCAACAGAAAACTGTCAGAAAATCATACTGCACTCAGAAGAAGCTGTCACACAGGGATAACAATGCTTATATTAGATCAATCTTAACTGAAAGCACAAAATACCAGAAAGGTGTTTATTTGTATGTTATTTGACTATTTGTATCATAAAAAATTATAGCTAGCTTTGAAGAAAAAAAAAAAAGAATCTCAGAATACTTAATTTTACTTCATGTATAACCTACACAAAGACCAATAAACAGTCATCCAATAAGTACAAAGAAAACACTATGTGGTTTATAATCAGGAAAGGTGTGTGTCAGAGTTGTATTCTTTCTCCAAACAGGCTTTGTTGTTGTTGTTGTTATGTGCCCTTGAGTCGCCTGCGACTCATAGCGACCCTATGTACAACAGCTCTAAACTCCGCTCTGTCCTGTGCCAATCGCACTGTCTCTGACACTCCCATCC
>NW_006399828.1:12273785-12288733 GCF_000299155.1 Elephantulus edwardii
CCTCCTCAGTTTCAGCAAGCAGGGTTGTGTCATCCGCATAACGGAGATTGTTAATAAATCGTCCACCAATCCTGACCCCACATTTCTCCTCATAGAGCCCATCCTCCTGGATAATCTGTTCTGCATATAGGTTGAAAAACAGGCTTAATAATTTGTATTATTAGATCATTCAAGAAGCCAGATTATATGGTGAAGAATGTGGCATCAAGATCAGAGGAAGACTCATCAACAAGCTTCATTATGTAGATTGCACAATCTTGTCTGCAGCAAATGAAGATTTAAAGCACTAACTGCAGAGGAACAAGAATGACAACCATTAATATGGATTACATTTCAACATCAAACCAAACTCTTACCCGCAAGACCAATAGGAAACATTGTGAGAGATGGAGAACAGAAATAAGTTGTAAAGTGATTTCAATTTTCTTGGATTAACAGCTGACACCATTAATATCAGCATTCAAAAAACCAACAGATGCATTATTTTTGGGAAAACTGCTGTCTAGGATCTATTTAACGTTTTAAAGAAAAATGATGTCTATTTAAAGATTAAGAGACTCTTGTTCAAAGCCTTGGTGTACTTCCCATGTATCTGAAAATTGGACAACAAATAACAAAGACCACATAAGAATAGATGCCTTTGAATTGTGGTGCTGGAGAAGAATATTGAATATATCATGCACCGCCAAAAGAACTAACAAGACTGTCTTGAAGATATGCAACTACAATTCCGCTTATTGGCAAGAACGATGAAACTTCATCTCACATATATTTGGGATAACCTAATTATTGATTATTGATTACAACATTGAGCTTGAGCATGGTGAAGATAAAGAGGCTGGAGCAGGATAGAATACTTAGCTCCATTGTTCCTGAAGTCTCTGTGAGATGTAGATGACTGATTGATCCCTAACACCAACAACACTATTTGAGATAGTAAAAAAGTTATGTTTGATCATCCAAAGGCTTCCTGTCTCTAGGTTTGGAATCCACCAGTAGCTCTGAGAAAGTAAGATTTGCAATGTAATCCAGGTGTGATTTACAGCTTTGGAAATCCAATAGAAAGTAAACAACTCCTAGGATTAAGTTCACAGTTTGGTTTGCTGTTTCTTTTTTTAAACTTTTATATTGATTTGCTTAAAAGTTTGTATACAATATGTTTCACACTATTCTTCATACATGTTGTGTTTCATACAATTTCTATTCATTATGTTTTCTAAAATTAAACTTTATTGGACCTTGCCCATCATTACCCTGAATTTTCAGATCCCCATCAGATCCTTCCAGTTTCCTTCTACCACCAAACCACCCATCAAACTACGAAACACTGTTGTTTTGCTCTTTTCCATCCTAACCCCTCCACTCTCACCTTTTCTTTTTTTCTTTTCTTCCCTTGAGTCTCGATACATTTTTTACTAGTTATTCTTCTATGAGTAGAGTAATGGTCTAATACAGTATTTGTCCTTATGAGATTGAGTTAGTTCACTCATCATAATGCTCTCCAGTCTTTCTCAAGTTATGTAGTGTTGTCTTTTGTCTTTTAAAAAATCCTTGAATGTATCACAATTTCTCATTCAGTGGTGGTTGGACATGTTTTTATGTGGTTGTTTTCATGTTTTTATGATAGTGAATAACCCTGCTATGAACATTGGTGTACAAATATCTGTTTGTGTCTCAATTCTAATGTCCTTGGGATATATTCCTAGTAGCTGGCTCATATGAAGTTTCTGTGTTCATTTTTTTTTAGGAAATGCCAAACTGTCTTCCAGAGTGGTTGTACCCTTTTCCAGTCCTACCGACAATAAGTGAAAATTCTCACCTCTCCACCTCCTGTATAACATTTATTGCTTGCTGCCCTACTACTTTGTCACCGCTACTGGGGTGAAAAGGTATCTCATTGTGGTTTGATTTGCATCTTTCTTATTGTCATAGATTTTGAACATTTCTTCATGTGTCTCTTGGCTACTAAAATGTTTTCCTCTGTGAAACGTTTTTCCATGTCTTTCACATGTTTTATAATTGGGTTATCAGTCATTTTCTTGTGGAGGCTCTTTTGGATTCTGTAAACCTTTGATATGAGACCTTTGTCTGTGATGGTTTCGCCAAATGCTTGTTCCCAGTCAGCAGGTTTTCTTTTCACCCTGGTTTTTGATGTGCACAGAGATTTAATCTTTAGAAAGTCCTAGTCATCAATTTTATCCACCCCAGATTGTACATTTCTGGCTGTATTAGTCAGTCTCTTTATACCATAGACTTTTTACTTGGTCCCAGTTTGTCTCTTATGAACTTTATGTTTTGGGGCTTTAATCCCAGGTCTCTGATCCATATTGACTTAATGTTTGTACATGATTTGAGATTTGGATCCTGTTTCAGCTTTCTGCAGGTAGCAGTCCAGTTTTGCCAACACGATTTGTTGAAGAGGTTATCATTTCCCCATTTGACAGGTTTTATTTTCTTGTAAAATATCAGTTGATCATAGCTAGAGTGGTTCATTTCTAGGTTCTTGATATTGTTTCATTGGTGTATGTACCAGTCATTGTACCAGTTTTTGGTGCCTTGTTGTTTTGGTTACTACCGCTGTGTAGTAGGTTTTGAGGTCAGACCGTGCTCTGCCTCCCGCTTCATTTTTGTTTTTCAAAAGTGCTTTGCTTATTTGGGATCTCTTTTCTCTTCAAATACATTTGACAATTTCCCTTTTGATCTCCTTGACAAATGAACTTGTTATCTGTATTGAGACTGCGTTGAACATGTGGATTGTTTTTGGTAAGACTATCATTTTAGTAAATTCAACTTTATTCACTCTTGGACCAGGACTATTAGCTTCCTTCCTGTTCCAGGTACACATATATCAGTCCTGTATGAAGTGAAAGTGGTAGATCTGCAGCATATATGATATGGGGTAGTTAAAAGCCCATTTTGTGTTTAGGAAGTGTGTGTATTGTATTCCAGTTGTTGTTGTTATTGTTATGTGCCATCAAGTAAAGTCTACTACAACCCTTGGAATAAAGGCTCTGAAAATTTCCCTATCCTGAGCCAAAATCTCCATCTCTGACACACGTGACCTCATTGCAAGTTAATGTGTCAATGTGTCTCATCCATGGTTTCTTCTCACCCAGTCAGGCAGTTCATATTCACTAGCTGCTTTGTGTAAGAAAGAGGGACAACCTCTCCACCCATGCAATTTAAAGTCTCTGAAAACCCACTGCAGGGCGAGCTATGATTCTCTTTCAACTAGACAGCAATGACTTTGAGTTCTGACTTATAGCTGACCCTCCATACTTTGGCCACCTCCAGAAAGGTTAGATGTTTGAACCCATAAATATCTTTGGGGAATATGTAGTCATGTCTGGTAATGATTTATAGTCTCAGAAACATTATGGTAGGTCACCATGGGTTACAACCAGATCAGTGAAAATCTGTTTGATATGGTTTCAGACCAAACCAAATATTTATATGATTCTCCAATATTTAGGATAGACTGAGATTATTTATACACTCTCTTTTCCATTTAGATTGCAGATGGGTTATCCTTTAAAAACCACCTAGTTAGTTCAAGGTAAAGGAAACATAAAAAAGAAGACATAAACAGGATACATGGAGTTTATTTAGAGAATTTTTTTGTTGTTAGAGAATTAAGGAGACATAAAAAGGGTGTTTCTAATTTTTGATCAGTTCAACTCATTAACAGGTATGGAAAAAATTAAAATGTTGGGTAAAATAGCTCTTTAGCCGTCATGCTGAGGAATTTAAAAGTGACAAAATTAGTTGCAGATAGATTGGAAATGTTTTTGATCCATATAAATTGCTAACTGTATAAGAAATCTCACTAATAAATTATCCTTGCTTCTACCTACATGCTCTCTTCCTGTGACATATTGCTTTTAAAGTGTTAGCTGAGAAATGATACCCCAGCAGAAGAGTAACTTTTTAATCATGTCTAGGGTGGTTGAGAGATACTAAAAAGCATTGTTAGTGATAAAAGTGCCTACCTTTTGCCAGCTGAGCATTTGCACATTGCCTGGAGAATTTGAAAGCTGTAGGCTGCAGGAAAAGCTTTATATAGTTGATTGATCATCTCAGTTTCTTTTAAATTGAGATTTAAATATTTAGAGGAAACTTAGAAAATTATATCAGTCTCAACTCAGGTCATCTTACTGATGAAAAGAAATTGACAGCACTCATTTAGAGAATACTATAACTGTTGATTTTTAGAGAATACTATAACTGTTGGTTAAATGAGTTCATTATATTACCCCATACATTTGATATTATCAGTATAAACTGAAAATTGCTAACAGGAGATGAAATTTCATTTTCAGTGACTTGTGATTGAAACAATTTACAGAAAATTTGTGACTTGATTAAGAAATATCCAGTAAATGCAACGTGCAGATCCTTTCTACGTCACATAGTGTCATTCTTAATAGTAACAAGGTTTTTCAAGAATATTCCTTTCAAGATACAAACAAAAATGACATCTAGGCCAGTAATTCTTTATCTGTCATACTTATTTAATGTCTTTCAATATATTGTCTAATAACCTAGGCCCCAAATCAATACAAACCAAACAGAAAAAATGATTCAATATCATTGATATTAACATCAATCTTTTCTCATTAATATTTGACAAACACTGAGAAATTCACTTCCTACTTTAACTGGCAAAAAGCTGTCTTTTCATTTTTTTAACTTATTATGTTAAAATACAATTTCATAAATTTGTTTTTTGTTAAGTTTATCAACTGTTTCTAAATATAGAAATATTTAATTAATTTCCAAATATAAAGATTAAAACAAAAGCTTTTTGACAAATTTTATACGCAATGTTTCAGAATATAGATTAATATCAATTAATATTTTTTTACCTAGTATAATTATCTGTGCTTCATCAACTATGCAAAGGCTTTTGACTGTGTGGATCACAATAAGCTATGGCTGACTGAGAAGAAAGGGACTCTGGGAACATTTGATTGTGCTAATGCGAAACCTATACTTGGACCAAGAGGCAGTTGTCAGAAGAGAGAGGGAAGACACTGGATATTGCAAAATCAAGAAAGGGGTCCATCAGGCATGTATTCTGTCTCCATACCTTTTCAATCTGTATGCAGAACAGATCATCTGAGACACTTGGCTGTCTGAGGAGGAATGTGGCATCAGGATTGGTGGAAGAGTCAACAACCTGTGTTATGCAGATGACACAACCCTGCTTGCTGAAACTGAGGAGGACCTGAGGTGCTTGCTGCAGAAGGTCAAGGACTGCAGTCTTCAATATGGATTGAAGCTCAACATCAAGAAAACAAAGATTCTCACCACTGGGCCAATTGGCAGCATCAGTATGAATGTTGAAGAGATTGAGACAGTTAACAGTTTTAGCTTGCTTGGTTCCACAATCAACAATCTTGGTAACAGCAGCCAGGAAATCAGGAGATTAATTGCATTGGGAAAGTCAGCTGTGAGGGACCTCTCAAGAGTACTGAAGAGCAACGACATCAGTCTGGAGACTAAGGTGCACCTGATCCAGGCTATATAGTCTTTGCAATCATGTGCTATGCATTGGAGAGTTGGACAGTAAATAGGGATGATAGAGAATTGATGCCTTTGAGCTGTGGTGCTGGAGAAGAGTGTTTAATATACCATGGACTGCTAGGAGAACAAACAGGTTTGTCCTGAAGAGGATGAAACCAGATTGCTCCTTGGAGTCAAGGATTCTGAAGCTTCATCTGACATATTTTGGACATGTTGCAAGGAAGGAATGGTCTTTGGAGAGGGACATCATGATTGGCCGAGTGGAGGGATGGTGCAGATGAGGAAGACCCTCGATGAGTTGGATCGATTCTGTGAGTGGAGTGGTGGGAATGAGTGTGTCTGAGACAGTAGGCTGGCACAGGACAGAACAGCATTTATGGCTCTTGTACATAGGTAGGGCTCTTGTACATAGGGCTGCTATGAGTCGCAAGCAACTCGATGGCACATAGCAACTGTATAATTCCAATATAGAGCTCTGGTGGTCTAGTGGTAAGAAGCTGCAATGCAATCCCAAATGCTCGCTGTTCAAGACCATCAGCTGCTCCACAGGAAAAGTATGGACAGTCTCCTCCTTCCCAGGTACTTTCCTCAGAAAACTCACTGGAGAGTCAACTAAGGGTCTGTTTTGACTCTATAGCACACAATAAGAACAGCATAATTACATATAACAATGTATTTAATGTATTATGAAAGAAACCCCATTATCTTCATTTAGGAAATAAATAATGTTATTTTAGCTCTTGGTTAGCACTATTGACACTAATCTTTATATACCTAGTGTAGCCATCTACCCTCACATTTGAACTTTACCCTGACAATCATATTAAAAACTGTATTTATAAAAAAACACAAATCAAAAAACTATATTTATGTAAGCATACAAACCAGCAACTTCATGTTTCGAGCCCTAGTCTCCCCCATTTTAGATAGCCAATTTCTGATTTCCCTGCTCAACTCTGATGGCCTAGTGGCAAGAAGCTGTGTTTTAATCCAGAAGGCACACTGTTTGAGGCCACCAGCTGCTCTGTAGGAGAAAGATGGGCAATCTCCTCCTGTGCCATTAAATGCCTCTAAAAACCTATAGAGGGTCAGCTATGGGTCAATTCTGATCCTATGGTACACAACAACAGCAACATCAAGCTACTAATCTGAAGAAACAAGCATGTTCCTTTCTCTGAAGACTCTTCTGTTCCAGTTCGAAGGTTTAGCATCTACAAAGTCTAGTCAAGAACATATCACCAGGGTGCAGCAATCAATACTAGCTCACATCATTAAACATCTTATCTTTCTTTATCTCCTTTGATTCTTGTCAACTCCACTCCACTCATAAGTTTCATGGCCCAGATGGGCACCAGCCGTGCACTCAGAAGTCCATGCTTCTTCATTTGTTCCAGACCAATTGGTTTCTTCACTCAGCCTTAGCTCCTACATAGGAACAAGTGAACTAAATGGGGGATTCTTATGACTTCCTGTTCCTCAAGCCATCCACCTTTAAGAGCTTATTCATATATCTGTGCGTGCTAGGTCAACAGTGATGAAGGGACATGCCCAAATTCAGTTCTTTGATCATATTTGTTTCATTGTCTAGTATCTTCAGGTATCTGAGAATACCAGGCACATCTTAGTATCAAAATGCAAAATGTACAAGTTAGCTTTGTAATGCATTAAAGAGGTCTTTTGCAACAGATTTGTCCAATGCAATACTCATTGTTTCCTTGACTTCTTAGTACATAAGAGGTGATTACAGATCCAAGTAAAAGGAAATCTTTACAACTTCAACATTGTCTCTGCTTAATATATTGTTGTTCATTGGCCCAATTGTAACAATTTTGATTTCTTGAAATTGAGATGCAAACCATACTGGGACTGTAGTTTCTAGTCTTCATTGGTAAATGCTTCAAATCCTCTTCACTTTCAGAAAGCAAAGATGTGCCCTATGCATAGTGCAGGTTGTTAGTGAGCCTTCATAAATCCTGATGTTGTGCTGATATTCATATATTTAAGTTTCTTAGATTATTTGCTCAGAATACTTATTTAATACACATTATTAAAGGTTATGATTCTAACACATACTTTTTTCTGAGTTTGAAATGCACAATATCCATTTGTTCTGCTTGAAAAAAAATTCTCTATTGGTCAATATACAGTTTTCCTAAGTGTATAGTTAAGTGTTCTACAAGCCTCATTTTTCACAGTGATATACATAATTTGCCACTTCACTTTAATATCCTTATTTGGTTGGTATAACATAGGTAAATATTTTTCTGATATTCTCTGGTTCCAGCCAGAATACATTGGATTATCAACAATGTCCTTTTCTGAATCCAACTCAAATTTCAGGCAATTCCTTCTACATATATGACTGCATTTCAAAATTTAATTCAATCACTAAGTTCATGTTAAATTATTTTTCCTGATTTCATTTTGCTTCTATGAGATAAGTAGCATAGTCAGCAGTCTGCTAGCAAATGTTTAGAAACTGACAGTCTGGCAGTGAAAACTGAACACAAATCAGTACTATTTGGCTATCTCCACAATATAAATATATTTTGCCTGGCCAAATTTAAGATATAAGTATGAATCAGTCGCTTTACAAAATTCCCAAAATTTTAACAATATGTTCTTCTGAGTCATTTTGAGCTACCACCAACACAACACAAGCATCTTTCTAGTCCTAGTTGCTTTTTGTCCTACTTCCTATTCTCAAATGTTCTCTTTGGTCCTTGTCCCTTTTATGTGTCTCAATTGCTCCTTCCTCAATATGTTGTTGTTGTTAAGTGCCATCGAGTTGCAGGCGACTCATAGTGACCCTATGAAGGAGAGTCCTCGATGCTTGGGTGCCTTTCATCCTCTCTCCAGGTTCATAGGGTTTCCAGAGGCAAGCTATTATGGAAGTGGATGCCACTCCTCCTTCCACACTTGTTTTAATAGGGGAGCTCCACCCCACTCTCTGTCCACATTGGGTAGCCAACCATAACGCATTTGACACATCCATGTCACAGTGTTCGGCCTCACAGCAACCACAAGTGACCGCAGGACCGCAACTTGTACACCAGGGCTATATGACCTCAAGGAATGTCTAAACAAAAACAATGAAAGACTGGCCTGAGGGCCGCGGATTAAAAGTCACCCACCTTGGTCTTGGGCACATGGTTTTCTCATCACTGGGCCAGCTGATCTTCCTCAATATATTAAGCTTAAATATTTTATTAATGATTAAGAATAAATTTTCAAGTTAAATAATTTCAATCTTATACAAATGCTCCCAGAGACTAGAAAAGGTACATTCTTAAACTCAGTCTGTGACGTTTGTGGTTGTGTGCTCTCAAAAATACCCTACACTACAATGTGGAATCTTTCAGTAAGATTTCATAGCCTAAAATATCTCAGAAAAAGAGGACTTAGTCTTTGCTCCAGAGAACTTGCTTGTGGGTCTAAATATAGATATTTTTATAAGCCCAGAGTGCTTAACCATTAAGGCACAAGGTTATTTTCTGTGTATACTGATGTTATGTGCCTTCAAGTTGAATTACTCATAGTGACCCTATGAACAACAGCTCTGAGCGTTGGTCCATCCTGAACTAACCTCTCCATCTCTGGCACACCTGACCCCATTGCCACAGACACTATGTCAATCCATCTTATCCAGGACCTTTCTCTCCTGCACTGATATTCCATCCACTGATATTCCCCAAACTTCCTTAAAACATGCCCAAAGTCTATGAGATTGAGTTTCAAAATCTTGGCCTGCAAGGAAAAACCTTGTTTCACCCTTTCTAGACAGACTTGTTTGTTCTCTTGGCAATCCATGGGATGTTCAATACTCTATACCAACATTACAACACAAAGGCATTGTGTACCTTTCAGAAACATAACAATCAATTGAGAAGAGTGTTACTTAGATCAGGTGCAGCTTTAGTTTCTAGACTGACATAAATTTTCTTTAGCACTCCAGATAGATTCCTGACAGTGTATTTCCCCAATATATCATGTAATGTTACTTCCTTCTACTGGTACCAAGGGTATTGGTTGTGGATCAAAACAAGCTTAAACCATTAACTTCAGTCTTTTATCCACTTGTTATGATACTACTTATTGACTTGATATAAGAATTTTTGTTTTCTTGATGCTGAGATTAAATTTGTATTCAAGACTGCAGTCCTAGATTTTCTGCAAGCAATTATTTCAAGTCCTTCTCAGTTTGAGAGATCAAGAATGTATCATCTGCATGATACAGGTTGTTGATGTGTCTTCTTCCAATCATGATGCTACATCATTCGTAAAGTTCACCATCTTGAATGATCCATTCTACATATAGATTGAAAAGGTATGGAGAAGGAATATAACACTGAAGAATATCTTTCTTGATTTTGGACCATATAGTGTTTCCTTGCTCTGTCTGTTTGAACAATAATGTCTTGGTCTAGGTTTCACATGTGCACAATCAAATGCTCTGGATTCCTAATCTGCTCAGTTTTAGTCACGCTTTGTTGTGATCCACACCATCAAATGTTTTTGTATGTAGTTTATCTTTCAATATGACATTCTTAGCCAGTGACTATGAAAATGCAAAGCCATGTAGATGGGTGGGGATACAAAAATGGAACATTTTAGTCTATTCACAAAGGGATTGGCTAGATTTACCAATCCACAAAGGTATTGGCTACTCTCACCACAGAGCAACCCAGCAGTAGAAGGAGAGATTTTCCACCCAGTGGAGAAATTTAACCACCAGGAAAAGAGAAGCCATTGCCAACTAGAGATCTGATGCACAAGATGAAACCTTGAAGTTGCTACACTATCAGAATCAGAACTAAGAGCCTTTCCCCAAGTTTGCTGTACAATTAGGAGTAGGCGAGGGGTCATAATTTGCAGAACTGAGTACTTTATAACACTGGCAAAGACCAAACTGATATTAAAGTACTGAGAACTTGTGACACTAAACTAAAAGCAGTGAGGCTCAAGGTTGAGTTATCTGCGAAGACATTTCAGGAGCTATCCTGACTGTATTCTGCTTCAAACCTAGATTATCAATTTTGTACTCCCCTAACATTGTTCTTTGTGTTCTGTGAGCTATCACATCAGATTTTGGACCCAATAAAGAAGTAAGATTGGTGTTGAGATGAGTGGAAAGAGGTTTAGGAGCATGTGGGACATTTTTCACCTCTTGAAAATTGGTTTTGTGTTATTGATACTGTTTATGGGTATAATTCTTCTTTGTAAAATTAATAAGGTTAGACCTGACCATCTCCATGTGGCACTTCTCATTTTACATTTTGTCTGGTTGATAAAACACAGATAGAAATATTTTTGGTAATATCTACTTTCAGCCACGATCTATTTGATATTTACAATGATGTTCGTAGTTCCATGCCCTCTTCTAAACCCACCTTGTGTTTCTGGCAGTTCTTTTTCAACAAAATATAGTACTTGGTTTTTTATAATCTTCAGTAAAACTTTACTTACACGTGATATTAGTAATATTACTGGATAATTTCTACATTCTGTTGGATCATCATTTTGGGGAATGGGAATGCATATGAATCTCTTCAATCATTTAGTCAGGTATTGTCTTCCAGATTTCAGGGCACTCTCTGGTGAGCACATGCAGGCCTGAAATTTTTTTTTTCATTGAAATATGTCAAATGGTATTACATCAATTCCTGGGACCTTATTTTTTGCCAATTCCTTTTGAACAACTTGAACTTCTTCATCATATGCTACTTCCTGGACTGATTCAGTATCAACCAATTATTTCAGTACAGTGACTGTGTTTTCTTCCATTTCCTTTTGATGTTTTCTGGATCATTTACGATTTTGTCCATAACATTTTACAGTATTACAACTTGAGGATTGAATTTCTTCTTAAGTTCCTTCAGCTTGAGAGATGCCAAGCAAGTTCTCTCTTTTGATTTTCTGATTGCAGCTCTTTGCACATTTTCTTGTAATACATCACTTTGTCTTCATGAGCTGCCCTTCAAAATCTTCTTTACAACTCTTTAAATTCCTCATTTATCCCCTTAGTTTTGGCTTATTACAATTCTAGTGTCTCTTTTTATACCCATTTTTGTCTTTTCATCCCCCTCTTTCATTGCAATGACTTTTTTTTTCATTCTTCTGAATGATATTCTTGATATCATACCATTGTATATATTATCTTTGTTCATTAATATTCAATGCCTCAAACCTATTCTTGACATAGTTTTTAAATTTAGTTGCAATAAACTCAAGATCATGTTTAAGTCCTTGTGAATTTATTTTTCTTTAGATTCAGTTTGAACTTACATATGTGTAGTTGATCTGTTACACAGTCAGCACTTGCCTTGGTTTTTAAAGCTGATATGAACTTCTTATTCTTTCCACAGATATAATCAATCTGATTCCTGTGTAGTGTGTGAAGTTAGCCCATATGTGTAGTCAACATTTGTATTTTTTTATATATTTGCAACAACAACAACAACAAAAATCATTCACTGTACAAAATTCTATCATTCTATCTTAAGCCTCATTTCTGTCACCAGTCCCACAGTTATGGCTACTGATCCTTCTTTATCCTCAACTTCTGCATTCCAGTCATTGTTAATATTAATGAATCTTGGTTGTATACTCAATTGATTTCAGACTACAAAAGTTACAATCTTTTCTCCTCTTTGGCTCTAGTTATTGATGTGTTTATTTGAATGATAGTGGTATTAACAGTCTTCCCTGTATGTGTATGAATAGTATCCTGTCACTCACAGCATTGTACTTGAGGGTACAATGATCTTTTTTGACTACATATACAACTTTGTTTTTCTTCGCTTATTCTTTCCAAACACAGTAGATCATATGATAGCATGTTTCAAAGTTGTTAATGCCAGGACAACTCAGCTTACTAATGGCTAGTATTTCAATATGTGTGTATATATTCCACATCATTTTTAACAATGTTTAATTTTCTTGCATTCATACTTCTTACATGAAATGTTCCAATTATTAGTGGATGTTTGCAATTATTCCTCTTCATTTTTTTGTATCTTCCAATATGACTGCTCAGTGCTATATTTAAGAGTCTAAGCATTTTCTATAGAGTTTTCCAAAGTCTGTTATTCAGATGTGAGGGCCAATTCTCTTTCTAGTTTGTCTTAATATGGGAGCTCCATTTTAGTACAATATCTGACAGACAAGCACTGTACCCAAAATGGTAGATGACAGACAAACAACCATACATATTTGCACTACTTACAGTGGCACAATGAAAGGATAATTTCCCAGTACAAAAACTAATACATAAATTATACCTTTAAGAAAAAACTATAAGGACAAGCAAACATGTAAATACAGTGACAAAGGTGGCAGGGATTCCCACATCAAAACAGTAGCACCAGGTCCAGCAGACCTGAAGATTGTCTATCTTTGGTCTGCGGAGAGTTCATGGGTCTTTCCGGGGGAGGGGCTGTGAGGTGTGACCTCTAACAAACCCCTATTATGTTGGTTCGGGCTCCATCACATGCATCCATTGTGTGGTGCTCATTAGTGGGTATGCTGTTTTAGGCTTGCCTACTAGGCGGGTCCCTCACAAGCATATGGGTACTGCTCACCTGCAGAGGAGACACTCTGGCCTATACAGACTAGAAAAACCTTAAACCTTGAAATAATCATGTGGATATATGTTGTTGTTATGTGCTGTCAAGTTGATTACTACTCAGCAACCCTATCAACAGTTGTTCTGGACTCAGCCCTATTTTAAGTCAATCACACTGTCTCTGATACACTTGCCCCCATTGCCACAGTCACTCTGTCAATCCATCTGATCCAGAGTTTTTCTCACCTATATTGATCCTCCATCTTTCAAAGCATGAGGTCCTTCTGCAAGGACTGGTCTCTCCTGGTGATATCCACAAAGTATGTGAAATGGAGCACTGCAATCCTTGCTTCCAAGTAACAACTTGTTTCACCCTCTCCAGAACAGACCTGTTTGTTCTTCTGACAGTACATAATATGTTCAATACTCTTCTCCAGCACCACAACTCAAAAGCATTGATTCTTCTGTTATCCTTAGTCCCTGCCTAGCTTTCATATATATAGTAAGCAATCGAGAAGACCATGGCTTGGATCAGGCATATCTTAGTCTCTAGAGGTATATCATTGTTCTTTAGCATTCTGGAGAGACAACAGACTTGCCCAGAGTAACACTTATTTGGATTTCCTGACTGCTGGTGCCAAGATTCTTGATTGTAGACCTGAGAAAGAGGAAATTTTTAACAACTTCAATCTCTTCTCCATTTATCATAATACTGCCAATTGGCTAAATCTTTCGTTTACTTGATGTTGAGCTTTAACCCATATTAAAGATTATAGTCCTTAACCCTCAACAGTAAATTCTTCAAGTACTCCTCAGTTTCCGTGAACAAGGTTGTATCATCTGCATAATACAGATTTATCGATATATAGCTACTGATATCTCTATAGACCCATTTTCCATTTGTTTTCTGTTAATCTTTAAGAGAAGAAAGTGTCTAGGTTTTTTATTCTTTGGTGGAATTGCTTGTGATTTCAAACAGCTGACTTTTCCATTGGATATTCATAGCCGTCAGACCTCTGACTGTGTCTTTGCATATTCAATTCATGAGTGAAATAAGACTTACTATTTCCCTTTTAAATACACTTGACAATACAATAAGCTTAATGAAGGTTTATACAAATTGACTCCAGCTGCGTATACAAAACTATAATACACAATATTTTAGTAGTGTTTCTCATAGGAAAGAAAAGGTTTTTACCATTAGAAAAGTGGTAAACTGAAAGAGAAGATAAGAATTTTTTTTACCGTTAATATTTTTATTGTTATAGATGATAGGGTCGCTATGAGTCGCCTGCGATTCGACGACACTTAACAACAACAACAACAACAGATGATAGTTACATAAGAATACATGATTTGGAAATTTATTAACCTATTAATAAATATTAGACTTTTCTGATGGTACAGATAGTTTCAGTAAAGTTTTCAAAATTTTTTTAAATAAGTAGTTTATCAGACTTTTCTGATGGTGAGATTATTGACAATAATAACAATGGCAAAAGGAAAATACTCATCCAAATTCTCCTCCAGATATCCTTAGGATGACTTAAGTACTGAAATTTAAGTTAGGGAGAAAAAAAGCCTTCAAGGATTACTAAAATTATAACAAAAAAATACTTAAAAGGACAAGAACAATGATAACTAAAACTATGTGGCCTTTTAAACATCATTACTATCTGGAATTTGTTATCTTATTATTGTTGTTGTTGTTATGTGCTGTCGAGTCGTTTGTGACTCATAGTAACCCTATATACAACAGCCCTAAACCCTGCTCTATCCTGTGCCAATCGCACGGCCTCTGACACACCCATCCCGATTACCCCAGTCACTGAATCAATCCACCTCATAGAGGGTCTTC
>NW_006399828.1:12289818-12301321 GCF_000299155.1 Elephantulus edwardii
AAGATTCTACTGAAGATTATTCAAAAATGACTGGAACAGCACATCAGCAGAGAACTGCCAGAAGTCCAGGCTGGGTTTAGAAGGGGTCGTGGTACTAGGAATATTGTAGCTGATGTTAGATGGATCTTAGCTGAAAGCAGAGAATCAGAAGAAAGTCTGTCTGTGTTTCATTGATTATGCAAAGGCATTTGACTGCGTGGATCATAACAAACTGTGGCTGACTCTGAGAAGAATGGCAATCCCCGAACATTTAATCATGCTAATGTGAAACCTATACTTGGACCAAGAGTCAGTCGTCAGAACAGAGCAGGGCAACACTGAATGGTTCAAAATTGCAAGGAGTGCACCAGGGATGTGTACTATCTCCATACCTTTTCAACCTGTATGCAGAGCAGATTATTTGAAAGCCTGGGCTCTATGAGAAGACGCGTGGCATTAGGATTGGTGGAAGATCTATCAACAATCTGCATTATGCAGATGGCACAACCCTGCTCGCTGAAATGGAGGAGGACCTCATGCACTTGCTGCAGAGGGTCAAGGACTGCAGCCTTCAGTATGATGGACTGAGGCTCAATGTCAAGAGGACATCTTATTATATATAACTTAAGATATTAGCATGGGTTATTTTTTAATTAGAGCCAAATAATTAGAAACATTAGAGTATAAAGTTATTCTTTGCTTGATATGATGAAGAACAATTAAATTTAATTATACCTTTAAATATACTTTGTGTTAACAAAAATTGTATATATGTGGATTAAAAATCATGTTATAAAAATTATTTTCTCATACATATTTGTTATACACACTTAAATTAATAGTATTAAATATGAATGAATTAATGCTGACTTAAAACTATATATACACAGGTTATACACATGGATTTCAACTAATGGTACACATAGGAATCAGATGGATTACATCTGCGGAAAGAAATGCTGAAGAAGCTCAATATCAGCTGTGAAAACTAGGCTAGGAACTGATTTTGGAACAGACCACCAACTAATCTGCGTTATGTACATGACAAAACCCTGCTTGCTGAAACTGAGGAGGACCTGAAATGCTTGTAGCAGAGGGTCAAGCACTGCAACCCTCAATAGGGATTAAGGCTCAATGTCAAGGAGACAAAGATACTCACCACTGGACCAATTGGTAGCAACAAGATGGATGGTAGGGGAGCTCTGGTGGCCTAGTGGCAAGAAGCTGCACTGCAATCCCAGAAGAACACGGTTCGAATCCACCAGATGCTCTGCCAGAGAAGGAGGTACAATATCCTCCTGTACCAGTCAGATCTGATTTGACGGTACACGCACACAAAATAATAAAAAAATAATAATAAAAAAAAATTTTAAAAAAAAACAAGATGGATGGTGAAGAAATTGAGATTGTTCACAGCTTTGGTTTGTTTGGCTCCACAGTCAACACTCTTAGCACCAGTAGCCAGGAAATTAAAAGGCATATTGCCATGGTAAACTCTGTTGTTAGGGACCTCTCCAAAGTACTAAAGAGCAATGGTGTCTCTCTGGAGACTAAGGTACATCTGATACAGACCGTGGTCTTTGCTATCACTTGTTATGCATCAGAGAGTTGGACAATGACTAAGGAGGATAGAATGAGAATTGATGCCTTTGACCTGTGGTGCTGGAGAAGAGTATTGAGGGTACCATATACTGCTAGGAAAACAAACAGATTCATCCTGGAAAGGGTTAAACCAGGTGGATGCATGGGAGCAAAGATTCTGAGGCTTTGTCTAACATATTTTGGACATTTTGTAAGGAGAGACCGGTCTTTGGAGTGGGACATCATGCTTGGGAGTGTGGAGGGACAGCGCAGGTGGGGAAGGCCCTCTATGAGGTGGATTGATTCAGTGACTGGGGTAATTAAGATGGGATGGGAGTGTCAGAGACAGTGCAATTGGCACAAGACAGAGTTTAGGGCTATTGTAATAGGGTTGCTATGAGTCGCAAGCGACTCGACGGCACAAAACAACAACAAAATACCAACTACTCGGCTGAAGTTGAGGAAAACTAAACTGAATCCACAGGAACCAAAATATGACTTTGAGTCTATCCTACGTGAATTTCAGAACCATTCCAGGAAAGGGTTTAAGCCTTAAACACTAATTAGTGAAGACCGGAGGAGTTGTGGGAGGATATCAAGGGTATCATCCAGGAAGAGTGCAAATGATCATTACAAAGACAGAGGAGGAAGAAAAAACCAAAATGGATGTCAGAAGAAACTCTGAATATTGCAGTGGAGTGCAGAGAAGCCAAAGCACAAGGAAGAATTCAGGATGCTAAAGAGCTGAACATAAGATTTCAAAACCCAGTGTGGGATGACAAAGTAGAAAATTACAATGAAATGCCCAAGGAGCTGGAGTCAGAAAATCAAAAGGGCCAAACTCGCTCAGGATTTCTTAAGCTCAAGGATCTGAAGAACAAATTCAAAAATCGAGTTGCTATAATCAAGGATGCTCTAGGTAGAATATTAAATGATCCAGGAAGTATTAAAAGAAGATGGAAAGAATATACTGAGTCACTGTATCAAAAGGAATTGGCAGATACAGAAAAATTTAATGAAACCACAAAAAAGCAAGAGCCTATGGTGACGAAGGAAGAAGTTTAAGCTGCTTTGAAGGAAATAGCAAAAAACAAGGCCCCAGGAATAGATTCTATACCAATTGACATATTTCAGCTAACAGATGCTGCCGTGGATGTGCTCACCAAGTTGGTCAAAAAATCTGGAGCATAACCACTGGACCAACTGACTGGAAGACATCTATATTTGTTCCCATCCTAAGGAAGAGTGACACAACCAAGCGTGGAAACTGCAAAACAATATCGCTGATTTCACACGCAAGCATGATTCTACTGAAGATTATGCAAAAACAACTGCAATAAAACATCAACATAGAAATGCTGGAAGTCCAGGCTAAGTTTAGAAGGGATTGTGGTACTAGGGACATTGTAGTTAATGTTAGAACTATTTTAGCTGAAAGTAAGGAATACCAGAGGAATGTTTATCTGTGTTTCATTGATTATGCAAAGGCATTTGACTTTGTGGATCATAACAAACTGTGGCTGACTCTGAGAAGAATGGGAATCCCAGACATTTAATTGTGCTAATGCGAAACCTATACTTGGACCGAGAGGCAGTCATCATCACATAGCAAGGAAACACTGTATGGTTCAAAATTGGGAAGGGTGTATGCTAGGGATGTGTCCTGTCTCTATACGTTTTCAACCTGTATGCAGAACAGATTATCCAGGAGGCTGGTCTCTATGAGGAGAAATGTGGTGTCAGGATTGGTGGAAGATCTATCACCAATCTGCATTATGCAGATGACACAACCCTGCTTACTGAAACTGAGGAGGATCTGAAGAGCTGGCTGCAGAAGATCAAGGACTGCAGCCTTCAATATAAATTGAAACTCAACATCTAGAAAACAAAGATTCTCATCCGTGGGCCAATTGACAGCATTGTATTCGATGTTGAAGAGATTGAAATTTTTAACAGCTTAAGTTTGCTTGGCTCCACAATCAACACTATTGGTACCAAAAGCCAGGAAATCAAAAGACAAATTGCATTAGGAAATTTGGCTACAAGGGATCCCTCCAGAATACTGAAGAACAATGATATCTGGAAACTACAGTGTACCTGATCCAGACCATAGTCTTCGTAATTTTTTTCTATGTGTCAGAGAGCTGGACAATAACTAAGGATAAGAGAGAATTGATGCCTCTGAGCTGTGGTGCTGGAGAAGAGTATTGAATATACTATGGGCCGCCCAGATAACAAACAAGTTCATCCTGGAAAGGGTGAAGCCAGTCTGCTTCTTGGAAACAACGATCCTGAGGCTTCTTCTGACATACTTTAGGCATGTTGCAAGGAGGGTCCAATCACTGGAGAGGGACATCGTGCTTGGAAGGGTGGAGGGACAGAGAAAGAGTTGAAATGGATTGTTAAGATGACTTGGGTTATGACGGTGGGTGCATCAGACACAGTGAGGTTGACACAGGATAGAAGAGGTTTCAGGGTTGTTGTACATAGGGTCACTATGAGTTGCAAGCTACTTGACAGCACATAACAATAACAACAACAATAATCAAAATAAAAAGGTAAGAATAGAATGATTATATATCCTTAGCAAATGGATTCATTGTTTTTCATTAACAGCACACACATAGAAATCGCCCAGTCCTAATTAAAAAAAAAAGAAAAGATTTTAACATAGCATCTCTTGTAGGTTTTGTGAAGGAAAATAAATAACATTATCCCAAACTTTTTCATTTCAACCTCTGACTTTCCATGCAGGCACTAATTGCATTTTTGGCTGCTTCTACTTTTACATGTCTCATTATCTCAGCTTTTGCTCATGACCTCTTAACATGTGTGACAACTGCATAAAGCATAATAGTGGATGCTCATTAATTTACAGTTAAAATAATAATTTGCTTAATTATAAAATGTTACTTGTGTATATGAGAATGTGCATTAGTATTATTCTTTTCCTAATGATCTCATTCATACTTATATAATATTTATATGTATGTATATGTATACATTGACCAATAAACCACTGTCTGAAAAGAATTAGGGAACACTGTATGATTTCAAATCAGCAAAGTTGTATGTGAAGTTGCCAACTTTCTCTATGTTTATCCAAAATGCATACTCAACATTAACTCGAGAAGCTGAACTATGTGAAAAAGAATGTGGTATCAGGATTGGAAGGACCTCATCAACAGCCTGCTTTATGCAAATGGCACATTTCTTACAGAAAGTGAAGAACATTTAAAGCACTTACTTGTTGTTGTTAGGTGCAGTCAAATAGTGATCCTATGACCAAAAGATCTGAATCCTGTTCTATTCTGTCCCGTCCTCACACTTCCTGACACACAAGAGCCCATTATATCAGTCACCTTGTCAATCCGTTTTGTTGTGGGTCCTTCTCTCCTTTGTCAACCCACCACTCTTCCAAACACCATGTCCTTCTCCAAGAAATAGCTCCTCCTAGCAACATTCCCAAAGAATGTGAGGTGAAACTTCATCATTCTTGCCTCTAACGAGCACTCCTTCGGCTGCACACTCAACAGGATGTATCTGTTTGTTCTCTTGGTTGTGCAGGGGATGTTCAGTGTTCTCCAACACCACAGTTCAATGGTATCAATTCTTTTTCTGTCATCTTTGTTAATTGTCCAGCTCTCAGATGCATACAAGTAATCAGAAACACCATGGCTTGAATCAAACACAATTTAGTCCTCAAACTGACATCATTACTCCTCAATAATTTGGAGAGGTCCCTACCTGCAGATTTTCCCAGTAAAATGAGTGTCCTTATTTCCTGACTGCTGACACCAAGGGTGTTAATTGTGGATCCAGTAAAAATGAAATTGTTGATAATTTCAGTTTCCTCTCCATCCATCATGATGCTGCCTATCGTCCCAGTGGTAAGAATTTTACTCTTCTTAACATTGAGATGCAATCTATACTGAAGGCTGCATTCCTTGATCTGCAACAAATATTTCAAGTCCTTCTCACTTTCAACAAGCAAAGTTATGTCATTCACATAACACAGGTTCCTGATTCCATATTCCTCTTCATAGAGTCCAGCTTTTGGGATAGTTTGCTCACCATACAGATTGAATAGGTATGAAGAAAAAAAAATACAACCTTGACACACTCCTTTCTCCATTTTAAACCACTAAGGTGGCTCTGATCTAATTAGTAGTGTTTTTAGTTACTTCCTATGCATTTGAAAACTCAACAATGAATAAGGATGACATGAGAAGAATTGTTGTTGCTAAGTGCCATTGAGTTGAGCAGGACTCCTATCTACCCTAAGAACAAAAGATCTGAACTCTCTTCCGTCCTGCACTATCCTCACACTTCCTGACACACAAGAGCCCATTGTAACAGTCATCATGTCAATCTACCTGATTGAGGATCTTCCCAATCTGAGTTGCAATACCAACAAGAATAGAGTTATAATGTTGGATAAGTGTACTGACCATCTTATGGACTATCAATGAACATACATATATATCTTGCAAGAAATGCAAGCAAAGTACTCGTTAGAAACAAAGATGGTGAAACTTTGACCACATACTTTGAGTATGTTGTGAGGAGGGGTCAGTCCTTGGAAAAAGATATTATTTGGAGAAAGGTAGAGAGTCAAAGAAATAGAGGCACAGTCTCAACAAATGGATTGACACCTTGACTGGAACAATGGGTTTGAGTAGATCAGAGATTGTGAGGATGACGTAGGATAGAGAAAGTTTCAGAACTGTCATCCATAGCGTCATGACGAGAGAACGTGGGCTCAATGATTTCTAACAAGAACAACATCGTATGTGTAAATATACTATACATGTGGGGGGGGTGTGTGTAAAAAACAATGTCACTATAAAAAAATCTCACTTTTATTATTAATATTTTTACTGATTTTTTTTTATAATTTATCAGCTCTTTCTTCCTAGTCTATTCTAATCAGGAAGCTATGCTAAAATTGTCTACCATGGGTAGCCCTGTAGTTCTTTAAAATTCTAATTATATTGTTTCTGACATACAGCAACATTCAAACTAGTACAATATGATAAATTCACAGAGCAGTGTATGTGGATGGTCACCATACCAGACTGCTAAATGTTACCTTTTTTTTTTTTTTACTTAGTGTTTATCATGGTCTGGTAGAATATTTTTGTTGAAATTATTAAGTGAAGAACTTACCTGGTAGTTCTAAATTTGAAAGAACCGAAAAATAAATTTAAGTTCTGAGTTGCAATACTGAGAGGTGCTATCAGCTAAATCTTGAGTGATTCAAGAAGGATCAAAAGTAGATGAACAAAAAAAAAAAGTAGATGAAGGGAATACACGGGGTCACTGCACCAAAAATAATTGGTCAGCATTGAAATATTTAGGAAGTACTATTTGACCACGATCCTATGGTAATGAAGGAAAAGTTCAAGCTGCAATGAAGTAAGTGGCAAATAATAAGAGCCCAGTGATCAATGGAATACAAATTGTCATATTTCAAATGACAGATGCAGTCCTGGATGTGCTTATTAAGCTGTGTTAGAAAATTTAAAGGAGAGTTGCCAGACTAACTAACTGTAATATCCATATTTGTTGACATTCTCAATAAAGACAATCCAATAAAATATGTAAATTATCAAATGATATCATTAATATCACATACAAGAAAAATATTGCTGAAGATCATCTAAAATGATGATAGATTAGAACACATTTGCAGACATTGGACTAGGTTCAGAAGAAGCCATGGCATTAGGGATATCATGATTGATATCACATAGATCATGACTGAGAGAATACTAGAATAATGTTTATGTGTATTTTATTGAGTGCAAAGGTATCAGACTTTGTGAATCTCAATAAATTATGGCTAAATTTCAGAAGAAAGGAATCCCACAGCATTTAATTGTTCTCATGTAAAACGTATACCTAGACCAAGACACTATTGTGTGAACAAAGAAAGGGAAAACTGCATGGCTTAAAAAAAATTTAAAAAAAAAGATGTCCATCAGGATTTTATACTTTTTACATACCTATTTAAACTTTATGCTGAGCAAATCATTCAAGAAGTTGGCCTGTGTATGAAGAATAATATGATATCAAGATCTGTGGAAGACACATCAATGACGTATGTGATACAGATGACACAACCTTACCTGCTGAAAGTGAGGAGGACTTAAAGCAGTTGTTGCAGAATATCAAAACCACAGTCTTAAATAAGAATTACATTTCAACATTTAAAAAAAATAAACCATACAAAAATTCTCATGACTGGAACAATAAGCAGAATCACGATATATGGAAAAAAAGTTTGAAATTATTAAAAATGTCATCTTACTTAGATCCACATTCAAAATCCTTGGTACCAGCAGTTAGGAGACTAGGAGACATATTGCATTGGGAAAATCTATAGTCAGAGATCTATCCAAATTAGTAAAGAGCAATGAGAATTGTTTAGCTTAAAACTAAAGTGCACCTGATTCAGGCCATGGCTTTTTTAATAATTAGCCAAGTATCTGAGAACTGGACAGTGAATAAGGATAGCAGAAAGAAAATTGATGCTTTTGAGCTGTGATGTTGAAGAAGAATACTAAATATCCTATGATTTATCAAAAGAACTAAAGGAAATACATTGGGGAAAATGCAGCCAGAATATGTCTTGACAAAGTTGACAGAGTTTTTGTCTCATATAACAACAACCAACAACATAACTATGAACATATTGTAGGAAAAGCTATTCTTTGGAAAAGGTCACCATTCTTGGACTCTTGAAAGAAGAGGAGGGAGAAGAAAACTCCCACAAAAACTACAAATATCAGCTCAAGTATGTCAGAAATTAAGAGGAGGGCACAGAATAGAACTGAATAGAGATGTCTTGTTCCTAGGGCTGCAATGAGTCATACTTGATTTGACATAATCTAACAAAGCTGGAGATTGAAACTTTTCACTAAATTTTACTGTGTGAAGTGAAATAAATGTTGAATCAAGATGGGTTAATGATAATTGGTTATGGAATTTGAAAACAATAAAGAAATTTGGAAACAAAAAAGAAAAGGTAGTCAAAAAAGTATGGACTTGGTGACAGAAACGAGGTTGAAACTAGATAAAATTTTTCACCTTCAATTATTTATTCTTAGTAAACACCTTTAAAAAACACAAATAACAGCTTTACACATGAACCTCTCTAGATGAACAGCATAATAATCAGATTGAGAACATTTGTGGGGAAAAAATATTGAAAAAGCTATCAGCAGTCAGATGCTGCCTATGGAGCAGACTATGAACTACTCATGTGTAAGTTCAGATTGAAGGTAAAGAAAACTAAAACAAGTCCACAAAGCCCAAAATAAAATCTCGAGTATCTCACACATGAGTTTGAAAGTCATCTTGGTAAGTTACAATCATTGAACACC
This sequence comes from Elephantulus edwardii, assembly GCF_000299155.1. NCBI lineage: Eukaryota > Metazoa > Chordata > Mammalia > Macroscelidea > Macroscelididae > Elephantulus > Elephantulus edwardii. Next base: position 12,298,767 of record NW_006399828.1, read on the forward strand.
AAAGATTGAAGACCAAATAGATTGTGGAATAACATCAAGGACATTATCCATGAAAAGAGGAAAAGGTGACTACAAAGAAAGAGGAGAAAGAAAATACCAAATTGGATGTCAGAAGAAACCCTGAAAATTGCACTAAAATAAAAGCATCAAGAACTTAAAAGAAAGAGATGTTGAAGTAAAAGACTGAACAGAAGATAGTGAAGTGCAAATACAGAAGATAAGATAAAGCATTGTATTGGAATGTACAGAGATCTGAAATTAGAGAACAAAGAGACAAAAATGCAATCAGCATTACTCAAGCTAAAAGAGCTGAGAAACAAATTCAAGCTGAGTTGCATAAATTAGAGATACTATGAAGAAAGTACTGAATGACTCATGAATCATAAAAAGAAATGAAGGATATACACAGAATAACTGCACCAATAAGAATTTTCTGACACTGAAATATTTTAGGAAGTACTATATTACTAATGATGAAAGACGTTCAAATCAGATCAAAGGCATTGGCAAAAATAAGGTTCCAGGAAAAAATGAGATACCAATTGACATGTTTCAACTAACAGATGCAGCACTAGATGTGCTTATGACAGTCTATGCCAGCAAATTTGGAGGACAGCTGCCTGGCAGAATGACTGGGAAAGATTCACATATGTTCCCACCCTTGAAAAAAGTTATCCAGAAGAATATAGAAATTATTGAACAAGATCAATAATATCACATGTAAACAAAATATTGCTGAAGATCATTTTTATACAACTACCTTGAACAGTACATAAAGTATTGCTAGATGTTCAAGCTAGATTTAGAAGTGGCTGTGGCACCAGGGATATTAAAACTGGTGTAAGTCAGATGGATCCTGGCTGAAACCAGCAAATACCAGATGTCTTTGCCTTATTGACTATGCGAGCACATTTGACTTTGTGGATCACAACAAATTATGGCTAACACTGAAAAGAATGGAAATTCCAGAACTCTTAATTGTGCTTGTGCAAAATCTTTATTTAGATCAAGAAACTGTAATGTGAATAGAGCAAGGTGACACCAGATGTGAATCAAGGAGGTATCCTTTCTCCACACCTATTCAATCAATATGTTGTTATTGTTATGTGCTGTTGACTGTGATTTATATCAATCATATGTATAATAGTTTTGAATCTGTTCTATCCTGAGCTAATCTCACAGTCTCTTGCATACCTACTCTCACTATCCCAGTTACTGTGTCAATCCATCTTATCTGGGGTTTTCTTCTCTTATACTGTTCTTATACACCCTTATAACTCTTATACACCCTTCCAAGCATGATATCCTTTTCCAAAGCATGGTCTCTCCTGGTAAAATGCCTAAAGTATGTGAGACCAAGTTTCAAAATCTTTGCATTCAAGGAACAGCCTGGTTTCACTCTCTCCAGAACATACCCATTTGTTCTCTTGGCAGTCCACAGTATGTTCAACACTTTTCTCTAGAACCAAAATTCAAAGGCATCAATTCTTCTGTCATCTTTGTTCATTGTCAAATTCTTTGAAGTATTGCAAGTAATTATGAAGGCCATGGCCTGTAGCCAGCACACCTTAATTTATAGGCAGATATCATTGTGATTTTAGCACTCTGGATAATTCTTTGACAGCAGATTTTCCTGATGCAATTAGGTGGTGTGTTTTTTTGTTTTTGTTTTTTTGTTAGTTTGTTTGTTTGTTTTAGTTTATTAACTGTTGGTATCAAGAATGTTGACTGTGGAACCAAGCAAGGTGAAATTTTACCTACTACAATCTCTTCTCTATTTACCATATTATTGCCAATTGGCCCAGTAAATTCTCACCAATTGCCAGTGGTGAGCATCTTTGATTTTGTGGTGCTGAGCTTCAAGCCATCTTGTAGACTAGAGTCTTTGACCTTCTGCAGCAAATGATTCAGGACATCCTCAGTTTCAGGAAGTAATTTGTGTCACCTGCATAGCACAGGTTGTTAATGAGTCTTCCTCCAATTCTAATGTCACATTCTTCCTTATAAAGTCCAACTTCCCAAATAATCTCTTCTGTATATACATTGAAAAGGTATGGAGATAGGATGTATCCCTGGCATATACTTTTCCAGATTTTGAATCATGTTGTGTTTCCTTGCTCTGTTTTGATGACTGCTTTTTGGTTCAAGTATAGGTTTTGCAGTCCATTGTATATTCAATATTCTTCTCCAGCACCACAGCTCAAAGGAATCAATTCTTTTTCTATCATTCCATGCAAGTGTCCAGCTCTCAGATGCATAGTAAGTAATTGTGAAAACCATGGTTTAGATCAGGTACACCTTGGTCTCCAGATTGACATTGTTCCTCTTCAAAATTGTAGAGTGGTCAGTGACAGAAGACACTCCCAGTGGATTTAGTCTTTTGATTTCCTGGCTGCTGGCACCAAGAGTGTTGACTGTGGAGCCAAGCAAATTAAAGCTTTTAACAATCTCAATATTTTCACCATCTATCATGATGTTGCCAATTGGCCCAGTAGTGAGAATGTTTTCTTGATGTTGAGTTTCAATCAATATTTTTTTTATATATTTTTTTTTTT
>NW_006399828.1:12302767-12304723 GCF_000299155.1 Elephantulus edwardii
AAAAACTTCTCCAATAGAGTAAAAAGGGAAGCCACAGACTGGGAAAAAATATTTGGTAATGACATGTCAGATAGGGACTTATATCTGGAGTTTCAATCAATATTTAAGGCTGCAGTCTAGGTTCATCCTGAAGAGGGTGAAACCAGGCTACTTTTAGGAGGCAACTATTCTGAAACGTCATCTGGCATATTTTGGACATGCTGAGAGGACCAGTCCTTGGAGAAGGACATCATTCTTGGAAGGGTGAAGGGACAGCACAAGAGACAAAGACCTTCAATAAGGTAAAGTGACTCAATGACTGGGATAATGGAGGAAGGCATGTAAGAGATAATACAGTTGGTTCAGGATACAGCAGAGTTTAGAACTTCTGTACATAGGTATACTAGGGGTTGCAAACAATTCAACAGCACATAAAAACAACAGTAACATAGGTTTTGCATGAGCACAATCAGATGTTCTGGGATTCCCACTCCTCTCAACGTTAGCCACAGTATTTTGTGATCCACACAGTTAAAGGCCTTTGCATAATCAATGGCACGCAGACATTCCTCTGGTACTCTGTTTTCAGCCAAGATCTATCTGACATAGGTGATAATGCTGAGCTAATTATTTGAAAAGTTGGACTATGAAGAAGAATGTGGCATCAGGACAAAAGAAAGACTGATAAATAACTCTTGATATGCAAATGACACAATCTTCTTTGATAAAACTGAGGAGGACTTGAAGCAATTCCTGAAGAAATTCAAGCACTGCAGCCTTCAAACTGGATTGTGTCTCAACCTCAAGAAAATAAAAATCACCTTCACTGCACCAATAAACAATATCATGATAGATGGAGAAAAGAGTGAAACTTTCATTGACTTCCTCTGACATGGACCCACAGTCAAAACCCTTCCTACCAGTCAGGAAATCAAGAGACATACTGGACTGGGAAAGTCTAAAGTCAGGGACCTCTCTAAATTAATGAGGAACAATGAGATTAATTTGAGGATTAAGGTACACCTGATTCAAAACAGGCTCTTTTCCACCACTTGTTCTGCATCTGAGACCTAAACAATAAGTATGACAGAAGAATTAATTCCTATGGTGTTACAGAAGTGTATCTAGTAAATAAACTACCGATTACCAAAAGAAAAAAGAGATACGTCTTAGAGAAAGTGCAGCCAGAGTGATCCTTCAAGGCAAAGATGATAAAGCTCTGTTTCACTTATTTTAGGTATGTTGCTATGAAAGATATTCCTTAGATAGGGCCACTATGTTTGGAAAAGTCGAGAAATAGTAAAAGAGGGCAAGACCCTCAAGCTTTTTACATAGTAACTGTGTCAATGGACTCAAGTTTGTCAGAGATTGTGAGGATGACATAGGATAGGATGTTTAAGATCTCTTGTTCATAGAGTATTGCTATGAGTCATACTTAACTAACAACAATAGTAACAAGAAAACAGGTGACATAATCTGTTGAGAGTTGTATATTTGTGGTGGTTCAAATCAGTAAGTGGTTCTGAGAAAGGTGGATGAGTAATCTACTGCTGGTGGATTTATAACCTTGGAATTCTAATTAAGAGTGAGCTGTAAGATAGTTTTGAGTTAACAACAAAGGTGGTGTCTAACTGGTATGATTCAAATCTCTATCACTCTTCTTTTACCTGATAACCTCAAAAGTACTAAAATTATCTAAATTTCAGTTTACTCATATGTAAAATGAGAATAATAAAAGTATACAATTTATTGTACTTTTCTGCTGCTAAAATATTAATGTTCCTAACACACGCAGAATAGCAGAAAGGGCAATCTAGGTAGAACTATCAAATATGGAAATACAAAGGAGGAGGAACAGTTGTAAGCAGACCCTAGTGATTGGAACATGGAATGTGAGAGCCATGAATGAAGGAAAATTAGAAATTGTTAAGAAAGAAATGGAACGCATAAATATTGACATATTAGGCATTGGAGAGA
>NW_006399828.1:12307488-12313717 GCF_000299155.1 Elephantulus edwardii
TATTAATCATTTTATAATATTAATGAATGTATATAAAACAAGCATTTTTTAATGAAGCTTCCTTTTTATTTCATTATTATTCATGGAAGATCACTGTTGCTCTATTTCTGTTGACATTTAAATTTTTATAGTATTTGAGAAATGATTCAATAGATATTTATTGAATGAAGATCATATGCCAAGAAATTTGTAAATTGGGAATCAAATGAGGATGCTTCTCTTCAGGTTTAGGAGATGTCTTTTCATCTCCTTTAGTGTTGTCCCTACTACAATAATTATTTTTTTTACATTTGAAAAGGGTAATTGTTTTGTATTTGTGATCTTAAAAATTATGAGATTTAATTGTGGGAGCAGTCATCTTAAAATCAAAAGACGTATTGAATTGGAAAAGTCGGCTGTCAGGGACTTCTCAAGAATACTGAAGTGTAATGCTATCAGTCTGGAGAATAAGTCACACCTGGTTCAGGCCATGGTATTCGTAATTTCCTTTTATATAGCCAAGAGCTAGACCATGACTAACAATGATAGAAGGATCAGTGCCTTAGAGTTGTAGGTTTGGAAAGAGTGTTAAACATACAGTGGGCTGCCAGGAGAATAAACAAGTCCATCCTGTAGAGGGTAAAACTAGTATGATCCCCGGAGGCAAGGATTTAAAGGCTTTGTCTTACTTACTTCAGATACTTGGCCAGGAGGGACTAGTCTTTGGAGAGGTACATTATGCTTGGAAGGATGGAGGGACAATGCAGGTAAGCAGGACCCAGGATGAGATGGATTGACTCAGTCACTCTAAGAACAGAATTAAGTTTGTCTGAGACAATGAGATTGGCTCAGAATAGAAGAGATTCCAGAAATAATGTACATAGGGTCGCTGTGAGTCTCAGGCAACCTAATGGCACATAACAACAACAACAACAAACAACTGGAGTGAAATATTATCTCATTGTGGTTTTGATTTGTGTAATGAAAAAATATTTTTTGAAGAAGCTATATTCTAGAAATCTCAAAAGACATACAGAAATTAACACAAGGCCAAATAAATATTCTATTGTTCAGGTCTTTCATTCATAGGGTTGCAATGAATTGTATACAGCTTGATGGCACTTAACAACAACAACAATAACAATAGAGGGATAGCTCTGTGGGCCTGGTGCATAGAAAGTTATGCTACCAAGTCAAAGGTGGGTGATTTTAATTTGTGACCCTCAGTCCTGGTTTTATTTTGGTCAAACATTCTTCTAAATGGTATAGCATTGGTCTGTCCATTTGCTGTACAGAGGTAATTCGAGGTTGTTGTGATGCTAAACACTGTGACACTGATACATCAAATGTGATAACGGTTACCCATGATGGACAGTATGGTGCTTCCCTAACAAGCTTGGAAGCAGGAGTGACATCCGCTTTCGAGAGAGCTTGCCTCCTGAAACTCTATGAACTTGGAGAAATGGTGAAAGTCATACAAGTGTTCAGGTCTTTTTTTCATAGGGTTGCTATGAGTCATCTATAGGTTGATGGCACTTAACAACAACACAACAGTATATTCATTAATATAAGTTGTAAAAATATCTTAGAATATTTGTTCATTTGCATACATTTTCATAAGAATTTGATGGGACAATACAACAATTTTAAAGTACCTTTATTAAAGTAACAAAATGCTTACTGTGCTGCAAGAAGCCAAGGCCTATCTGGCATGGCTGGGCCTGGGAGGATCTTCCCTCTTCTACTTCCCTGGCATCTGCTAAAAACTGCATCCAAGTGTAGTAACACTCACACCAAGGTCAGTAACAAAATCACTGCCTGCCAGGTTTATGGGCTGCAGTTCCAGTGTAGCCCAGACTGTGCTCCTACATGGAACACTTGATGATTGCTCCACCAAGTGGAAACCACTGCCCCGCCACCTGTAGAACACCCTGATGCTGCCTACTGTACTGCTCTGCTCCAGGATCGCCAACGTCACAAATACTATAGTTTTGAACATGGTTGTCTACCTACATCACTTGATTTTTTTTTTGCTTCTGCTATGATTTTTTTTAATTTAAATTTTATTTTATTTACTTTAATGAACATTTACAGAGATTTTGGATTTTCATTCATTCATTGTTGCACTTTTTTTTCTTTAGCTCAAGCAGAAAAAGACCCAGGTAGAGCTTTGGCTTCTTGAGGGCAAAAGTTATCCCACTTTCAGCCCCAAGTCCCAAGAGAGGAGCACCAATGTACAGGTTCTGCACAAAACATTGCCATAACCTGGGACCTCATATAGTTACAACAACCTAACTTCTACTAAGTAAAGATTCACATAATGTCAAGAATGCAACAGTTTGTCTCACTCATCATGAAAAACAAAAGAAAACTTCTCCTATAAAAGAAGACACAATGAATACTCCAGATATAGAGAGCCACAAGAAATATGCTGATGAGGAGTTACTTGAACTGCGTTAAAAAAAGATACAAATGATGGAAGAAAAAAAAAAACACAAGCAAAAACGGAAGTCATTAAGAGAGTAAATACCCGAAAGACAGTGATCCCGAATAAATATATTGATAAGGAGGAACTTGAACAACTACAGAAGAAAACACAAAAGATAAAATAAATAATAGTATAGATAAAGAGGAACAAAAACATGAAAAAACCCCCAAAACAAACCAACACTGCAAGGCAGAGATGGTACAATCAACACAGTTCTAGAAATAAGAGAAGAGCATGAAAATGCAATCCAGAATATTAAAACCAATATGGTAGGAGTGTCAAAACACTGGCGGCACAAAAAAAGTAGAACTGAAGAAATTAAACAGAAAGCCAATGAGTTGGAAGACAAGAGTATCATTGGAAACATAATAGAAGAAAAATCAGAAAGAGATGTAAAGAACATGAAGAAAACACCAGATTCATGTTGGATGATATCAAATGAAACAACATATGTATGATTGGAATTCCACTACATGGGAATGACAGGGAAGTCCCTGAGAAAATTGTTAAAGAAGTATTAGAAGAATGTTGCAAGGAGAGACCAATCCTTGGAGAAGGACATCATGCTTGGGAGGGTGGAGGGACAGCGCAGGAGACAAAGACCCTCCTCTATCAGATGGATTGATTCAATGACAGGGATAATTTGAGTAAGTGTGTTGGAGACAGTGAGATTGGCACAGGATAGATCAGGGTTTAGAACTGTTGTACATAGGGTCACTATGAGTTGCAGGTGACTCAACAGCACATAAAAACAACAACAACAATTTTGAGAAATAGAGAAATCCGCATTCAAGATGCACAGCAAACACAAAATACACTACACCCCAAAAGAAAAACATTAAGACATATCAAAACCAATGTCTCCAAATGAAAAGAATAGAAAAATAAAAGCAGCAAGAGGGAAAAAGAGTCACCTACAAAGGAGAAACAATTAGATTAAATTCTAATTTCTCAGTGGAAACCATCTGAGCTATAAGACAATGGGATGGCATATACAAAAAGTTGAAAGAAAACAATTGCCAACCAAAGATTCTAAACTACACAAATATCTCCATCAAATATGAAGGAGAAAACAGTTCCTTTGCAGATTAGAAGGAACTTGGGAAATTTGTGAAAACAATACCAAAAATATAAGAAATTTTATATAAAATGTCTTTCAGACAGATGGAGACATCAAAGGAAAGTGGATGGTACATAGTAATAGAAACAATAGAAAAAGAAATATGAAAAAATGATTAAAGTTAAACCTGTCCCGACAATAATCACTAAGTGAATGGACTAATTGTTCCAACTAAAAGAAAAAGAGTATGGCTTGGAAAAAAGAAAAAAGATGCCCATCAATATGCCTAAAAGAGATATATCTGAAAATACACAGAGGAAGACAGACTCACAGTCAAAGGCTGGAAAAAAAATATGCCATGCAAATATCAACCATAAAAAAAGCAGGAGTGGCAATATTAATCTCTGATAAAATAGACTTCATAATGAAAGCTGCCATAAAATATAAGGGCATTACATACTGGTTAAAGGCACAATAGATCAAGAAGACATAACCTTGGTTAACATTTATGCACCAAATAATAGATTTTCAAAAAGAAATAGACAATGTCACAGTAGTGGTAGGAGACTTTAGCACATAACTATCACCAAAGGATAAGTCAATTCAAAAGAAATCTACCAAATATTGCAGGAGATCTAAACTATACAATCAGCCAACTCTACTTTGTGGATATATTCAGGGTATCTCACCCAACGAAAACTCAATACATAGTACAGTCTCCAAAATCTATCACATATTAGGACACAAAGCAAGCTTCAACAACTTTAAAAACAGTGAAATAATACAAAATATCGTCCAAGCCCACAATGCCATGAAACTAGAAATTAACCACAGGAGGGTAAGTAAGGCTTACAGAACCACTCATGTAGAAATGAAATCATTCTTTGCTAGAACATAATTAGGTTAAAAAAGAAATAAAGAATGAAATATAAAAGTTCCTTGAAACATATGAAATGAAATACAATATCCCAAAACCTCTGTAATATAGCTAAGACAGTCTTCAGTGGGCAGTTCATAGTAATAAGCACATACGTGAAAAAGAATGAAAAATTCAATGATTTAACTGAACATCTTCACCAAATAGAAAAAGAACAATAATCTAATCCTAGAGCCTCTAAAATAAAGGAAAGTATAAGGACAAATTTGAGATCAATGAGAAAGAAAACAGAAAAGAAATTGAAATCATCAATAAGACCAGGAGTTGGTTTTTTTGAAAGGATCAATAAAATTGACTAAACACTGGTAAACATAAAAGAAGAAAGAAAGAAAGAAAGAAAGAAAAGACGCAAGTAGCTAAATCTCTGTGCACATAAGAAAACTTTCTGACTGGGAAAAAATATTTGACAATACCATCTCAAAGAAAAGTCTCATAATAAAAGTTTACAGAATAATTTTGGGTCTTCACAAGAAAAAGACTGAAAAAGACATGGAAAAATGTTAACAGAGGAAGATATTCAAAAGGCCAATAGAGACACACACACACAAAAATGCTTAAAAATCACTGGCAATAAGAGAGATGCAAATGAAAGCCACAAGGAGATACCATCTTACTCCAGCAGCAGTAGTAAAGTTTAAAAGAACAAGAAATAAATATTGGAGTGGATGTGGGAAGATAGGAACTCTTATACATTATTGGTGTGATTGTAAAATGGTACAATCACTCTGGAAGGCAGTTTGGCACTTCCTCAAAAAGCTCAACATAGAAATTCCATATGACTCAGCTATTTCACTGCTTAGAATAATATACTGAAGAAAATGAGAACTGAGGCAAAAACGGACATTTGTACACCAATGTTCAAAAGAGTGAACATCACAAAAACATGGAAACAGCTCAAATGTGCAAACACAATCAAACAGATTGAAAAATTATGGTAAATTCACACAATATAATGCTATGCAGCACACGTTGTTGTTGATTGCCATCGAGTTGAGCAGGACTCCTATTGACCCTATGAACAAAAGACTTGAAGTATTTCAATAACTATTGATTCTCAAAGTTCACCTAGTTTTTAGAGGCATGGAGTAATGATTTTGTAAATTGCTACCTAACTTGGGCGAGACTGGAGAAAATTATGCTGTGTGAACTAACTCAGTTCATAAAACAAACACTGTATGAAACCATTTTTGTAGGGTAAATATGATAATCCAAGGGTGGCAGGTCAGAATAACAGGAATGAGAATGGGAAGGGGCATGTTAATCATAAGGTTGTACAATTTGATGAGTGAAGGAAATGGAAAAGATCCAGTGTGAAAAGCTATGCTCTGATACATTTGAAAACCTAGAGGAAATGGTTAAATTCCTTGAAACTCATTCCCTATCTTGATTGACACAGACAGATGTAGAACACTTGAACAGACCATCACAAAAGAAGAAATCGAACAGGTCTTAGAAAAGTCCTGGACCAGATGACTTCACAGCTGAATTCTACCAAACATTCAGGTAGATATATCACCAATTCTACTTACAGTATTTAAAAAATAGGGTGGGCGGGGCGGGGGTGCGTGGGAATGGTACACTCTCAGGGACATTCTAAGAAGTGAGCATAATCCTAATAACAAAACAAGGCAACGATATTACCAAAAAGAGAAAACTACAGACCAATATCTCTCATGAATATGTTGTTGTTGTTGTTATGTGCCATCGAGTCGTTTCCGACTCATAGCGACCCTATGCACAACAGCTCTAAACCCTGCTCTATCCT
>NW_006399828.1:12316082-12324870 GCF_000299155.1 Elephantulus edwardii
TGTAAAAGTTGGTAGAAATCATCTATTTCTTCTTCTTTGGCTCTGGTTGTTGGTGCATATATCTGAATGATAGTGGTATTTACTGGACTTCCTTGTAAGCGTATGGATATGATCCTGTCAGGATCATATCCATATGCTCATGAATATAGATAACAAAAATTCTTACCAAAATCTTACCCAATGGAATTCAAAAGCATATTAAATTGAAATCATCAATAAGACCAGGAGTTGGTTTTTTTTAAAGGATCAATAAAATTGACTAAACACTGGTAAACATAAAAGAAGGAAGGAAGGAAGGAAGGAAGGAAGGAAGGAAGGAAGGAAAGAAGGAAGGAAGGAAGGAAGGAAGGAAGGAAGAAAGAAAGAAAAAGAAAGAAAAGATGCAAGTAGCTAAATCTCTGTGCACATAAGAAAACTTTCTGACTGGGAAAAACAATCAATGTAATCTACCACATTATAAAGCAAACAAGAATTATATGATCTTAGGAATTGATGCAGAAAAGGCATCTGACATAACCCAAAACCCTTTCCTTTTAAAGACACTCAGCAAAAATGGAATAAAAAGAGATTTCCACAACAGAGTGAAAAGTATATATGAAAACCAAGAACGAGTATCATTCTCAATGGAGAAAGGCTAAAAGTATTTTCCTTTTGAACGGGCACTCTCACCACTTCTATTCAATATTGCATTGAAAGTATTTGCTAGGGCAATATGACAAGAGAAGGAAATAAAAGTTATTCAGATTGGCAAAGGAAATAAAAAGCATCCAGATCAACAAAACCGGTTGCTATATGCATATGATACAATAATGTACACAGAAAACCCCATGGACACAATAAAAAAAAAAAACAACTTAAGAGCTGGTACACCGATTTAGTAGAGTGGCAGGATGTAAGATCAATATTCAAAAAATCAGTAGAATACCTTTACAGTAATAAAGAGAACTCAGAGGATGAAACCAGGAAAGTAATACCATTTATAACCAAAAATTGAGACACGTGAGTGAACCTAACTAGAGACACAAAAGAATTATACAAAGAAAACTTTAGAACATTTCTGTGAGACACAATAAAAAACCTGTATAAATGGAAAAATGTTCCCTCTTCATGGGTAGGAAGACTCAATATTGTGACAATGAAAATCCTACCAAAAGCAATCTACATATTCAGTGCAATCTCAATACAGATATCAGATTCATTTTTCAAGGAGATCAAAAGGGAAATTGTAAAGTTATTTGGAGAAGAAGAGACCCCAAATAAGCTAAGCACTTCTGAAAAACAAAAATTAAGTGGGAGGCATAGCACTTCCTGATCTCAAAACATGATCTCAAAACACAATGATAGTAACCAAAACAGCATGACACTGTGATACTAGAACAGGCATTATAGACCAATGGAATAGAATTGAGAACCCAGAAAAGGACCCATCGATCTATGGTCAACTGATATTCAATAAGGAAATAATACCTATACAATTGGGAAATGACAACCTATTCAATGAATGGTGCTGGTAAAACTAGACTGCTAATTGCAGAAAGCTGAAACAGAAACTACATCTCACACCATAGAAGGTGTGCTGCAATCCCAGAGACATGCCGTTGGAATCTAGCTCAGAGGGAGAAGGATAAGCAATTTCCTCCAATTTGATTTACTATCTGACAATACTCTGGAGGGTGAGCTATGAGTGGGTTTTGACCCAACAGTCACAAGAACAACAACAATATAAATCCATACCCCCAAAACTGGACACTAGTTTAAATGCACATATAGGCCTGTTGGTAGCTAAAAAACTTAATTGCAGTTAAGTTAGAGCCATCTCATAGCTCACCCTCCCCTGGTTTTCTGTAGCTGTGGAGACCATAAGAGGAGCTCGCCCATCTTTCTCCTATAGAGTCACTTTATTTGAACTTTTCTACAGCCTCAGCCTTTTGATTAGTAGCACCACTCCCTGCAGGGTATGACACCAGAACTGTTGTTATTATGTGTCATCTAGTCATACACCAGACTTTGTAAAACCACATGATTGTAAATCACGTGGAGGATACTGCTTATTTCGCTCCTATGGAGTAGCTAATGGATTGCAACTGACTTGGGGTTGTTGGCAGCACAGCTCTTTACCTTTAGGTCACCAACAATACCACAGTTAGCACTGTGAAGATGGGAGGAAACAACTCTGGTAGCCTAGGCAATATGGAGTTGTGCTGCTAACCCAAAGGCTGCATGCATCTCTTTGAACGTTGAATCTACCAGTCACTTAGTGGGAAGAAGATAAACATATTCGTATCACCTGCCCTGTGATTTACAGCCTCAGAAACCTAGTGGATTGCCAACTATGGATCTTTATGCAATGAGAGTTTTGAGCTAATTTTAAGTTAGGAAACTCATCCTATCTTGCTATTTGTATTCTTTGACTAATTAATAATATCTTCAATTAGGAAACAAATTTAAAAAAAAACAAAACAAAAAACCCAAATAAAAACCATCCAACAATACCAAAAACCTCCTTAGGATAAACTTATGCAACAATAAATGGCAACAAAAAAGAGAGGGAGATATTTTAAAAATACTCATCCATCTATACTAGAACAATTAATCTTCAGAGGAAGCTATTAACATCAATCTCTTTAGCCAAACTCACCTGAGAATTAGCTGCTAGTAACTCACATTCATTATCAAACATTTTAGTTTTTCATCTCTGCAATGAAAAATAAGCAACAACATAAAAGCAATTAAAACATAGCTCTTGTTTAACAATTTCCTCTGTTAATTACTTTTGCGAAGAATCATTCTTTCAAACTGACATTCATAGTGTATAATTAATCTTAAAGGAAAAGAAAAGTACACAAGCCTAACAAGAGTTATTTTATTTTATTTTTCTCAAAAAGAGCATCAATCATAAATGAGAACATTAGCCTCAAGACTATCATTTTTCTTGGGTCTTACTAAAGAGCCAGGGGACATGGACTTATTTTGATTAAACATTTATTTTGTCATATATAATAAACTTTTACACAAATCATTCTTTCAAATATGATTAACTCAACCTAATTGTTTTAAAAAGTAATATTAAGGAATGGGAAAAGGCTATTACACAGCTATATATATATTTACAGGTTTATCTTACCCATTAAAATACTCTTTATTACGCCTCTTTAAGCATGTATGAAGAATTTATCTCAAAATACTCTATAGCACAGAAATGACTTTTTTGAGACATAAACATTTAGACCTATAAGACTCATTTAAAAAAATACCATCTATTGTTTAAAGAGGTCTTTACTAAAGGGTTTAATTGTATCAAATGCAATTTATTAAATTTAATAAACATATAGCAAATGCATGTGACAATATTAAATACATACATATATGTGTGTATATATGTATGTGTGTGTGTATATATGTAAGTATATATATATAATGTATTTCTAAACCTTGCTCTAAATTGTCTGTGCATGACAGGAAATAAAGTTTGTGGCTTAGTTCTACCTGATGACTATTATATCAAACCTGAAGAGCAGATAATTCAATGGACAAACATAATCTTTTCTCATACAAATATTGTAACAAGACTTCTTTGAAAAGTCATAGTCCAGGGCTGAACTGTTGGTATGCTGTCCCCTAATGCTTTAGAGTCAGACACTTGAATTTGATTCACAAGTTAAAATTACTAGCTGTGTAGCTGCCCTACACATTGTCAGAAGCCATGGATCTGTTCTAGTCAATTAACCAAGTACCTGTATTAAAAAGTTCTTAGTGTGGTCTGGACTACTCTCCTACCTGCAGCACTAGACTGAGGCCCCATTGCCTGGGGCCCCTGGCTCCTCTGCCTGGAGGCCTCAGTCTCTTCTCCTACTGGCCCCAGCCCTGCCACCTGGACACCCATACTCACTGTCTAGAGGACTTGGCTTCACCTCCTGGTTGTTCCCATCAGCCATCTGGACATCCCAGCCCCACTTCCTGGAGGACTTGCCCCCACAGGCCTGGGACTGGGACACTCCTGCCTGCCACCTGGAAGCACAGCTCTGCTACTTAGAGGATTTGTCTCTGCCAACTGGACACATTGCTGCCTGGAGGACTACCCACTGCCACTCCCCTGAACTGTGCCAGAGACAGCAGTATCACAGGTAATCCCATTTCTTCTCCCCTCCCAGAGCTTGAGCTATTTTTAGGCTGGGCACCTTGTACCTACCTAGCCTAGTTTCAGTGGTTACCTGACTACTGAGCAGACTGCTAATTCACAGGTCATATATCTCTCCAAATTAAGCAAGTCTTCTCTTGAGTAAAAACTTAAGAGAGAAACTCAGACAGGGTAGCTGTTCTGCCTTCCACTGGAGCAGTTACTTCCTGAGCTAAGGTTTTCAGACCAAGAGGCTGCTAAGGCCTTAGGCATGAAAATCTCTAACACAGCAATGTCACAGAAGAAGCAGACTACCTCACACCCTTTACAAAAACAAAATAAGATGGTACCACAAAAAAAGGACACAGTATAAAAGGATTTCCTGAAATCAGAAAGTCTGATGAAACTTTCTGACACAGAATTCAAAATAATAATGATTAAATATGTACAATGAGTAAAAAAGAAGAATTAATGTACTCTGTAGGCAAAAAACGAAGGAAACGTAAAAAAAAAACACAACACCCAACACCCTCTCAATAAAAAACAAAAACAACAAACAAACAAAAACCAATTCAAGACAATTTAAAAAAATAAATAAATGTGGCTTTAAAGGTTCGGGGGGGGGGGGAACAAAAAAAACCAGACAAACCACAATTCAGAATATGAGGACCTGTCAACATGTTGGGTGGACATATGAACACAGTTGAAGAGCTGGAACACAGAACCAGCGATATAGAAGATATAGGCTAAAGTAACAAACAATACCATCAACAAAATGATAGCAACAAAACCTTGCCTTTCAAATAATTACATTGAATATGAATGGTTTAAATGCACCAGTGAAGAGGGGGGAAAGTAGCAGATTGCATTAAAAAATAAAACAAGCAAACAAACAAAACAACCCCCAAAACCAGCACTCATCAATATGATGTCTACAAGAGACCCACCTGAAAAGTGAGATAAAGAAAGACTAAAATAATTAAGGGGGGCAGGGCGGATAGGTCAAGCAAATGGCAACCTGAAAAAAGCAGGAGTGACAATATTAATCTCTGATAAAATAGATTGCAATGCAAAAATCATCACACAGGACAAGGAAGGTCAGTGTTGTTGTTGTTGTTAAATATCATAGTGACCCTATGAATTAAAGACCTGAACACGTGTATAACTTTGTTACTCCAAGTTCATAGTATTTCCAGAGACAAAGTATTTCAGAAGTGGATGCCACTTCTGTTTCTAAGCTTCTTTTAATCAGGATACTCTACCAAACACTGTCCGCCATTGGTGACCACATTAAATTATTTAAGTAGAACTGCAGTTATATTCTCTTTGCCAAAACCCAAAGTTAAATCTAATTAATAGAACAATTTCTAAAATCAGATGTTTTTAAAACAAAGCAGTTACTCCTTGTATTAAAACATTTCAGTTACTTAGAGACTGCTCAACATTTTAAAATGCCTCCTAAGAGAACAGTGTTTTCCTTTTGCTTCCTCACTTTCACTGTATGGAGTTGGAAGTGGCTCACAGCTGACCCAGCCTGTAACTCACCTGGGAGGAGACTGCCTACCTTTCTTCAGTGAAGTTACTTGTTGATTTGAAGTGCTAGAGTCTATGACACTATTGAGTTAGGATCACAGCTCCTTTCTGACTAGTCTACCAGAGATCCCTGTAAAACAGGGATTGCAATTTCAAAACAGGTATAGAATTTCAAAGAGAACTGCTTTGATTCTACTTAGTTGAACTCAGCTGATGTTGTGCAGGCTCTAGATCATGGCTCCTTCACACATGGCAACGATTACCTGTGGATGGAATCACTGTGAGTCTTCACTGGCTGAATCCGAAGCAGTTCACCACACCATTCTTTCCACACTTACTCTGGAAGCTTCACTGAAACCTGATCATCAATAGGCCAGCCACTACTGACAGAAAATGGTGCTTGTGTATGATGTAAGCCAGGAGATGAACCCAGGTTACATCAAGGAAATTGAACATTCTTATATGAGCCACTAACGTCTCAAAGTGGCTGACTTCAATTCCAATTTACAGAAACCTCATGAAAGAGTAGAAAAGTCCCACAGGATTTCCTTGACATAGGAAGGCCCTCTTTGAGGTGAATTGATTCAGTGCCTGGGATAATTGGGATGGGAGTGTCAGAGACAGTGCGATTGGCACAGGACAGAGCGGAGTTTAGGGCTGTTGTACATAGGGTTGCTATAAGTCGCAGGCGACTCGACGGCACATAACAACAACAACAACAATCTTAAAGAGGCAGGCCTTTGGGTCTTTCTCTCATGGAGGCACTGCTGGTTTTAGGTGCCTCTGAGTCAACTAGGACTCGCAGGGGCCATATGAACAACAGACATGAAATCTGATCTATGCTGTGCCATCCTCCTAATCTCTGACACACTTGAGTCCATTGTTGCAGTCATCTCCATATGCCAGTCTACGTGGTTGAGGGTCTTCCTCTGGTTCATTGATCCTCCACCTTTCCTAGCATGATGTCCTTCGCCGAGGAATAGCCTCTCATAAAGCTTTGTCATCTTTGCCTCAGAAGAACCCAGCTGCACCTCTTCCCAGACACATTTGTTAGTTCTCCTGGCAGTCCATGCATTATTCAGCATTCTTCTCCACTACATTCCTTACTACATAATGATTAAATGGTCAATAGACCAAGAGGACATAGTAATAATTAAAATAAATATCTGTGTACCAAATGATAGAGCTGCAAAATATACAAAGCAAACATTAACAAAACTGATAAAGGGTAACAACACTATAGTAGTAGGAGAGTTCAATACACCACTCTCATGAAAAGACAGGATTACCAGAAAGCATCTCAACAAAGAAGATGAATAATTAAACCACACAATACATCAACTTGATTTCATAGATATATACAAGCTAATGCACCCCAAAAAAGTGCAGTATACCTTCTGCAATGTGCATGGAACATTCTCCAGAATAGATCATATTTTAGGTGACAAGGCAAGCATCAATAAATTAAAAAACAGAAATAATATAAAGCATCTTCTCAGTCCACATGCTGCAAAATAAGAAATTAATAAGAAGATAAAAGAGGGGAAAAAACCCAACCCATATACATTTGGAAGCTGAACACTACCTTGCTTGAAAATGAGTGGGTAATAGAAGAAATAAAAATTGAAATTAAAAAGTCTCTTGAAAGAAAGGACAATGAAAACATTATTTTTAAAAACCTCAGGGAAATAGCCAAAGCAGTAATTAGAGGTTAATTTAGAGCAATACATAAATGCATCAAGTTGTAAGAACAATGATCATTGACTCTCTAACTCAACATCTCCAAAACAATTGAAAAAGAAAAGAAAGAAAACATGATACACTCTAAAGAAACCTGAAATTATAAAAATTAGGGCAGAAAGAAATGAAATAGAAAATAAACAAACAAACAAACAAACAAAAACAATTGAAACTATTAAAAAAACCAGGAGTTGGTTCTAACAAAAAGATCAACAAAATCAACAAACCACCAGCAAAACTAACAAAGGAAAAGAAAGAAAAGATAAATAACCCAAATTAGAGATTAAAGGGGTAATATCACAACAGAATCAACTGAAGTGTAAAGGTTAACGATAAAATATTATTAAAAACTATACTCAAACAAATATGAAAACATAGAAAAAAGGATAACTACTAAGAAACGCACAACCTACCGAAACTGACGCAGACTGAAATTAAACAACTGAACAAACCCATTACAAAAGAAGAAATTGAAAAGGTAATAAAACAACTTCCAACAAATAAAAGCTCTGGACATGATGCTTTTACTAGTGGATTTCATCAAACATTCAGAGAAGAACTGTCACCAGTTCTACATAAAGTATTTCAGAAAATAGAAAAAGATGGAATTCTCCCAGACTCCTTCTATGATACCAAAGCCAAGTGAAGATACCACCAAAATTTAAAAAAAAATAAAAAAACAACAACTATAGGCTCACATCTCTCATGAACATATATGTAAAAATCAAGAATAAAATCCTGGCCAATAGAATGCAACAGTATATTTAAAAAAAAAAATACTATGACCAAGTGGGATTCGTAACAAGTATGCAAGGATAGCTCAACATAAGAAAAACAATTGATGTAATTCATCATATTAACAAAGCAAAGAACAAGAACCACATGATCCTATCAACTGATTCAGGAAAAGCCTTTGACCAAATCTAACACCCTTTCCTTATTAAAATACCTCAATAAAATAGGAATAGAGGGGAATTTCCATAACATAGTAACGAGCATATATGCAAAACCAAGAATCAACATCATTCTTAATAGAGAGAGATTAAAGGCATTTCTTTTGGGAACAGAAAGTAGACAAAAATTCCCACTATCACCTCTCCTATTCAATATTGTACTGGAAGTCTTAGCAATAGCAATAAAAAAAGAGAAAGAAATAAGAGGTATACAAATTGGTAAAAGGGAGGTAAAATTCTCTCTAAATGCAGATGATATGATTGTATACGTAGAAAACCCTAAAGAGTCAGAAAGAAAACTACGGGAGATAGTTGACCAACTCAGCAAAATGGGAGGATACAAAATCAACACACAAAAATCAAGATTCTACTGAAGATCATCCAAAAACTATTAGAACAGCACATCAGCAGAGAACTGCCAGAAGTCCAGGCTGGGTTTAGAAGG
>NW_006399828.1:12326350-12334920 GCF_000299155.1 Elephantulus edwardii
ACAAAAGACCTATTCAAAGAAAATAATAAAACATTACTACAAAGAACAAAAAAGAGACCCGGAGAAATGGAAGAATATACCATGTTCTTGGATAGGAAGACTTAATATTGTGAAAATGACAATTCTTCCAAGGCAATCTATATATTCAATGCAATCCCAATACAAATACCAATTCCATTATTCAATGGTATGGAATAGGTAATTTCCAATTTCATCTGTAATGGAAAGAGATTCAGAATAAGCAAAGCACTTCTGAAAAAGAGAAAGAAGGTAGGAAGCTTCTCACTCTCTGATCTCAAATCCTACTACACATCTGTGGTGTTTAAGACAGCATGGTACTGGTACAGTGACAGACACATATATCAATTGAATAGAATTGAGAACCCAGAAATCAGTTCATCTACCCATGGTCAACTGATTTTTGACAAGGAGATGAAATCAGTTAAGTGGGGAAATAAAAGCCTCTTTAAGAAACGATGTTGGCTAAATTGGAAAACTATGTTTAGAAAACTTAAGCAAGACCCACACTTCACACCATACATTTGAATACATTGTTTTTTGTTCTGGAAAACATAGTATTTAATTTTCATATATAAACTAGTATAATAAATAAGGAAACAAACACACAAAAAATCAACAAGTATGTGTTTAAACAAAGAATTCAGCTTGTCTACATATATAGATACATGTACATATAAGTATATATATATATATATATAAAGCAAAGTTCAAAAGCTGGTGAAGTTGTGGGGAAAGTGGAACCCTTATTCACTGTTGTGGGAGTGTAAAATGGTGCAAGCACTATGGAAAGCAGTATGGCGCTTTCTCAGAAAGTTGGAAATAGAAATAAAATTTGACCCTGTAATTACACTACTGGGAATATACCCTAAAGAAAGCAGAAGTGCTGCCCAGATATATGCACACCCATGTTTATTGCTGTGCTGTTTACAGTAGCAAAGAGATGGAAGCAACAAAGTTGGCATCAACAAATGAATGAATAGGGAAGTTATGATGTATACACACAATGAAATACTATGCAGCACTGAAAAACAAAGAACTTATGAAATATCATACAAAATAAGTGACCCTAGAGGACATTATGCTGAGTGAAATATCTCAGTCACAAAAGGACACATACTGCATAATGTCACTGCTATAAAGCAGGACTGACACAGCAGTTAGAGGGAAATTAAGAAAAGAGGGGATAAATAATGAACACTGAGTTTAAATATATGAGGGAAAGACCTATTTAAAGGAAATACGTGATTAGGTATTAATTAGTTGAGTGACAACAGTCCAGAATAAGAGATGCATAGCAAAATGGACCGGCGGATGGGAAGGAGAGAGTAAATTGCACATCAATGAAAAAAATTTTGTTAATTGGGCAACAGGGGCTAGGCAGGAAAATGTGCAACAATGAATGTATACAAATCCAAGTTTTCTGTATACTTTCTTTAAAATATCAATAAAAAGGTAAAAAAATATTAGTTGATAACATCTTGGAGAATTTCTTTCAGTCTAAGACTGTTCAATTGTAAAATCGCTGTAATATATGTTAATAAATGTGAAAAGTCACCAAATGCCCAGATACCTTGGCACACTGAGAAAATGCCTTAGCTGAACTGGATGTCAAGGTGTCTGATCACAAACCACAATACATAAGATTACAGGTAGCCAGCCAAACATGATCTTCATATTTTTAGAGAGGAAATAAATAAGGATGTTGCTTTAAGAAAAGAGGAAATCAGGTGATAAAAAAATGGCATCTGGTATATAAATATTGTTTGGGAGCTTCAATGACATATCATAAAAAGTAGCACTGCTAACCCAAAAAAGTGCCTCTCTAGAGATTCAAGTCCACCCGTGGCTCCACAAGGTGAGATGGGCAATCTCTTCTTGTTTGCAAAAACCTCCTGAAAACTCACTAGAGTGTCAGTTATGAGTGTTGTTACTGTTGTATGTCACTGAGTCAGAATCAATCCATTGCTGACCTTCCAGCAGGTTTTCAAAGGCACACAGGAGGAAATTGTCCATCTTTCTCCAGTAAAGCAACTGGTGAATTTGAGCTGTTTTACCTTTAGTTGGCAGCACAACTTTTTATCACTAAGTCACCAGAGCTCACCAGCTATGAACAGATACTGACTTGATAACAATGGATGTTTTTTGATTTCTGTAAGTACTATATTCAACAGCACCCAAAATTCTGACATCTAAGTATCATGAGAGGGAGCCCTGGTGGTATCAAGTTGGAAACCTTAAGGCTTGTTGTTACTGTGCACTATTGATTCAGAACTGATCCATTGCTGGCCCTCCAGTGGGTTTTCAGAGGCAGTATCTTGTACAGGTGGAGAATACCCATTTTCCCCCCGTAGATATGGTAGATTTGCACTAGATGCTGTTGGGCTTGAATCTCATAACTGCTTCTCAGGGTATAGATGAGCAGTCCATGTCTGTAAAATTGTAGTTTTGAAAATCCAATGTGGATTGAAGAGCCACTGTGAAAATTTTGGTTAAGTAACTGTATATATGTGTGTGTGTGTGTGTGTGTGTGTGTGTGTGTGTGTGTGTGTATTATAATTTAAAATCTGTATCTTGAACTTCTGCTCACCAAAGTCATACCATTACTATATATATCCAGTCTATTTATATTTTTAAAAGTCAAGTTTAGGAAAGATCTCAGCATTAATGTAGTCAACATTGGTCTATTCTTTCAGTGAGAACAGAAAAAGGGCTTGCTTTCTGAGATAAAATGGGAATGCAAGAATGAAATTAATATTTTAAGATCACTATGAAAGTATTTCTCACTAAATTTTCCCATTCAGGTGTAGAATCATTGATTTAACTTTGGCATTGGAACTAAATTAAATAACTCGGCTCTCTTTTCCCAAACAAAAAGCCATTCAAAACTTACTGACTTAAAACAATTTATTAAAATTATTCTAGAGTTTGGCTAGATGAGTTTCCAAAGTGAAATTACAAAACAGTACTGGAATAATTGAAATATAAGTCCTTGAAACAGTTTATCAAATCAACAAGGCACAAATACGGAACAAGTAATAAGAAGGTACATCCAATAGTACCAGTATAAAGTGTAAAGAGCTGCAAAGAATGACTAGTGCCTGACAATTTAAGTGTTAGAAGTTCGGTAGCAAAAAGTGAGGCAAAAGTCACATTGAATGCATGTCTGGGTAGTTGTTCTTTTCCGAATTTTTAGGTACACAGGTATAGATGCAGGTTATAGAATTTCATTTTTTTGTTGGAATTTTGTATTATTATAATTTTTACTTGACTATTCTATCAAAGTCATTAGAATTAAAATGTAATTATTACTTTCAAAATAAGTAAAACACAAAACACTTTCCAAGTCCTGTAATAATGAATAAGGTAAAGAGAGGAGGAACAGATTTAAAACTTGTGATATTCTCCCAGCACAAACATTATTGTTAATTTTTAATGCATATAGCTGTTGGCATTCTGAAGCTTTAAACTTTTAAATACAAGCATTTCTAAAGATGATGGATTTCAAATCAAAGTAGATATAGAGTTGAATTTCATCCCTTTCACTGAGAGTTTTTGTTATGTACTATCAAGTAGAGTACAGCTCATGGTGACCCTAAGAAGAATGGCTCTGAATACATCCTTTACTATATAAATGGCCTTACACAGAGTGAGCCTCATCATCTCCAACAAACCTGAAACCATTGCCACAGTTGTAAAAAAAAATATCATCCACCATCTTCCTCTTCTGCACTCATTTTCTACTTTTCCAAGCATGATGTCCTTTTCCATGTAATGGCTTCTGACAACATGTCCAATGTGTTTCAAAATCCTTGCCTTCAGAGAGTAACTTGGTCTCACCTTTTCCAGGACAAACTCGTTTGTTCTCTTGCTAGTCAGTGGTATGTTCAATACTCTTCTCCAGCACCACTTCTCAAAGCACTAATTATTCTTCTGTCATCTCAAGTCATTGTCCAGCTCTGAGACATATAGCAAGCAATTGAGAAGACCACTGTTTGGAGCAGCCTTTAGACTGACAATGTTGTTCTTTAGCACTCTGGAGAGGTCCTTGATGGTAAATTTCCCACTGCAATTCATTAATTGATTTATTGACTACTGGAGACAGGGATGTTGATTATGATCTGAGTAATATTAAATCATTAACAACTTCTGTCTTTTCTCAACCTATCATGATGCTGCTTATTTGCTCAGTGTGAGGATTTTTGTTTCCTTGATGTTAGGATGTATTCATAATGAGGGCTGTAGTCTTTAATGTTCTGAGACTCTGAGAGTTAGAGGGTTTCTATTTAAATTGTTTAGAGTCTAATTTATTTTTCTTTGTATTTACACACGACATATATTAACTAAACAATTAGGCTAAGAGCTAAGTATTTAAATTTTAGGATGAAGTTTATGTTTCAAAGGAACCACTCATGTGGACCTGGTTAATAGACAATTACTTAAATACACTATATTCCACCACTATGTGAATTAAAATGTGTTCATAGTACAATCAAGCTGCAAAGCAGGTAGCAGTCACTCCTATAGGAAATGCTAATGGATTATTAAAGATTTAACAGATGTAGGTTGAGATTGTTAACAGCTTTAGTTTGCTTGGCTCCACAAGCTACACTTTTAGTGCCAGCATCCAGGAAATAAAAAGGTGAATTGCATTGTGAAAGTCTGCTTTAAGAGACTTCTCTAAAGTACTGAAGAGCAGCTATGTAGGAGACTAAGGTGCATCTGATACAGGCCATAGTCTTTGCAGTTACTTGCTATGCATCAGAAAATTGGACAATGATTAGGGATGGTAAAAGGACAATTGATGCCTTTGAGCTGTGGTAATGGAGAAGAATGTTGAATATATATCATGGGCTGCTAGGAGAACAAACAAGTTCATCTTAGAGAGGGTAAGAACAGGCTGCTCCTTGCAGGCAAAGATTCTGAAGCTTTGTCTTACATACTTTGGACATGTTGCAAGGAGGGACAGGTCCTTGGAGAGGAACTTCATGCTTGAGAGGGTGGAGTGAAAATGCAAGAGAGGAAAACTCTTGATGATATGGATTCATTCAGTGACTGGAGTAATGTTGGTTGGTGTATTAGAGATAATGAGATTGGTACAGGATAGAGCAGGTTTTAGGGATGTTATACATAGGTTTGCTATGAGTTGCAGGCAATTCGATGGCACATAACAACAACAGACAGTTCTTTAATTAAAATATTTAATAAATAGTGGTGAGAGACAGAGAGGGAGAGGGAGAAGGAGAGGGAGAGGGAGAGGTACAGGGAGAGAGAGAGAGAGAGAAATTCATTCTGCAGGTTGAGGATAAAGTCTAGCAAAGGCTCAGAGACCTAAACCAGATTTTCACATTCAGGGGATGCTTGTAGTCTAGAACCCATTTGGATTTAATATGGAGTAAGAAAACATGAGAACAGAGAGTCTAATAGAAAGGAATCATATCATATGGCATTTCGAGCATCATTAAAAGCATAAGGATGTTATTATAAATACTTAGCAATACTATTCTCAGGTAATTTTGAACTAATTGTAGGACTAATTAGAAAGAGGTAGAAGGCAAGTTATATGACTACTTTGGAGGAACTTATGAAAGTCCCTTGGAAGTTATATTACTAAGTCAAAATCTGTACCTCTGTAGAAGTTCAAATACACCAACAGCTCTATGAGGGGGTAAAGGAGTAATATCCTGCAAACAGGTACATAAACCAAATAGAAAGTCAGTTATAAATTGGTTTAAACTTGATGGCAGTGAACTTGAGTTTGAGTGGATGAAAGATATGCTTAGAGCCTTATCAAAATGATTGAAGAAATGATGAAACAGTAGTAATTGATAAAATTGATAGAAATTAATCTTACATGTAGTATACTTTGCCACTGGATTACTTCAACAACTATGGCCAAGTGGCAAGAAGTTCCACTGAAATCCTGAAGGCACATCGTTTGAATCCACCAACTGCTGCATGGGAGAAGGATGGGCAATCTCCTCTCTTGTGACTAACTACCTCTGAAAACACTCTGGACAGTCAGCTATGGATTCGTTCTGACTCAAAGGCACACATTAACAACATATTACTGTCTAATATGATATATCACAAAAGTAGATTCTATTATCATTTTACTCTTTGGAGGCAAAGAATATGAAGTTCTGGCTCATGAACTTTGGGCATGTTGCAGGAGTAACCAGTCCCAGGAGGAGGATATCATGCTTGAAAGGATAGAGGGTCAGTAAAGGAGAGGAAGACCCCGGATGTGGCTGTGACAATGGGGTCTATCGAGTGTGTCAACTAAGATGAAGCTGCTTCAGGTTAGGGCACAGTTCAGAGACATTGTTTACCAGGTCACTATGAGTCAGTAGTCAATTTGAAGACATATAATAACTACAAAAGTGGATTCTAGGGGCTTTTTCCCCCTTCACATGCAGTTTCCCCCTAATTGTCACAGTTGTTGTTTATTTAATGTGCCACTGAGTTGTCTGTAACTTATAGAGACCCTATATACAACAGCTTTCAGAAGCCTGCCTTGTCCTGAGCCAATCTGACTGACTCTAAAACACCTACCCCATTGCTCCAGTTACTGTATCAATCCATCTCATCTAGGCCCTTTGTCTCCTGCACTGTCGCTCCACCATTCTGAGCATGATGTCCTTGTCAAAGGACTAGTCCCTCTTGGCAACATGCCCAAAGTTTGTGAGAGAGAGTTTTAAAATCCTAGCCTCCAAGGAAAAACTTTGTGTCACTCTCTCCAAAACACACCGATTTGTTTTCTTTGGTGGTCTGTGGTATATTTAAGATGCTGCTCCAGCACCACAACTCAAAGGCATCAATTCTTCTTCTGTCATTTAGCCATTGTCCAGCTCTCTGAATGCATCAGAGTAAATGAAGAATTACCTAGAAAGTAATTGTGAAGGCCATGGCCTGGATCAGGTGCACCTTAGTCTCTAGACTAACATCATTGCTTCTCAGTACTCTGGAGAGTTTCCTGACAGCAAATTTTCCCAGTGGAATTTGTCTTTTGATTTCCTGAATGCTGGTCCTAAGAGTGTTGATTGTAGTGCTGAGCAAGCTGTAAGTGTTAACAACCTCAATTTCTTTTGCACCCACATGGGCTGCCAATTGGTCCAGTGGTGAGAATCTTTGACTTCTTGATGTTGAGCTTTAATCTATATTAAAGGTTATAGTCCTAGAGCTCCTAGCAAATGCTTCAGGTCCTCCTCAGTTTCAGCAAGCTAAGGTTTGCCTTCTGCATAATGTAGGTTGTTGATGAGCCTTCCTATGATCCTGATGCCAGATTCACAGTTAAATTGTCACAGTTAAACATGATTAATTACCTGACTGTGATATCAGTTAATAATTAATAACTTTTCACATTGTAAGTATTCTCTACTTTATAGCCACCCTACATAAAATGGAGAACACCTTGTCCTTCACTATCTCTGCTATGCTAAAGCCCATTGTTGCAGCCATTGTGTCAAATCCTCTTATTCACATTTAAATATTAATATGTGATATTTAATCATCAACTTAGAAGTGAGCACCTCCTCTTAGTCAAGTTTTTCTCCTGAAAGTATTCAGAGGCTGTTTTATAATTTTACTGCAGTAAATTATGAAATATCCAGGAATTTTTCATAAAATTACATTCTTAAAATAACCATTTTTACATACTAGGGATATTTTAAAAACAATCTTCAGAGAAGGAATACATCAAATGATTACAAGAGAAATCACCATATGATTCAAATACAACAAGGATACTTGCTTACAAATGCTTATCAATTTCTTATTCTTTTGGAGAAAAGCACTGTACCTTATTAGCAAATGACAGTACTATCTCTTTATTTGAACTGCATAAGCACAAATGAATCTTCTCAACGGAAATGCCAGCATTATAAAACTAACTAAGGCATGTCTTTTCAACTTGGTCTTTTCTGGAGCTATTTATTCTTCTATAAAAGACAATGAAACTCAATGTAGTCTGAAGATGGCAATTGTGCCTAAATGACTGACTCTGTAGGAAGAAAAATACTCCAGATCTCTATTCTCTCAACAAATTCTATTCTTATAAAACTCAGTACATGCACATACATAATTAGACATTTAAGTACATGTGAAAAGAGCTGGAAATTTTCAAAGTTTTCATCTATCATAAAAGACATGATAAGAGACAAGTGATAATAAATAGACATGAAACAACTTACCTGATGTTTAATTAACAATAGAAAAATACAAGGAATAATAATGAGACATTTCCACATAAAAATGATAAGTTTCAGGAAACAGTAATGGCACTGTTAATAGTTATATAAAGCTTTTGAGAGGAATTAAACTGAAGATTGGTTAGTTTAAAAAATTGTAGGACTTATTCAATAATTAAAAAAGTAAATTATAGTATAGAAAATATCTAAGCAAAAGTTCTTAAACATGACATGTTAGTTATTTTTCTGGAGAGAATAATAAAAGCTCATTGTATTTTTTTAAAATTAATTTAGTTTGTTTCTTTTTCACTTCAATGAACATCTACAGAGATTTTGGAATTCCATTCATTCATTGTTGCACCC
>NW_006399828.1:12336610-12436967 GCF_000299155.1 Elephantulus edwardii
ACAACAACAACAACAACAACATCTTGCTTTTGGCTGAGAAGCTGTCTGAACTAATCAATGTGTTGTTTCTTGCTGTTAACCTGGATTGGTACTGCTATTTACCAAGACTAGAAATTCACTGTGTGACAACTTTTGCCTTCTCTCTCACAACCCTAATGAATTTTATACCTATAAATGTAGAAAAAAAAAAGATTCTGTAAAGTCTGTGTGGTCATTTACTATGAATTTCTGAGCCAGTATAAGTAGGTGCAACAGAGTGGAAGCCATGTCTGAGTACAAAGGGATCAGTTTTTGCTATGAATATTGTCAATGCAGACAAATATACTTTTGTCCAGGTGGCAGGCTCAGATTCATCCTTCTGTACCTTGTCCTTGTGCCTTTTAAAACAACATATGTATTATGCAAAGTAGATTTTAATTCTAGGAATCCGTAGAATCTTCATATTAACTCTCCACAGTAGGTATCATTGCCTCGATGATAATGACCATCATCATAACCATCACTATTTGCCATTAAAACAGTATTGCTCACATTTCTACATCACAAATTTTATCTGTTAACATCTTAACAACTCACCAAAATGTAATAAAATAAATACGTGAAAAATAAAAATGTTTATACTTATTTTATAGTAATTACTTTTCCATTTAGTTATTATGTTAACAGGTGTATTGAGTATTGAGGGATGGTAGTAATGGGTAGCAGAAAGTATAACAACTTCAAAGATTAGAAATCAAGTCACGTTCGAATATGAAAATGTCCAAATTTTCTGAGAAAAAAAAGCTTCAAAAAGTCTATAACATCGTTGAAGCAGGATCCACATGTCACACCATGTACAAAAATAAACTTAAGGTGGATCGGAGACCTAGAGGAAAAGCCCAAAGCCATAAATATCATAAACCAAATAACAAGACCAAATTTAGAAGGCCTAACCTTTCATATAAATAGTCTGGAAAGTACAGCCAGAAATAAAGAACTAGGAGACGCTAAAACCAATGAATGGGACCTTCTAAAGATTAAGTTCCTGTGTGCATCAAAAATTTTTCTAACATGGTGAAAAATAAACCTACTGCCTGGGAAAATAGCATTTGGAAATGACATTTCAGAAAACAGTCTCATAACAAAAGTTTACAGAATTCTACAAGGTCTCTTTAAGTAAAAGACAGAGAACCCAAGTACAAAATGGGCAAAAGACAGATTTTTTGAAGGAAGACATTGAGATGGCCAACAACACATGATGAAATGCTCAAAATCACTAGTAATAAGAGAAATGCAAATCAAAACCACAATAAGATATCATCTCACACAAATAGCAATGGCAAAGTTTAAAAGGGCAGCAAGGAATACATTTTTAAGAGCATATAGAAAGAAGGACATTCTTGTATACTGTTAATGGGATTGTAAAATGGTACAATCACTCTGGAAGGCAGTTTGCCATTTCCTTAGAAAGCTGAGCATAGAAATTCCATATGACGCATCTACTCCACTGCTAGGAATATATTTTATAGAAAACAGAACTGAGACATAAACAGAGATTTTCACAATAGCCAGAAAATTGAAATAACCCAAATATCCATCAACAAATGAATGGATTGAGAAATTGTGGTACATCCACACAATGGCATACTACACAGCACTCAGGAGCAACGATTTTGAAACAACTACATAAAATGGGAGAGACCGGATAACATTATGCTTAGTGAACTAACTCAGCGTCATAAGGACAAACACTGCATAATACTCTTATTGTAACAATAGAAGTATAACTAGTAAATTCTGTATAAAAGTCCCAAAGGGAAGCAAAGAGTAATGGGGGATGTGGGTGGGAAAAAAGTAAAAAAGAGAGTTGAGGAAAATCCAGTAAGGATTGGGAAAGGCTGAAATAGTAGCGGACAATTGTGGTCAACAGTAATTAATTTTATAAATCCTACTTATGGAAATAATATATGAAGGAATATGTTAAATGTATATGAATGAAACAAAATGTATATGAATTTTGTATGCAACCTAAACATAAAATATTTTTTTAATTCGTTAACATCAAAGATGTCTATAAACAATATATTGTTTTATATGTCATTCAGTCAAGACTGAGTCATAGCTGATCCTCCAGAGAGTTGGATTGAACATCTTTGTCCCATAAAATAGCTGGTATATTTTAACTTTCTGGATTTGGGGTGGTAGTGAAACTTCTCACTTGGCCACTAGACCTCCCTATTAATGATAATATTTTTGTTGTTTAGTGTCCTCAAGTCGAGTGACTCATGGTGACCCTATGAAGAACAGACCTGAACCCTGTCTTACACTATGTAATCCCCATTATCTTTGACACACTTGAGCCCATTGCTGCAATCACTTTGTCAATCCATAGAGTTGGAATGTTTTTATCTTCCCCTGACCCTCCATCTTTTTAAATATTATGTCTCTTTCTATGGAATGGCCTCTCCTAACAACATGCCGAAAAATGAGAGGTGAAACTTTATCATCTTTACCTCCAAGGAGCACTTTGGCTGCACCTTTTCCAACACACATCTTTTTAAAGGCCATGGACTATCCTGTACTCTTCTCCAACACTACAAATCAAAGAGACATTCAATCTTCTTTCATCCTTACTCATTGGCCAGCTGACAGATGTGCAGTAAGCGAGTGAAAAGATCATACCCTGAATTAAGCACACCTTAGTCTTCAAATTGACATCATAGCTTTCTTTTGGAGAGATCTCTGACAGCAAACTTGTCCAATGCAATATGCTTCCTGACTGCTGGTACCTAGGGTGTTGATTTTTGATGCAAGCAAGATGAAATATTTGACAACATCCATTCTTTCTCTGTCTATCATTATGTTGTCTATTATCTGGTGGTGAGAACTTAATACTCATTTAATTATGCTTTTCATTTTATTTAAATAATAAACTTATGTTCTTAGCTCTATTTCATTTGCATTTAATGAGAGTATATATATATTAACTACTTGTTATCTGTGTAATTAAACTATGTTAATCATTCAATTGATTAATAATACTTCCACATTTTATTAGTAAAGCATGACATTATGATTAAAAACCTTCCTTAGCCTAGAATATCATGTTGTTATTGTTGTTAAGTGCCGTCAAGTCGCAGGTGACTCATAGAGACCCTATGAAAGAGAGTCCTCGACCCTTGGGTGCCTTTTATCCTCTCTCCAGGTTCATAGGGTTTCTGGAGGCAAGCTATTATGGAAGTGGATGCCACTTCTCCTTCCAAAAGCTCTCATAGTCAGAAATAAAAATAAAAATAATTTATAGATTTCTGAGTCTAAATTATAAATCAATAAAAATTCAACTAAAGAAAATAGGAAAAATGTTTTTCAAAAAAGCAAATTGAGTTTATTAACTTCAACTTCCAGGTTTACTCAGATATTTTGCCTGAAATTCCAAGGATGTACTAATATTCACTTATGTTTCTTATTATTAAACTCAATAAAATTAACCCTCAAATAATCCCCCTCAAAAGAAACACCCACACCTCAAACTCACAGGGTCGCTATGAGTCGCAAACAACTCAACAGCACATAACGACAACAACAACAACAACTGACTCATAGCTAATCTTCACCATAATTCTGTCTGTAAATCAGACAGGAATCCCTCATTTTTTAATGTGGAACCTGTCGTTCTAAGGGAAAAAGATGTGGCAGCTTACTTGGGGTTTTTTTTGTGTGTGTGTGTTTTTTTTTTTAATTAGAGCAAATCCTTCATTATGTATACATGAAGCCATTGTCTTTTATTATTGTTTATTGTTATTATTTTTATTATTAGTTTGCTTACAAAGTTTGTATAAATTGCGTTTCACATTATTCTTCATTCACTTTGTGTTTCATACAGTCATCGTCATGCATGATGTTTTATGAAATGAATCACTATTGAACCGTGTCCACTATTACCCTGTCTTTTCACCTGTGTCCTTTCCATTTATTTGCCCCTTCCTTCCTCCCACCAAATTGTATAATCCTGTGGTTTCACCCCTACCAATCCTCAGCCCTCTTCCATTTTAGTTTCCATATATATTTTACTAGTTATACATTTATTTTTACGATAATGGTCTTATGCTGTACATGTCAGTATGAGATTGTGTTACTTCACTCAGCATAATGTTTTCCAGCCACTCCAAAGTTACATAGTATTTTTCAAAATTGTTGCTCCTGAGTGCTCCTTTGTATTCCTTTGGGTGAGTGTACCACAGTTTCGTAATCTATTCAGTTATGGTTGGACATCTGGGCTGTTTCCATGTTCTTTTCATGGTGAATAACGCTGCTATGAACATTGATGTACAAACTTCCATTTGTGTCACAGTTGTAATTTCCTTGAAGCATATTCCTAGTAATGAAATAGCTGGTTCATACGTAGTTTCTTTGTTTAACTTTTTGAGGAAACACCAAACTGTCTTCCAGAGTATTTGCATGATTTTACAATCCCACCAACAGTGTATGAAAGTTTCCCTCTTTCCATATCCTTTTCAACATTTATTGTTTGTTTGCTGCCTTATTAACCTTTGCCACTGCTACTGGGGTGAGACAGTATCTCATTTTGGTTTTGATTTGCATCTCTCTTATTTCCGGCGATTTTGAGCATATCATCATGTGTCTCTTGGCCACCTGAATGTCTTCTTCTGTGAAAAGTCTTTCCAATGTCTTTTGCTCATTTTGTAATTGGGTTATCAGTCTTTTCTTCTGGAGGTCCAGGAGTCTTCTGTAAACTTTTGTTATGAGACCTTTGTCTGAGATAATGTAGCCAAATGTTTGTTCCCAGTCAGTCACCTTTCTTTTTACCATGTAGGAAAAAGGTTTTGCTGAGCACAGAGATTTAATCTTTCAAAAGTCCTACTCATCAATTTTATCCTGTCTGGATTATGTATTTCTTGCTGTGTTTGGCAGTCTCTTTATACCATAGGCTAAGACTCCTAACGTTGGTCCCATTTTGTCTCTTATTAATTTTATGGTTTGGGGCTTTTCTCCCAGGTCTCTGATCTACTTTGAGTTGATTTTTGTGTATGGTGTGAGATGTGGATCCTCTTGCACCTTTTTACAGATAGCAGTCCAGTTTTGCCACACATTTGTTGAAGAGGTTGTAATTTCCACATTTGATTGATTTTTATTTCTTTGTTGAGTATCAGTTGACAGGCAGTCAGTTTTGTAAAGATTACTACAGCTTTAAAAACCTGTGGGACTGTTCTATTCTGCCTGTTTGTTATGTGTCATGATCAACTAAATGGCAGGGGGTGTGACTTGAGAGCATTGCCACTATACACCATTTCCAAAAAGATGTTGTGGCCTGGTAAAGTTTAAGAATTGTAACTGGACCTGTGTGAAAAAGTTGTAGAGAGAGTGAAAAAAATTACACAAGGAAAACTTACTGCTTATGACTTCTTTTTTTTTTTTTTAGTATATGTGCTGCCGAAGCGAGCACTGCTTATGACTTCTTAATATCTTCTCAAATTTTCTACTTTATTAGATTGTCTTTTACTCCTTTCATCTCTGAGAAATACAGAGTCCATAATATGTTTAAGAATGACAGAGAACACATGCAAAATGACTTGGTATATTTGGGGTTTATATTCTAGGCCTACTTTTAACTCTGAGTCTATCAAAAGACCACACTAAGTCACCAGCAAAAACAACACACTTCATATCTAATCTTGTCTTCTGTGCCTATGACCTTTTAGAGCATGTCCCAGGTGGCAAATCTCTAATTGAATAAGATGGAAATTTCAGAATCTTATGATCCCAAAATAGAGACACACACACAGGGAAAGTAAAAGAGAGAGAGGGAGGGCTTATCTCTCTTTCTCATCTACTATATCTCTCCACTTCTCATAATAAATGAGAAGTACATACAAACAAATGATATTATTTAGGAAAAGGGACACTTACACTTTATTAAAAAGAGAGTATAATGTTAACAAAGAGTGTTTAGAAAGAGATGATGATCTGGACATTGCGTCCGAAGGGTTGAATGCTGCTAAATAATAACATATTTTGACACAATTCACCCGCTGCTGATTTGAGCAATTAGGAGAAAAATAACAGTAATGCAATATAAATAGCAATGTCTTCGTATGTGTGTGTGTGTGCATGTCTAACTTCCACATTTAAATTCTTTTTTAAATTCTTTTTTACATTGTATTTTATTAATTTTCATGAACATTTACAGAGATTTTGGATTTCCGTTCATTCATTTTTACACTTTTGTCTCTAACCACCCCCCCATCCCCAGTTCGCTCCTCTCTTCGAAGTAAAAGATAAACTTCTTCATTGACGTACAATATCCCTGATAGCCGCCCCAAATGCACTCCACTCTGCAACCTTAATTCTGGATTCCTGTGATAACCAAAATACCCTATCATATATCATTTTTAAACTGTTCTCTCCCTCTTCAGGTTCAATGCCATATATGTAATCTATCCAGTTTTTCTCAGTCTTACCCCAAGTAACTTCTTTCTTAACGTTGTAGATAAAAAAATTCTTAAAAAAACCCTATTATTATCATATCTGATCTTACTAAATTTTTAAAAGAGCTCTAGAAAAACATCTATTCCTACTACTTCATTTCCCATCAGGTTAACAACCTGGCTGCTAGTGAAAGTATCAATCAGCTGCTCCATAGGGGAGAGGATCTGATGATCTGCTCCCATAGTAGACCCTATGTGTAAGTTCTTCTCTGTTGTAGTGTTAGAATCAACCCAATGCCATAAAATATCTTGCTCCCCATCCTCTGTGAACCTATTCTAGTAAGACTTTTATCTCCCCCTCTCTTATAATGCTTCTTCCATCAAAGTCTCCTAAAACTTTCACACTCCCAAATACAATGGCCAATTTTCAACTTTCCTTTCTCTCAATCTTTTGATGGAATATGACCTAGTTCCTCACTCTTATAATTTTAGCTCATTTATAGTCCTCTTCCTTCTCCTTTACTGGGTTAACCTTCTCCAGCTGAGCCCACATCTTAAAGAGCTCCTCAACCATAGGCTCCTAGCATCTCTTTGTCTTTTATCTGTAGTTATCTGAAACATTCATCTAAAAGTAAAAATTTTACATTTCACTACATATTGACATTGCAGTATCACATATCTTAGCAATTTCTCCCTACAGTTTATAGAATGGAAATAAAGGATCTTTAAGATTTTATGCCTACAATTTTCCTGATTATAATAATATTTTTAACTCTTTAGACACAGTATATATTGGATATTTAAACATAAACCAAAAATGTAACATGTGAAAACTTATTTTTATTTCCATGATATCCTTCCTAAAAAAGCAGTTTTTATCTTCCATGTTTCCAATTAAAATAAAATTTCTACTTTGCATTACTTCTTGGTTGAGCATATATGTTTATTTTTGGTTTTGGCTATTCTTATGTTTCCGGTCCCATATTTGCTTTTACATAAAATCTCACTGAGTAATTTAAAAGTATCCCAAATTCATCAACTTCTTACAAACTTCATTGTTGTCCTCTACTCAAGCCTTCAGCCTCTTGCACATTCATGATTTCAAAGGTTTCCATGTACAAAACAACAAAAAATATTTTGTTCTTTCTCTTCTGCAAACTCGATCCATTCTTTAGCTATGTTGTTGTTGTTATTTGCCATCAAATCGACAGAGACTCATAGCTATCCTATATACAACAGCCCTAAACCCTGATCTGTTCTGTGCTTATCTCACTGTCTTCAACACATCCACCCTAATTACCCCAATCACTGAATCAATCCACCTCATAGAGGGTCTTCCTCTCCTGCACTGTGCCTCCATCCTCCCAAGCATAACATCCTTCTCCAAGGATTGATTCCTCTTTGGAATATGTCCAAATTATGTCAGGTGAAGCTTCAGAATCCTTGTCTCCAAGGAGCAGTCTGGTTTAACACTCTCTAGGACACACATGCTCATTTTCTTAGCAGTCCATAGTATATTTAATACCCTTTTCCAGCACCAGAGTTCAAAGGCATCAATTCTCCTTCTATCCTCCCTAGTCGTTGTCCAGCTTTCTATATTACAAAGATCATGGGCTGTATCAAGTGCGCATTAATCTCCAGAGTGACATTATTGCTCTTCATTACTTCGGAGAGGTCTTTAACAGCAGACTTTCCCATAGCAATATGTCTTTTAATTTCCTGGCTGCTGGTGCCAAGAGTGTTGATTGTGGAGACAAGCAAACTAAAGCTGTTAATAATCTCAATCTCTTCGCCATCCATCCTGAGGTTGCCAATTGGCCCAGTGGTGAGAATCTTTGTTTTCTTGATATTGAGCCTCAATCCATATTGAAGGCTACAGTTCCTGACCTTCTGCAGCAAGCACTTCAGGTCCTCCTCAGTTTCAGCAAGCAGGGTTGTGTCATCTGCGTAACGCAGGTTGTTGATGAATCTTCTTCCAATCCTGATGCCACACTTCTCCTCAGACAGCCCAGTCTCCCAGATAATCTGTTTCTCATATACATTGAAAAGGTATGGAGATAGAACATATCCCTGGCGTATACCCTTCCCAATTTTAAGCCATGCAGTGTTTCCTTGCTAGAACACTAAAATAACCAAGCTCACTGCTGTCGAATTGATTCAGACGTAAAAGAACCCTTCTTCAGGGCTGTTTGTCTCATAGAGCAACTAGTAGATCCAAACTGCCAACATTTGTATAGCATTATCCATAGTGTCTGTGCTTTTAAAAAGTTAGTAAAATAATTTACTTTCAGGTTTAAGTGTCTCCAATATAGGTTTTTGTTTGTTTGTTTCTCCCCCCAACATATAATAATTGCTGGAGTCACTGCTACCATCAACGATTCTCTATTTGATCCAAATACTATCATTCTGTCAAAAATATTTTACCTCTTACACTTGCTTTGCCTTGTGGCTACACTAGTCTCCTTGCCTTTCTTAAACACTTCGAGTATGTTCTTAGTAACAGCCATTAATGATGTCATTTATTCTACCTGGAATGTTTTTACAATTTTATTTCTATTGTTTCCTTCTATACTTCTTTTACTACATGTCTGCCTCATATCATGTCATTTGAGATAATTTTCTTCTTACAAAATATCATCCAGCATCATTCTTTACAATCCTACAGCACTTTAGGGGACCTCTAGTGATCTAGTGGTAAGAAAATGCACTGCAGTTCCCCAAAGCGGTTCAAATCCACCAGTTGCTCTGTGCGAGATGGATGCACATTCTGCTTCCATGTGATTAACTGCCTCTAAAAATTTGCTTGAGGGTCAGCTGTGGATAAGTTCTGACTCAATAGTACTCAACAACAACAACGGCTGTATTTTTCATTTATCTTTATACATATTTTTAATCCTTATGAATTTTGTGTTATATCATTCATATTACTTTTGTGGTTATTGTCTGTTTCTATCATACAGATTTAAGCTTCATAAGGGAAAGTATTTTGTTTTGTGCATTTCTATGTACCACTGAAATGGACATGATAAATTTTCTTTCTGTTATTCACACGGTCACTAGTTGACTCAACGGTGCCCAACAATGACAACCACAAAAATAGCATTCCACTGCATGGGAGAACTCCTGGCATACTTTAAGTGCTCAGAGTCATAAAACAAATTTTTATGGCTGATAGGGAATTTGTTGTTGTTCTTATAGATTGCTGTCAAGCCGAGCACAACTCAAAGTGACACCGTGAACAAAGGACCTGAAGCCTTTCTATAACTATTGTCATTTGTTAGAACTCATATAGTTTCCAGAGGCAAGTTGTTTAAGAAGTGGATGCCACTCTGGCTTCTAAGATAATAAATTCTTTATAAACATTATTAAAACTTTCATAAATATAAAACTCTGAATTTCAGAAAATTCCCATATCCTCATGAACAGGTTTAAAGAATTACCAGCTATTTGAAGAAAGCCATACAACAAATATAATTCATCTACTATTTGACATCTCATTTTTACTCTTCCTCAATGTTTTTAATATAATTAAGAAAAAATCAATAAAATATATAAATGTCAGATTAGGATAAAGCCTTGATTGCAGTGTTGTAAGTTATCTACATGCAGTAGCTTGGATCATTGTAGAATACAATTTGTGAGCATATTAATGGATTTTTACATACATCCCTATGAACAACAACAACAAAACAGAAGATTAAAAGCACAGCTATAAAATATTTATTTCTGCTTGCTTTTCTTCAGCTTACTAATGATTTATTCTACTCTCCTTTAGGCCAGTGTTTTTATTTCTTCTTCAATTACTCATATCTCTGTGGCTTTTATAGCCTTCTGGAAACAGTAGCTTTGGAACTATTTCTGCCTAAACAATTTCTAAGCTTTTTAGTTTATCTTATCAACTAAACTTGTGACCCACTGAAAGCTTTTTGTCTAGAGACTTTGTCCATTTTCTGTACTCGTCTTGGGCTGTTTTATATTTTAAATTATCCTCTCAGCTTTAAAATACAACATCAGTGGAGGAGGAGGGGAGATCTATCTATCTATCTATCTATCTATCTATCTATCTATCTATCTATCTATCTATCTATCATCTATCTCTATCTATATATATGTCATGTATTCATATATAGGAAAACTATATGCTTTTTTACATGTGTGGTCATGGAAACATTACTAAAATTAACTTGTACTTAACTTGCGCTGTAAAACCATGTTGATTCACTGACTATGTATGACACATTTACTGAGAAGTCTAGTCAGGCCAAAAGTGTATGTTTGTTCCTCCAGCTTTGATTACAGGAAATTAATTACGAGAATTATCTGATAGGTTTCAAAGGAGAAAGTGCGTTCTCCATATTCAGTTTGACACAGATCCAGAGTGTGCGGTTTTCTAGAAGGCATTGCAGTCAAGGGTTTCACTTTGTCAGGTTAGATCTATGATTTTGCATATGTGCATCAAGAGGGATTAACATAGCAACTAAAACAATGGATTAAAGTATAGTAGACATTGTGAGGATGGCACAAGATGGGGCAAGTCTTTTATATTTGTTGTATGTAGAGTTTGTAGGAGCTGATTTGGATTCAATAGTAGCTACAACAGCAGCAATTCATAGAGCAAGTAACTTTTTATTGGAAACCCTGGGACAACATATTCTTTCCCACTGATTCAGAGCTTTCCAATTCTACTCATTTTGACCTGCCCTCTCCCTATTCCATCTTTTCACCCACAAACCCATAAAAAAGCACCACAGGAGAAATCTGATTCCTTCTCCCTTACATAAGCTACACGCTATCTGATGCTCCCAGTGATTTTCCATGAGTATCAATGAATCCCTGGATTACTAGCACTTTGTTATTTTGTCTCTGGCCTGCACTGTAACTGAGTAAAGACTGGTTACTTTCAGTTTAGCTCATTTTCTTAATTGATTTTCTCAGCGGTTAGCAGATCAACAGCTACACATAAGCTTTGCATGACGGTAAAATTAGAGATTTCTCAAAAAACCACTTGTTTCAATACATAAACATTTATACAATATCCACTTTGAGCCAAATAATCTATATAATTGAGATATGTTGAATGATGAAGAAGGCAAACAAAGCACTCTTTGTCCATTCATAATTTCTAGTGAACAACTTGAGTTTATTCTACCTAGATTTAAAACCAGTATCAAGAATAGATTTGATGCATTGATACTAAATATTGAAGACCAAACATGGTGTGAGATAATCTCAAGGACATCATACATAAAGAAAACAGCCGGTAGTGACAAAGACAGGGAAAAGAAAACACCTAACTAAATATTCTAAAGAGACCTTGAAATTTACATCAGAAGGCAGTGGTTGTTATGTGTTGTCCAGTCAATTATTACTCATAACAATCCTATCAGCAACAGCTCTGAAAACTGTCATATCTTAAGCCAATCTCACTGTATTTGATACATCTGCTCCTTGCCACAGTCACTGTGTCAATCCTTCTTAACCAGAGTATTATTCTCCTACACTGACCCTCCACTTTTCCATGCACGATATCTTTCTCCAAAGACTGGCCCATCCTGGTAACATGCCCAAAACATGGGATACAGAGTTTCAAAATCCTTGAGTCCAAGGAACAACTGAGTTTCACCTTCTCCAGGACAGACCTGTTTGTTCTCTTCTGGGCTTTGGTATGTTCAATATTTTATTCCCAGAACCACAACTCAAACACATTGATTATTCTTCTGCCATCCTAAATCATTGTCAAGCTTTCACATGCATAGCAAGTAATTGTGAAGACCATAATATGTATCAAGTGCATCTTAGTCTCTGTATTGATGTCATTACTCTTTAGCAGTCTGGAGAATTTTCTGACAGCAGACTTTTAAAAAAGCAACCCAAGTTTTAACTTTCGGACTATTATTGTCGAGAATTCTGATTGTGGATCTGAGCAAGATGAAATTGTTAACATTAGCCTCTTCTCCATCTGTCATGACGCTGCCAGTTGGTCCAGTGATGAGAACCTTTGTTGTCTTGATATTGAAATACAATCCATACTGAAGACTTTAGTCCTTGAACTTCTGAAGCAAACACTCCAGGCCTTCCTCAGTTTCGGCAAGAAAGATTGTGCCATCTACATAAGGCAGGTTATTGATAAGTCTTTCTCCAATATTGATGTCACATTCATCTTCATAATGTCCAGCCTCCTAAAAGATCTATTTGCCTGTAGAATGATACGTATGGAGACAGGGCATTCTTTTTTGGTTTGGAACTATGCAGTCTTTCCTTGTTCTGCACTTACGACTGCTTCCTGATGTAAATATTGATTTCACATGAGCACAGTCAAGTGTAATGGGATACCTATAATTCTCGATGTTAGCCATATTCTGTTGTGATCCACACAGACAAATGCCTTTAAATAGTCAAAAAACACAAATAGACATTCTTCTGATACTCTCTGCTTTCAGCTACGATGCATTTGACATTGGTAAAGATATTCCTAGTGCAACAGTCTCTTCTAAATCCATCTTGTATTTCTAGCAGGTCTTTGTCAATGTACTGTTTCTGTACTGTTGGCAAAGGACAAAGCATAGTTAAGGGCTGTGGTATATAGGGTCGCTGTGAGTTACTAGTGATTTGACAGCACATAACAACAACACCAACAAAATGCTAATTGAGAATCGTTTCAGTGATTCATCTAATTACAATAAAAACAATGAAAGTAACCTATTAAACGTCATCTATTTTATTACTGGTTATCACAAATCAATTGTATTAAGTTGCTTTCACAGGAAAATAATTCTCACATTTTCTAAATTCTTGAACTATTAAGTTGATAAAATTGAGCAACATTTTTCAAAATAGTACTACTATATAAGGGAGCTCTGGTGGCCTAATGGTAAGAAGCTGTGTTTCCAAACTGAAAGAATGAGGTTCAAATCCATCAACTTCTTTGTGGGGAAAAGATGGAAAAATCTCCTTCCATGCAAATTACTGCCTCTGAAATCCAAACCAAGGGTCAGTTTTGAGTTGGTTCAAACTCAACAATACATAGTTTACTATTACAGATAGAGTTTTAAAATCTCATCTACTATAACCAATATGATTTTTAATAATATTTGTTTATCTAGAAATTACCTTTAGTTTTATATTCATTTTTACACACAATGTAAGGAAAATAATAAAGTAAGAAATAAATTTTTCAAGATATGAGAGTGAAAAGTATTTTAAGCATGACAGGTGAAGTGATTTAAGTCAAGAATTAAGACTAGATTCCATGGTTTTAAAAATCTAGCCAATTTTCTTGCTATAAAAATTTTTGTACTATTATGTCATTGATTTATTCTTTTATTTTATTCCTTTGGTTGGATTTTACAAACAACATTTAAATAAGGTCCTTTTAGTTTTCCAGAAATTGTGCTAGAAATGGTTGATGATCTAGTGTACCATCATATTAGTTAATAAGCAAAAGCATTATGAATGCTACAACAATACAGGATAGTTGAAAATAGATATGCTTGACCTCCTTTGTGGATACTAGACAGTGCTCTGGAGAAGGAAATGTCTATTCTGGTAGAAAAAAAGGATAATAACATTTGGTACATAAAGAAGGTGAGTGATATATGTGGAATTAAGGAACCCTGGTTAAACATTCACCTGCTAATCACCTGTTAATCAAAAGATTGGAAGCTTGGTCCCAGCTTGGTTCCATTGAAGAAATACTTTGTCATCTGGCCCTGTAAAGAATATTGTTGTTGTTATTATGTGTTATCAAGTAAAGTACAACTCATAATAACCATGTGTACAATGGAGCTAAAACCAGTCCTATCCT
Source organism: Elephantulus edwardii (assembly GCF_000299155.1). Lineage (NCBI taxonomy): Eukaryota > Metazoa > Chordata > Mammalia > Macroscelidea > Macroscelididae > Elephantulus > Elephantulus edwardii. The sequence goes on from NW_006399828.1 coordinate 12,350,840, forward strand.
TTTGTCATACTAACCATCTCCGATACACTTGAGCCCATTGCTACTGTCACTGTGTCAAATCCACCTTTTCAAGCTTTTCCTTCTCTCACTTTTACCTTCCAACTTTCCATGCACGATGTGCTTCTCCAAGGACTAGACCATCATAACAACATGCCCAAAGTATGTATGAGAAATTATACTATTCTTGCTTTCAAGGAGAATTCTGGTTTTACTCTTCCAAGACAGACCCATTTGTCTATAGGATAATCAATACTCCTCTCCAAAATCCCAACACAAGGACATCGATTCTTCTGTCATTCTTATTCATTGTATAATTCTCAGATACACAACAAACAGTTAAAAAGACTACAGCCTGAATCATGTAGACCTTAGTCTTTTAACTTACATTATTGATCTTCAATATTTTATAGAAATCTCAAACAGCAGATTTACCTAATGCATGCAATATGTCTCCTGATCTTCTAACTACTGGTGCCAGTTATCCAAGAAAGAGGAAATTATTGACAAATTCAATGTTTTCTCCATCAATCACAGTGTTGTCAATTGGCCCAGTAGTAATGACTTTTGCTTTCTTAATGTTGTGATGCAATCCATATTGATGACAATAGTCCTTGAACTTCTACAATAAGCATTTCAAGTACTCTTCAATTTCAGCAAGCAAGGTTCTATCATATGCACACTCTATGTTGCTGATGAATCTTCTTCTAATCCTCTTGCTACACTCTTCTTCATAAAGTGTGGCATCTAAAATGATTTATTCACGATACAGATTGAATCAATATGGAGAAACTACAAGCCTTGATGCATCCCTTCATTTTAAACCATACAATGTTACCTTCATTGATCTCAGTATAGGTTTTGTATGAGCACAATTGTTTTGAGATTTCCATCCTTTTCAATGCTAGCAATGATTGAAGGTTGCACACAGTCAAATGCCTTTGCATAACAAATGAAAGACATCTTTCCGCTATTCTCTTCTTTCTACCAAGATCTATGTAATATTAGCAATGTTTTCTCTAGTGCCAACACCTATAAAGATTAAAGTCCAGATAACCTTATGTCTCAATTCTAGTATTATATGAGATCACTCAAATAAAAAATAAAAAAAGTCCATGATATCTAATAACAAGAACATGTATTGAATAGTGCATGCTGTTGTTGTTGTTGTTGCTGTTGTTATGAGCTGTTGAGTCAAGTAAAATTCATAGTGATCCTATGAATAATATATCTGAATCTTATCTAATCCTGTACCATTTTCACAAATTCTGACATATTTTAAACATTGCTGCAGTCACTGTGCCAATGCATCTAGTTGAGTTTTTTGTTTTCTTTTTTTCAACCATTCAGCTTCCTAAGCATGATGCCTCTATCTAAGTAATAGGCTCTCCAAAAACTATGACCAAACTAAGCAGAATAAAGCTTCATCATAGTTGCCTCTAAGGACCATCTGAGTTATACCTTCTCCAAGATACATTTTTTGTTTTTAAATTTTACACTAGTTTATTTAAAAAGTTTTTATACATTGTTTTTCACATCAGTTCTTTCCAATTTCCTTCACCCCCTCCACTCAGCAAATTGTGCGACCCTATAATTAACCCCTCCCATTGAAAAAGCCAAACTGTCTTTCAAAGTGGTTGGACCATTTTATAATTCCACCAGCAATGTATAAGAGTTCCTACCTCACCACATCTTCTCTAACATTTATTATTTGCTGTCCTGTTCATTGCCACTGGTACTGAAGTGAAATTGTATCTAATTTTGGTTTTGACTTGTATCTCTTTCATTGCCAGTAATTTAGAGCATTTCTTCATATGTCTGTTGGCCATCTAAATGTCTTTTGTCATTCCCTGTCTTTTGCCCATTTTCTAATTGGCTTATCAATTATTTTCTTGTGGAGGCTCTGCAGAAATTCCACATAACCCGTTATCCACTGCTTAGAATATGTTGTTGTTGTTTTTTAATGCCGTCGAGTAGTAGACGACTCATAGCGACCCTATGAACGAACAGCCTGAGCACTGTTTATACATAGAATTTCCGGAAGCAAGCCATTTCGGAAGTGGATGCCGCTCCTGCTTCCAGGCTTAGAATAAACCCTAAGAAAAATTATGACTGAGACATAAATGGAGATTCATACACCAATGGTCATAGCTGCATAATGCACCATCACAAAAACAAGGAAACAGTATTTTTTCTTTTGGCAGTCCATGGGATACTCAGTACTCTTCTCCCAAACCACAATTTAAAGGCATTAATGCTTCTTCTGTATCCTTACTCTCATGTCCAGCTTTCAGGTACATTTAAAGTGATTGAAAAGATTATAACAAGAGCACTTTAGTCATCAAACTGACATTATTGCTCCTCAGTACTTTGGAGAAGTCCTTGAGAACAAACTTTCTAAATGCAATAAAACTTTTGTTTTCTTGGTGGCTGATGGAAAGAAATTGTGCATAGTAGGTTGAGGAGTTAATCTAAAAGTTGGGTTTTTTATTCATTATGTTAGTCCCCACTGGTCTCCAGCTACCTTAACTGCTGACACATGATCTTGCATACCATCAACAGCTGTGGGAGTAGGATAAGAAAATGTGCTTCCCAGACTGGGCAGCTAGACTTGAAGGAGACTAGAGCAAGACCTGGTGAGAATAAGACCAGAGTGATTCTCTGGTGAGAGTGAGATCATGGTGGCCAAACCCTGGTAATGGTGGTAGAGAGACTGGGGCATTACAGTGGAAAAAAAATTTGGAAAGGTGTAACCAGAGAAGCCCTGAGATCAAGACTACAACAATTAGAGGTTTTGCTGTTCTTACCAAATGATTGAAAGAGAAGCTGATTTATTGCTACTCTGAGACAAACCTTGGTGGATGATTGAATAAACTAGAGGCTTCTTGAATTTGTGTTGCTGAAGTGAAACCAGGGGTTTTACTAATTAAGGAATTGTGGTTTCCTGTTAATATGACTTGGGACCCCTGGACTAAACATGGACTTGCATTGTAAGGTAGTCTTTGTCTCTCCTACCCACCAATGTACTTCCCTAATAAACCTCACGTCTGGTACCACAATTCTAATTAAAGTCTGTGAATCAATAAGCGTATCAAACATAATGATTAGTATAAATAGGTGCACGAAAATGAGGGGTGGCATGTCTGACCTAGCAGCTATCTGTTACCTGTTATGAATATTATTGATAAGGAAAGTTCACCTTTATGAAGTAGGCAAGATTCAGAATCGGCCACTCCCATGTTGCATCGGCTCCTTTTATACAGGTAGATACAAAGAAATTATAATGCTTAGGATATCCTCAGCAAAAGGATGCATACAAACTTTAGACATGATCCAATCTAGCATGATTATGTTATAGATGGACTTGGAAGAGACAGGAGTGATGTGAAAATTGTGTAATAAGTACATGGAAAGAAAGAACAGAGACAGATACTTGTACACCAGTGCTCACTGTAGCGTTTGTTCATAATAATAAAAAAGTCTAAATGATCTTAACATCCATGAAAAAAAGAATAGAAATTATGTTATATAGAATGGTATTGTTTTTCTATGTAGAGAAATGAAGCCTTAATACATGCTATAACATTAATGATTCTTGGGAAATGTATGCTGAATGAAATAAATCAGTCACAAATGGACAAACATTATTTTATGACTTACATAAAATTTCTGGAATATAAAATTATATAGACGTCAAAGATTATTAATGGTTACAAAGGATAAGCAAAAGGGAACAGCATTATATAGGAGATAATACATAGGAGAAATTGAGGTTCTATTTATGACAATACATACTTGGTACTTGATGAATATAATTCATGTCAGAAAAAGTGTGGGCACATTGAATCTGTAAAAAGTTGGCAGTAATAAATGCTTCTGTTCATTTAGTAAAATAAAATTAAGTAAATAAAGGAAAGGTCTATTGTTTCCAAACTTCTATATTTTTGTATGTTTTAAAATCATTTTGAAAACCTGCAGACTTCATATTTTTATATTGAGATATCAACCTTTTAATCAAATAGAAATTATGAATACCAAAAACCTTCCAATATAAAAATGCAATGAAACTTTACAATAAGATAGTTATATTACTTTTTAAAAGAATCCTAATGGGATTTGAACACAAGAGTTAATTATTCAACATAATCTCTTTAAAAATGCATAGACAAGATCTTATTGGAAGGTAAGTATAGTATTTTATTCCTTGAAGTTATATTTTCTTTTACTTGTAGATTATTCATATTAATATAATATTTTTGAAAACTTCAAAAGGTTAGTTTGCTTATGTATCATGTTTCTGAGATAAAATGTGATTAGCTATTGTCTTTTCTAAAAAATAATTCTTAATTGTTACGGAACTAAATACTAAACATCATCCATACATACTCTGAAAGAATTGAATAAAATGTCAAATATTGAATTCTTAATGTAAGTTACATTTTAAAAAATTATTTTATGTAATAAATGAACTTTTAACAACACACACACACACACACACACAGAGACATATATAATAGATAAATTTACTTTATGCTTGAATGACATATGCCAGTATCCATCCTTTTGTTTTGTCAATTAAAAAATTAACATACTCTGCTTTACTCCAAAATAGAATGAGGGGGGGGAAGGATCCTCTTCATTTGATGTGATCTTTATTATCACCACAGTAATTTTTTAGGAAAAAAATGCTGCAATTTTATCTTTTAATCTAAATATATTTTGTCAAAAATTTTGGGGCTACATATTAACAAATTCTACTCATATGTAATACCTGGAATATAACTTAATTAACACAACTACTCTTCATTGATAAATATATTAGCCAAATGAGATTCTGTTCTTGTAGAAAATATCTGATTTCTTGTTTCAATATATATTCTGCATGTTTTGAAGTGTATTATATAAAATATAATATCATTTTGAGGGCTATACTGATAAAATAAATCAATTACCAATAATACTATATTAAGAAGAAATGTAATTAATTCCTTTTTCAGAAGAGTCCCTTTCTCATGTCAGTTCAGTAGGAATCCATTCAGAGCTGACTCTCAAGTAAGTTTATACAGGTTTAAAATGTCACAGGGGGGAGATTTTCCTGCATAGTAGCTGGTGGAATTGAATCATTTGCCTTTGAATTTACAGCACAATTTCCTACCACTAGTCTATCAGGGCTTGCTTCTAACAGAAAATAGTTGAAGGTGCATGTGTGGAACTGTTGGCTTTTGAAAGGTGAGTTCTCCTTGATTTGGCTTTAGGTCAGGTGTGGTCCGGCATTTGGTTTTATTTTGCTCACAATTGTGTGTGAATTGCTTGAATTGGTTGGCTCTGAGCTGTGGCCTGGGAGCCTCTAGTTGGAGCCAATCAAGGGCTGGTTATCTGCCTGGGTTTTTTGAATCAGGCCTGATGTTATTTATGTTTATGATGAACATTCCCCTAAGTAGTACAGCACTGTTATGTTTATTCGCTGCACTGAGGAAACCTGGGATTGCTATGATACTCAATGTTGTGCCATTGGTGTCTCAAATGACATAATTGTTACATATGATTAACTGTGTTTGGTGGAGCTCCCAGATTAAAACAGGCTTGGAAGCAGGAGTGGCATCCATTTCCAAACAACATGCCTCTGAAAACTCTATGAACTTGGAGAAACAATAATAGTTTTAAACATAGGATTAAGGTCTTTTGTTCATAGGGTTGCTATGAGTAGTGATTGACTCAAAGGCACTTGACAGCAACAACAATTAGTCATTATTTATTTGTAATAAAGTAATATATGATGAAATTATTATTTAAGCATAAAGAGTAAAAAATACCAATGAAGGAATTTTTCTTTTACTTTTCAAAGAGAAGAGAGAACTGGGGGTGGAGGTGGGGTGGGCGGGGAGAAAAGTACAAAAATGAATGAATGGAAATCCAAAATCTCTGTAAATGTTCATAGAAATTAATAATAAAAAATATAAATGGTATTTACTTGATAAAAAACCAAACAAACATAAGTATATTGAGATATCCCTATTGTTGTTGTTATTGATAGAGGCCACTGAGTCAAGTATGACTCATGGTGACCCTATGAACAAAACATCTGAACCTAGTCATGTCCTGTGCCATCCTCATACTTCCTGACACAAAATAGCTTATTGCAGCAGTCACCAGTTCAATCCACCTGGTGGAGGGTCTTCCTCTCCTTTGCCCACTCTCCACTGTTCCCAACATCATGTCCCTTTCCAAGGAATAGCACCTCCAGTAATATGTCCAAAGTATGTGAAGCAAAGCCTCATCATTCTTGCCTCCAAAGGACACTTCAACTGCACTATTTCCAAAACATATCTATTTGTTCTCGTGGCCAGCCATAGGATGTTCAGTGCTTTTCTCCAATAACAGAGCTCAAAGGCATCAATTCATTTTCTGTCACCCTTATTCAGTGTCCAGGTCTTAGATGCATAGCTAGTAATTGGAAAGAATAAGGCCTTAACCAGATCCACCTTAGTCCTCAAACTGACATCTCTACTCCTCAATAATTTTGAAAAGTCCTTAACTGCAGATTTTCCCAGTGAAATGTGTCTCTTTATTTCCTGACTGCTCACACCAAGTGTGTTAACTATGAATCCAAAGAGATTAAGCTTTTGACAGTTTCAATCTCCTCTCCATTCATCATGGCCCATCCAGTCAGTTCATATGCTATATTGCCACCCTTGTCCTCCCCTGCCTACATCTTGCTTAATTCCTTCTCTGAGTCACTGCAGCTTTTCACATTTCCCTCCCCCTATCCAACTCTGGTTGATGGCCGATACCTTCTACCCGCTCTGTCCTCCCATATACTCCATTGTGATTTTGGTGCTCCAGGAGAAGCAGGGAGTTTCCCTGCTGTGGGTTGTGGATTCCATATGATGGTGGGTGTAGTCTTCATGTACTTCTGTTGGGGCTTATGGTGTGCAGAATAAATCATCTGGAAGTCTGGCCTCTAAGAGGAGGAATGTGGCATCAGGATTGGAGGAAACCTCGTCAACAACCTGAATTATGCAGCTGAAACAATGTTACTTGTAGAAACTAAGGAGGACCTGAAGCTCTTGTTGCAGAAGGTCAAGGACTGAAACCTTCAATATGGATTGAGCTCAACATCAAGAAAACAAGCACTCTCATCACTAGGCCAATTGGCAACATGAGGATTAACAGAGAAAAGACTGAAATTGTTAGAAGCTTCATCTGGCTTGGCTCCACAATCAACACTCTTGGTACCAGCAGCCAGGAAACGAAAAGACACATTGCTTTGAGAAAATCTACTGTCAGGGACCTCTTCACCCTCCTGAAGAGCAATGATGTCAGTCTATAGACTTAAGTTGTGCCTGACTCAGGCCATGGTCTTCGCAATTACTTGCTATGCATCAGAGAACTAGATGATGACTAAGGATGATAGAAGAAGAATCAATATCTTTGAGTTGTGTTGCTGAAGAAGAGCATAGACCATGAGGAGAACAAACAGGACTGTCATAAAAAGGGTAAAAGAAATCTGGGTTCACCTTGGAAACAAGGATTTTAAGGCTTTCTCTGAAGTAATTTGGGCATGTTACAAGCAGGGACCTTGGAGAAGGACATCATGCTGTGAAGGATGGAGGGACAGTGCAAGAGAAGAAAACCCTGAATGAAATTGATTGACTCAGTGACTGGAGTAATTAAAGTACACATGTCAGGGACAATAAAATTTGCTCCTGATAGACCATGGTTCAGGACTGTTGTACATAGAGTTGCTATGAGTCAGAGTCAATTTGTAAGTACATAAACACAACACAACATTGTAGATAGGAATACGCAGAATTATTGATGATAATTTGTTGGAAGGAGAGCATAGAAAAATTTACATTCATAAATTTGCAGTCAAAAGGTCCAGGTATTTATGAATGTTATTTTCTCTAGAGAAAAAAAGAAAAAGTTTTGATCTTATACTATCACATTTTAAGAGTGAGCATCCAGTGATGGGATAGGAGAGTTAATGATACTGAAAATTATTTGAAATGGCAACTATTGATAAGAAATACACATTCGCACATAGTATTGAAGTTTTAATTACGTGCGAGATAATAAATTTGCAGGCTAAGTTATGTCGAACGGTGTGTTAATGTAGGAGAGAATAAAGAAGAATTGGCCACGTTCACTATTGTGATTATGTATTTACACATGGAAAAGAACAGATAAAGCACCTAAAATCAAATTCTCTTAGAGGACATTGACAAGAGAGTAAAGCATGTGATGAAGAATGAGGACAAGGACTCGGGGAAAAAATAAAACTGGAAGACAATTGGAAATTGGGAGCTCAAATAGCAATCAAAGAAATAAAATTGCTAATGTTTTTCACCATCCCAAACACAAGCTTTTTTCAAATTAAGGAATAACTCCTCATTTTTCTTCTTCCACAGGCTCTGACAAGCATTAATCAACTTTGTATTGCTTTATGTATGCTATAGGATAGCATTTTTAATGCTAAAAGAGTAATTTATTTGTATCTAACTTTAAATGACAGACATATCATTTCCATTGTCAAATAAAAGTTTCTTGCATTAGAGAAGAAACAGGGACAAGGGAATGCATTTTTGGAAAAGTAAAATATTCAGTTCAAAACAAGAAAGAAATTCTGACCACTATGTGATTGAGGATTGAGTTAATAACAGAAAAACTATGTTTTCCCTGTGGGGGAAGCGGGGGGAAACCACAGAAAAAAACAGAGGGAAACAGCTTGTTGCCAAATAGAGGCCTAGAAAACAAAAATAAATATAATGCAACTCTGAAGTTATGAAACAGTCTTAAAATTGTACAACAATCAGTGATGATAGACATGTAGAACTAAGGGTTTATCTTGGCGATTTCCTTTAAAACTGTTCTTATCACAGCATGATAGAAGAAGAGGTATTTGGTTTTGGCTTTGTGTTGGTTTTGTGGGGATTTTTGTTGTTGTTGGTGGTGGTTTTTTTGAGGAGGTAGTTAGGGTTTTGTGGTTTTTTTTCCTAATCAGTCAAAACCTGGATATTATTTGGTTTCTGAAGGAAAGGTTTCTTTTGTCATATGACAAAAAAATCTCCCATGAGCTTCATATTGAAACATGAGAACACACCAGTCAGGGAGATCTTTACAGAAAATGTTAAAAATTTATTTTACACAAAAATCATTGTGTTTATTTATGTTGAATATAAATCAGTTACACAAGATATAATGCCTAAATTCATTGCCTTAAATCAAATAAACTCTTTTTTACTGCAGTTGTTATTGTTTTGGTTTTTTCCATTTTTTTTAATTGAGATTTTAATGAAACTTTATAGGGACCTTGGATTTCCATTCATTCAATTTTGCAAATTTTCCTCCCTCATCATTCCTTCCCCCCCACCCAAGTTGACTTTTCTCTTTGAAAAGAAAAAAAAATTATTTCATTGTTATACAACCCCCCACACACCAGTTCACTTTACTATGCAGCTCATATTTTGGACTCTTGTCATGCAAATAATACCTAATAATATACTCCTTTTAAACAGGTCTCTCCCTCATTTGTTTTAATGTGGTATACATTATTTATCTTGTCTTTTCTTAATTTCCCCCCCAACTCCAATGTCAGTCATGTTTTATAGCAGTGGCACTATGCAGTATTTATCCTTTTATGACTAGATATTTCACTCAGCATAATGTTCTCCGGGGTCACCCATTTTGTATAATATTTCATGAGTCCCTTGTTTTTCAATTCTGCATAGTATTCTATTGTGTGGATATACCACAGCTTCTCTATCCAATTGTTTTTTGATGGTCATTTGGGTTGTTTCCATCTGTTTGCTATAGTGAACAAAGCAGCAATATAGATGTGCATATATCAACCCAGTTTCAAAATGGGCACAGGATATGGACAGACACTTCACTATTGAAGACATTCAGAAGGCAGACAAACACATGAAGAAATGTTCAAAATCCCTAACTCTAAGATGCACAACAAAACAACTATGAGATATCATCTCACCCCAGTAAGAGCAGCAAAATTCAACAGAACAGCAAACAACAAATGTTAGCAAGGTTGTGGAGAAACTGGAACTCTTATTCACTGTTGGTGGCAGTGTAAAATGGTGTAACCACTATGGAAGGCAGTATGTGCTTTCTCAAAAAGTTGGAAATAGAAATACCACTTGACCCAGCAATTCCACTACTGAGAATATACTCTAAAGAAACCAGAACTGCCACCCAAGCAGAAACAAATAAACTCTTAGGTCATCCTCCAAAGTTTTACAGAGACTATACTGTCATGGGAGGCCATTGCTCGTCTTTTTCTCCTTGGAGATTCTGGTGTATTCAAATTGCTAGAGAGCCATCTCCATTTTATGTTAACAGCACAATCTAAGAATTACGCATTGGAGCTGATGTAAAGTAAAAAAAAACCAACAACAAACAAACAAAAGGCAAAAAAACCCAAAACCCAACCCACCAAAAAAACCAAAACCACCACAAAAAAAAATAAAAATGTTGTAGACAATCTTGGTTGATTTAGAACATAATTCCTTCTTTTTGAGGTCATGGGTAGAATTGAGAAACTTCTTTCTCAGTTTTCACAGACTTACCTTTCCTTAACTCTCCTACCGTCTTATATAGATCAAGCCAATCATTCTAACTTCTTTTTGTTCTTGATTAGAGTTGGTAAAGAGATATGCAAAAACTGTAGTAATGTAAAGTTTCTGGATCATATCTTCCTTTCCAAAAAAGATAGATGAATAAAAGGAGAAAATCAGAAAAGTATGCATTTCATTGCTGGTTTGTATCTGCACATGATGCCTCAAAAAGTCGGAACAAAATGTTTTGTGATCAAAGAATATGCTGGTGGTGGAGAAGAGAAAAGATTAATGAAATACAGCCTTTGATAATATCATTGACTTACTAAATTTACTCAACCTGAAGTATCACTTTTTCCCCCCAGAGCGATAGTTACATGAAGCAATAAAGCCTCTTCTTGTTTAAACTATAATATTTGAGCTTTTCATTTTCTTAGAGATAAAAGCATCCTAAAGAAGTCACTTGGCCAGCCACTTTTTTTTATTATTATTATGGCCTCAAAATATTATGAGCAAAAACTATTATAACATTAAGAATCATCTCTGTATTTGATTTAAGCAGTAGATGTTTTTGGAGAATTTAACTGTGAATTTATGGACAATTCTTCCCAACTGCTGTGTAAGATAAGGTCAATGCTCTCATAATTTTAGCTATAAATAAGCCAATATAAAGAGAGATGAACGGTTCTATGTAAAACAGGCCAGCAAATTGGTGGAGCAGTTTCCAGCTCCCAGGCAAGAACTGCCCTACGTATCTTTCTTAATCCATTTCCCTCAGTCCCAGTGGTCACCCCAAGACACTGTTAGCCTTCACTTACCACTCACGAGCAGTTGGCACTGAATCTCACTGCTGTGGAGTTTATTCTGACTCATGTGAGTTTCAAGTCTATAAACTATAACAAAAGAAAACTGCTAATCTTTCTCCTGGGCAGTACTTGATGTACTGGAGCCACGCACAAGTGCACTGTGTGGGTTAGCCGTGCAACTCCACAGACCATACTTTGAGAGCTCCTTGTTGGATTGAAAATGGTGCTAAAATAACCTTTAATTACAATTTTACATTAGTTTGGGCAGTCTTAGGAATTAGTCCATGTAATTTTCTTAGTTGGCTTAAGTTCCCTAGTTAATAATTATACAATGGTCTGTTTACTGGGAGTGGGAGTGAGCAAGAAAAAAACAACAACCAATAAACACTCCTTTGCATTTTCTGACATTTCAACACAATCTTAAACTATTATGTAAGGGATTATTTCAGATCAGAAAAACAATATTAAATACTTCTCTTAATTGCAGATAAACCAGCATGTTTCTGCATAGTTCTTTCTTAATATTTGATTTTGATTTGAGCAAATCCATGAGAAGATTAATTAATAAGGACCAATAATAAGGACTAAAAATACAGGTTAAATAATTCTATCCTTAGAGTATAAACTCATGATACTATTTCTATTTTTAGTTCTTATGAATATCTAGTATTTCTTTCCTTTTTATAACACTCTTTTATCAGTTCTCAAATATTTAAATGGATTCAAATTACTCAAATATTAGATTTGATTCCAAATTATGAAAACACAATTAAAAATATTGTTATTCTTACTTTCATCAAAAATATTTTTGAACAAAAACACATTTTAATCATCTATAGTAAACTTTAGTAGGAAATAACTAGGATAATTTCTTTGACTAAGAGAAGAGAATTTATTGTTCTTAGGTGTCACTGAGTTGACTATGACTCATAGTCACCATACGAACAGTAGATCAAGATCCTAACCTTTGCAATTCTGTGCTACCTTTGAAATCTCTGCCATGTTCAAGCCCACTGTTGTAGTTAATGTATCAATTCAACTTGTATAAAGTCTTCCTCTGTTTAACTGACACTCAGTTTTTCTAAGGAAGAGTATAGAAATACAAATTTTCAAAGTGATTTGGTTAATAATGCAAAATAAGTGTTACAGAAATATATTGTTTCAAAAATATCAGAAAAGATACACATACAACTGATCTCTACAGTCTAGAATTAAGTATTAGAAGGCTGAAATATTGATAGCAATTATTATTAGTGTGAACCTATAATTATACCTTAGAGCCAATTAGTCTCATAATATTTAAGATATATTTCCTATTTTCTGTGAAAATATACACAACAAAAAAGACATCAATTCAACAGTTTCTATATGAACAAATCACTGATATTGAAGAGGTTCTTTGAATTCTGTAATGTTCTCATAATTCCTTTCAAAATTAATATCATTTTATATTTTTCATTATTTATTATCATAAATTTACTACATTTCTATAAATAAGAAAATAATTCTTTTCTACACATTGTGAGTAATGTCAGTCCAGTTATTATATCTTTCTTTATGAAGAACATTAATGATGCAATGGCTAATATTCAGCTAACAAAAGTGAGTGGTTCAAAACCACTAATCATCCTTTAAGAGAAACCTAAAAACCTTCTGTTATAAACATTTCTCTTTTTCATCGCCACTGAGTTAGAATGAGACCATAAGTGACACTCCTGTGTGTGTCAGAAATAGATTGCAGATGTATTGCCCGTCTCTTTCTCTTGAAGCAGCTAGTGGATTCCAACCACTTTGGGTTTGCAGCAAAACTTCTTTTTTTTTTTAAATTTTACCATTGTATGTGTGCATATACTATCAAATTAGATCTGACTAGTACAGGAGGAGATTGTCCCTCCTTCTCCAGAAGAGTATTTGGTAGCTTTGAAACATATACCTCTGTGATTGCAGTGCAGCTTCTTGCCACTAGGCCACAGAGCTCCCTGCAGCAAAACTTTTTACCCCCTAGACCATCAGAGACCCTATAAACCAGTTTACTCTATCCAATAAGGTTGCTATAAGTCAACTTGTATATATAAAATACAAAAATAAGCAATATTTCTGTATATCCAGTTTATACCCCAATGTCTTACATGAAAATTGCTCTAAAAATTATTTATTTTAGACAATTGATTATCATTTATTTATTTTGCAAACTTTGTAACAAATTGAATATGTTTTTATTCAAATAAGCCAGAATAATAACCACAGGTTATTTTTATTAAAATATATTCATATCAGAAGAACTGATTTTGAACAAGATTATTAGAAAGAGACTATCTTTTAAAGTTGGGTAAGAATTTTAGGTTTAGCAATGGGTACTTATATAACTTAGCATTTTACGTCATTACTATAAACTCTATTCCCTTGTTAAAAACTAAGCATATAAAGGCAAGTTTTAATATTTTTTATTTAAGTAAATTGTTGCAAACGAAATCAATTAGTTACTTTCCATTTTCTTTGATTAAACAACTGAGATAGAGATGATAAAGTCAGAAACGTAATTGGGAGGAGTATCTCAATTTAGTTCTTTAGCAATGTAATTGAAACAAATGCATTTTAAAAGATAGGTGGGAAATATGTGAAAAGATGTTCAATACTATATATCATTGCCTATGTTAAGTGTCCCTCTACTCTACCCAGCATGATGTCCCTCTCTAAAGACCTGTCTCTCCTTCCAACATGTCCAAAGTATGTCAGATGATGCCCCAGAATCCTTGACTCCAAAGAGTAGCCTAGTTTAACCCTCTCAAGGATGAATTTGTTTGTTTTCTTGGCAGTCCATGGTACATTCAATACTCTTCTCCAGCACCACAGCTCAAAGGCGTCAATTCTCCTTCTATCCTCCCTAGTCATTGTTCAACTCTCTGATGCATAACAAGTGATTGCAAAAACCATGGCCTGTATCAGGCACACCTTAGTCTCCAGAGAGACATCGTTGCTCTTGAGTATTTTAGAGAGGTCGCTAACAGCAGACTTTCCCATCACAATACATTTTTTTTTTTTATTTCCTGGCTGCTGGTGCCAAGAGTGTTGACCGTGGAGCTGAGCAAACTGAAGCTGTGAACAATCTCAATCTCTTCGCCATCCATCCTGATGCTACTGATTGGTCCAGTGATGAGAATCTTTGTCTTCTTGACGGTGAGTCTCAGTCCATACTGAAAGCTGCAGTCCTTGACTCTCTACAGTAAGTGCATGAGGTCCTCCTCAGTTTCAGGGAGCAGGGTTGTGTCATCTGCATAACACAGATTGTAGATTGTCCACCAATCCCAACGCCACGCTTCTCCTCATAGAGCCCAGCCTCTCGGATAATCTGCTCTGCATACAAGTTGAAAAGGTATGGAGATAGGACACATTCCTAGTGTATACCCTTCCCAATTTTCAACCAGGCAGTATTGTTCTGACGACTTCCTCTTGGTCCAAGTGTAGGTTTCGCATTAGCACGATTAAATGTTCTGGGATTCCCATTCTTCTCAGAGTCAGCCACAGTTTGTCATGATACACGCAGTCAAATGCCTTTGCATAATCAATGAAACACAGATAGACATTCTTCTGGTATTCTCTGCTTTCAGCTAAGATCCATCTAACATCAGCTACAATATCCCTAGTACCACGACCCTTTCTAAACCCAACCTGGACTTCTGGCAGTTCTCCGCTGATGTACTGTTCCAGTCGTTTTTGGATAATCTTCAGTAGAAACTTTCTTGCATGTGAAATCAATGAGATTGTTCTGTAGTTTTCGCACTCAGTTGGGTCACCTGTCTTTAGAATGGGCAGGAGGGGAAGACCCTCTACGAGGTGGATTGATTCAGTGACTGCGGTAATTGGGATGGGTATATCAGAGGTAATGCGATTGGCACAGGATAGAGCAGGGTTTAGGGCTGTTGTACATAGAGTCCTATGAGTCACAAACGACTCGACGGTACATAACAACAACAACATGTTAAGTGTCATTGAGTTGACTAGGTCTCATTGCTAACCTATAAACACAAGGTTAGAATCTTGGTCCCTCCCGTGCAATTCTCATCAGAGTCACTGTTTCAATCCTTCTCACTGAAGATCTTCCTGTCCCTTGTTGACCTTCTACCTTTCACAGCATGACATCTTTTTCTAAAGACTGACCTCTTCTGACAACATGTCCAAATTTGAGAAGATAAAATTTCACCATTTTTGCCTTTAAGTAACACTGTGGTAGCACTTTATCAGACACATATTTGTTTGATGTTTTAACACATTCAGGAGTTGGTGATAGAAATAAGGCGAGGAAAAAAATGATTGAATTTTATGTCTTCAATGACTTATTCATTGCAAACACCTTTTTACAAAAACACAAATGTCAACTTTACACATGCACTGCCACTGATGGACGGCATAGGAACCCTATTCACTACATCTCTTGAAGAAATTACTGGAGAAGCTCAACATCATCAATCAAAATCTAGGATGTTGTTGACTGTGGAAAAGACCATCAAGTATTCATTGTAAGATCATATTGAAGCTAAAGAAAATTAAAGCAAGTCCATAAGAGCAAAAAATATGACCCTGAGCTTACCACACCAAAATTTAAATATCATCTAAAGAAAAAAGGTTTGATGAAGGAAAGAATGGTTTAAAAGGAATATATAATTAGGCATTGTATGTAAGACAACAGTCCAGAATAAGAGGTATTGCAAAGAGGACCAAGGAAAAGAGAAGCAAGGGAAGGGAGGAAAGAAATGTGCAACAATGAATGAATATTTAAAAAAAAAGTAAGTAAGTAAATTGGGAGAGGGTAAAAGGAGAGGGGAGAAAATGTATAATAATTATGAATGAAAATCCAATATTTTTGTAAATGTTTGTTAAAATTAATGAAAATAAAAAATTTAATACAAAAATAAGTTTGAAGCTTTGAACTCTAATGATCAAAGACAAGACAAGTTGTGGGATGACATTAAGGATATATTCCATGAAAAGAGAAAAATGTTACTAAAAAGACAGAAGAGGGGGCAAACTATCAAAATAGATGTCAGAAGAGACCATGAAAATTGCAGTAGAGAATTAAGAAACCAAAAGAAAGGGAAGAGATCCTGAAATAAAAAGAACTGAAACCAAAAGAAAGGGAAGAGATGCTGAAATAAGAGAACTGAACAGAAAATTTCAAAAGGAAGCTCAGAAAGACTAAGCAACTACTAGAACAGAATTTGCAGAGACCTAGTAATGCAGAATGAAAAAGGAAGAACTCAATTAGCATTTTCAAGCTGAAAGAACTGACAAATTCAAGGCTTCTATTGAAATGTTTATGAATGCTATGGGCAAAATTTTAAATGATCTAGGAAACATGAAAAGACCATGGAGGAAATACACAAAAACACTGTACCTAAATGAATTGCAAATATTTAAGGAACAACTATATGACCAGGAGCCAATGGTAATGAAGAAAGAAGTTGAAGTAGCACTGAAGGCATTTCCAAAAAATATGGCTCCAGGAATCTATGGGATGCCAATTCACATATTTCAAATGAGAGATGCAACTCTGGAAGTGCTCACCAGGGTTTGCCAGGTAATCATGAGGATATCTGACTGGGTGACTGACAGGAAGAGATTCATAATTGTTCACATTTCCAGGAAAGATATGTAGAAATTATAAAAGTGTATCATTAATATTATATGCAAGCAAAATACTGCTGAATATCATCAAAAAATGTCTAGAACAACCCAATTGAAATATGGGCACAGGATATGAACAGACATGTCACCAAAGAAGACATTCAGATGGCAAACACACATGAAGAAATGTTCAAAATCCCAAGCTCTAAGAGAGATTCAAATCAAAACAACTATGAAATATCATTGCACCCCAGTAAGAATAGCAAAATTTAACAGAACAGCAAACATCAACTGCTGGTGAAGTTGTGGAGAAACTGGAACTCTTATTCACTGTTGTTGGGAGTGTAAAATGGTGCAACCACTGTGGAAGGCTGTATAGCGGGCACTCTTTCAAAAAGTTGCAAATAGAAATACCATTTGACCCAGCAATTTCACTACTTGGAATATACCCTAAAGCAACCATAACCGCCACCCAGGCAGATATATGCACACACAATAGCAAAGAGTTGGAAGACAACCTAAGTGCCCATCGACAAACGAATGGATAGAGAAGCTCTGGTATATTCACAGAATAGAATACTACACTGCATTGAAAAACAAGGAACTCATGAAATATTATTCAAATTGGGTGACCCTGGAGGACACTATGCTGAGTGGAATATTTCAGTCACAAAAGGACAAATACTACCTAGTGCCACTGTTGTAGAATGAGACTGACATCAGGATTGGGGTGAGACTGAGGAAGATTGGATAAATTATGTATACTGCATTGAAACAGATGAGAGAGAGACTGTTTAAAAGGGATATATTATTGGGTATTATAGTCATGACAAGAGTTCAGAATGAAGGTTGCATGGTGGAGAATACTCAGGTGGGGGGGATTGTATACCAATGAAAGAATTTTTCTTTTACTTCTCAAAGAAAAGAGCAAACTGGGGGGGGTGCAGGGAGAAAAATTCAACAATGAATGAATGGAAAGCCAAAGTCTTGTAAACATTCATTAAAATTAATAAAAAAATAAATAAAAATAAATGTCTAGAATAGTACATGAACATAACTGCCAGAAGTTCCAGAAGAGGCCTTTGATGATACCAGGTATATCACTGCTGATGTCAGTTAGATTCTGGCAGAAAGCAAAGAATATAAGAAGAATGCGTTTTATGGACTAATGACAACATTTTATTATGTGGATCATAACAAATTATGGCTAACAGTGAGGAGAATGGGAATCTCAGATCATGTTCATGTGAAACCTATAGCTAGACCAAGATGCTATTACATATGCAAAGCAAGGGTACAGTTGTTATGTGCTGTGGAGTTGATTGTGACTCATAGTGACCCTATGCACATTAGATCTGTATGCTGCCCTATCTTGAGCCATTTTCATCCAGTTCAACAAGTTTATACCCATTACCCTGTTACTGTGACAATTAATCTCATCCAGGGTCTTTCTCTGCTGCACTGTTCCTCTACCATTCCAAGCATGAGGTCCTCCAAGAACTAGCCCCTCCTGGCAACATACCCAACGCATGTGAAATAGGTTCAAAATCCTTGTCTCTATGGAGAAACTTGGTTTCACCGTCTCTAGGACAGATCTGTTTGTTCTCTTTGCACTTCATTACACGATCAGTTCTCTTGTCCAGCATCACAACTCAAAGGTATCCGGTCGTCCTTAGTCATTGTCCAGCATTCTGATGCATAGCAAGTAATTGTGAAGAACATGGCCTGCATCAGACACACCTTAGTCTCCAGATTGACATCATTACTCTTCAGCACTTTGGAGAGGTATCTGACAGCAGATTGCCCAAAAGCAAACTGTCTTTTGATTTCCTGACTGCTCGTGCCAAGAGTGTTGATCATAAAAATGAGCAATCTGAAATTGCAAGAAATCTCAGTCTCTCCTATTTTTATCATAGTGCTGTGAATTGGCCCAGTGGTAAGCATCTTTTTCTTCTTGATGATGAGCTTCAATCTATATTGAAGACAGTTGTTATTAAGTGCTATCAAGTCACTTGCAACTCATAGGGATCCTAGACACAACAGCTCTGAACCCTACTCTATACTGAACCAATCTTATTGTCTCTGACACATTTACCCCCATTATCTCATCTTTTTACTTTAGAGATTTTTATAGATTCAAATTGCTAGGAAGCCATCTCCATTTTACGTTATCAGCACAATCTAAGAACTACACATCAGAATGGCTATAAAGTAAAAAAAAACCCAAAAAACAAAAACCAAACCCACAAAAAAATTTTTTAAAAAACCCAAAACAAAAACAAAAAAAAAAAAACCCACAAATACCGAAACAACTACAAATAAATAAAAATGCTGTAGACAATCTTGGTTGATTTAGAACATAGTTTCTTCTTTCTGAGGTCAGAGGTAAACAACTTTCTCAGTTCTCACAGACCTACCTTTCCTTAATTCTCTTACCGTCTATATAGATCAAACCAATCATTCTGACTTCTTTTTGTTCATTATTACTTTAGAGTAGGTGAAAAAGATATTAAAAAACTGTAGGAATGTAAAGTTTCTGGATCATGTTTTTCTTTCTAATAAAGATAGATGAATTAAAAGGGAATATTGGAAAATTATGCATTTATTTCTTTGCTATCATGTATTTGCACATGATGCATTATAAAAAGAACAAAATGTTTTGTGAGCAAAAGAATATCCTGATGATGATGAAAAGATTAATAGAATACTTTGATAATAGTAAACTAATAAACATTAATATTACTAAATTTACTCAGTCCATCCTATTGAAGGTCTTCTTATCTTAAGCTGTCCCTCCACTTTGCCAAGCATGATGTCCGTCTCTAAAGACTGATTCCTCCTTGCAACATGACCAGAGTATGTCAGAGGAAGCAGTTTGTTCTCCTGGCAGTCCATGGTATCGTCAACACTCTTCTCCAGCACTACAGCTCAAAGGCACCATTTCTCCTATCATCCCTAGTCACTGTCCAGCTCTCTGTTGCATAGCAAGCAACTGTGAAGACTATGGCCTGGATCATGCACACTTTAGTCTCTAGACTGACATCATTGCTCTTCAGTACTCTGGAGACTGTGTCCTTGAACTTCTTTAGCAAATGTTTCACATCCTTCTTAGTTTTTACAAAGTTATGTAATCTGTACAATTCAGGTTGTTGATGAGGCTTCCTCCAATCCTGATACCACATTTCTCATTATAAAGCGCAGCCTCCTAACTTATATGCTCTTTCTAAAAAAT
Organism: Elephantulus edwardii; assembly: GCF_000299155.1. Lineage (NCBI taxonomy): Eukaryota > Metazoa > Chordata > Mammalia > Macroscelidea > Macroscelididae > Elephantulus > Elephantulus edwardii. Next base: position 12,371,068 of record NW_006399828.1, read on the forward strand.
TGAAAAGCTTGGAAGGAGGAGTGGCATCCATTTCCATAATAGCTTGCCTCCAGAAATCCTATGAACCTGGAGAGAGGATGAAAGGCACCCAAGTGTCGAGGACTCTCCTTCATAGGGTCGCTATGAGTCGCCTGGACTCGACAGCACTTAATAACAACAATATAAAATTGAAAAGATATGGAGAAAGGATGAATCTCTGAACCATGCAGTGTTTCTTTGCTCTGTACTGAAGACTATTTCCCTGGTGCAAGTATATATTTTATATGAGCATACTCAAGTATTCTAGGATTCTCATTTTCCCCAAAGTTAGCCACAATTTATTGTGATGCACACAGTCAAATGCCTTTGCATAGTTAACTGACTATTGCATAGTCAATAGTACGTTCCTCTGGGACACTCTGCTTTTGGCCAAATCCATCTGAGATTGGCAATGTTTCTAGTGCCACAGCCTCTTCTAAATCCAACTTTTATTTCTGGTAGTTCCCTCTCAATATTCCAGTCATTTTTATATTTTCTCCAACAGGATTTTGCTGTGTGTGATATTAGTGATATTGTTCAATAATTTCCACACTCTCTTATATTGCCTTTTTTTAGAGTGAGAATGAATATGGATCTTTTCCAGTCAGCTGGCAAAGTAGTTGTCCTCCGGATTCCATGGCACAACCTAGTGAGCGTGTCCAAGGCTGTAATTCTTTGTAGAAATATGTAAACTGTTATTCTGTCAATTCTTGGAAATTTGTTTTTAGCCAGTTCCTTTACAGCAGATTGAACATCATCCTTCATCACTCTGCCTCTTGGTCATATATTGTTTTATTAAATGTTTTCTTACCCAACCAGTTCTTTTTGTTATAGTGGCTCTGTATACTCCTTCCATCTTTATTTGATTCTTCTTGGAACATTCAATATTTTGCCTACTGAAAAGGTGTACATCAGAAATGTGCCCTGTTTACATACCTGCTCAATTTCTATGCAGAGAAATTTATTAAAGAAACCGCACTCTATGCAGAAGAATGTGGCATCAGAATTGAAGGAAGACTCATCTATAGAACTATAGATATGCTGATGACATAATTTTGTTTGCTGAAAGTGAGGATAACTTGTAGAAGTTGTAGGATTTTAAACACTGCAATATGGATTGCATTTCAATATCAAGGAAACAAAAAATTTACCACTGGACCAATACACAACATCATGAAAAAAGATAGATGAAAATATAGATGAAAAAATAAATTAAAATTCTCAGTTACTTCATCTTACTTGCATCCACAGTCAATATTTCATACCAGCAGTCAGGATATCAGGAGACCTATTGCATTGGGCAAGTCTGTTGTAAGGGACCTCTCAAAATTATTGATGAGCAATGATGTGAGTAAGGGAACTAAAGCATGCTTCAATCAAGTCATGGTCTTTCAGTCACTTGCTATGTTGCTGCGAGCCAGAAGATGAATTAAGATGACAGAAGAAAAATTGTTATCTTTTAACTGTGGTATTGGGGAAGAGTGCTGAATATTCACAGACTTCCAAAAGAAAAGAAAAAAAACCTCTCTTAGAAATAACGCAGCCAGAACTGACAAATAGTTGGCATTTCAGTGTTTTTTAAAGGTTGTAAATGGCATAGGAAGAGATTAGATATCTTTGTCCTACAGAACAGTTGGTGGATTCAAACTGCTTGCCTTTGGTTGATAACAGAATTTTTTAGCATTAAGCAACTAAGCTGCCTAATTACAGATTTAATGTGTCAATATTGTTTGGTTTGTTGTTTTTTTCTTTTTCTTTTTCAATTACAACACATGCACCACAGGAATTCAAGATGTTTATCATAACCATTTATTTTTTCTTGAATTGCAGCAGATTGATTTTTAAGGCTGTAAATCACTTAAGAGGAACTTGCCCAATTTTCTCCTACAGTAGAAATTTTTCAGAATTTGTATATATACTTTTCATACAATTCTTTTTTTCTAACTTAAAACAACTTCAATTTATGAAGTCCATTGGGAAAACAAGGAACTCTCATAGTGTAGTCCTTAGGGAACTGTATTGTGAACCCAAATACCTCATCTGTCTGGCTGTTCAAATGTACCGACTGTCCCTCAGGAGAAAGATTAACAATCTTCCGTGTGATTTACAGCCTTGGATAAACCACTGGAGGGTCAGTTATGAGTTGGTTAATATTTGACAGCAAAGAGCTTTTGAGGATTAAAAACAAAATAACAAATTATGACTGTGCAAGTTGATTTCTGTGAAAGGAAGGCTCTCATGGAATTTAAACTATGCCTTGGTTTTTAAATTCAGTTAAAGCAGCAGAATGCTATCAGATGGGCATTTTTGGGTGGTGAGAGCCAATGGGAAGGTTTGATTAAGGGGAATGTGGAAGAAAGGCACTCATGGAGTTTTAACCATGCCTTGGTTTATAAACTCAGGAGATACCTCAGATCTGCAGTCCTCAAGCCTAGTTTTATTTGGTTTTGGTCAAACATTCTTTTAAGTGGTATAGCACTGGTCTGTCCATTTGCTGTACAGAGGTAACTAGTGCTTGCTGTGATGCTAAACACTGTGACACTGATGTGCCAAATGCAATAATGGTTACCAGAGTGAACAGTATTTGGTGGATCTCAATGATTAAAACAAGCTTGGAAGCAGGAGTGGCATCAACTTCCAAAATAGCTTGACCCTTGAAAGTCTATGAACTTGGATAAATAATGAAAGTTATACAAGTGTTCAGGTCTTTTGTTCATAACATCACTATGAGTTGTATATGACCCTATGACACTTAACAACAACAACCTTGAACATATTTTATAGAGAATTTGCACTGCTAGTCTGAAGGTGTCCAGTTAGAAACCAGGAGCAGCTCCTTGGGAGAAAGATGATCAATCTTCTCCCACACAAATTCAGTCTCTGATAATCCGCTAGAGGATTGGTTTTGAGTTGTCTCCATTGTAACAGTAATGAATTGAATTGAATTGAACTGAATCTTGCTTATAAATAGAACTTAACAATGGAAACACACATTGTTAATTTTAACTTACACATATATTTTTAAGAGGAGCCTAATAAAATAATTGGTAATAAAGTATTACATAAACAATAACGGCAATGCAATTCAGGACTATAACGTGTTTGATACACATTATAGCTCATTTAAAGGTAGCAATTATATTTATTACTTATTATTTTTAATTTTATACAAATATAAAATTTTCTACTAGACATATTTGCTATATAACAGGAAAATTTTCATCTCCTTTTGCCATTCTTATATACTTTTCATTTCTGCTGTAGTTTAATTTCTGTTAATGATGGCTGCTTATGACTGACTCATTGTTGTCAGATTGGAACTGACTCATCATTTCCCTTCCAATGAGTTTTTAAAGGAAGAAAGTCACACTGGAGATTGTCGGTCTTTCTCCCACAGAGCCTCTGCTGGATCCAAAACACTAGAGGAATTCAGCTTTGAGTTAGCATGAAACTTCAGTAATAGGTATATTACTTATCTTACCTAGTAATACTTCTTTTTTTATTTTTTTACACTTCCTCTTTTGATTTAATGTAACCAAACAAAAGTATGAAAATTATCATTCCTACTTAAAAGGAACTTCAGATAAAGTGAAAAAGTTTCTTTTGGAAATAGAAGGATAATGCTTTATATCAATAAACAACCAAACACATAGAGTCCTGAGTATTCAAACTCAAGCCATGGATTTGTTCTTCAGGTCTTTCAGTTTAGAGGTACCTTCAAGTGTTTTCCCCCTTTTGATTTTCTAACCCTTTGTACGTATAATTATAATCCTTTCCTTTGTCTTCTAGAAATTATCTTTGAAATTTGTTTTGATCTCTTATTTCTTCATTCCTGTCTTTTACTTTAGCTTCTCTATGTTCAAGATTAAATTTCAGAGTTTCTTTTGACTCCCCCTCTCCCCGTTTCTGTAATTTCGTTTTACTTTGTTATGTAAGATGTACTTGATATCATCCTGCAAGGATTTGGTCATTAATGGTCACAGAATCAAATCTAAACTTGAGATGCTTTTTAAATTAAGGTAGCATAAACATAGTAGTGTTTTGGCTCACAGTGGCTTGCTTTAATTTTTTCAGCTTCAATTTGAACTTGTTATTGTTGTTTTTATGTGCTTTCAAGTTGTCTGTAACTCATAGTGACCCTATGGACAACAGCTCTAAACCCTGCTATCCTGTGCCAATGTTATTGTCTCCAACCCACCTACCCCCATAACCCCAGTCACTGAATCAATCCATCTCATCAAGGGTCTCACACTCTTGCGCTGTCCCTCCACCATCACAAGCATGATGTCTCTCTCTAAGGACTGGTCACTCCTTGTAACATGTTCAAAGTATGTCAGACAAAGTTCAGAATCCTTGCCTCCAAGGAGCAGCCTGGCTTCACCCTTTCCAGGATGAACTTGTTTGTTCTCCTAGCAGTCCATGGTATATTCAGTACTCTTCTCCAACATTCTATTTGAATGTTCATATAGTAATTGAGGATCTATTCTTCAGGCATTCCCAGGCCACTCTAAGCTTTATTTTTACTGCTAATATTGAACTTCCCCATTGCCTCTTTTTTCCCCTCAAATGTAGTCAATTTAACTGTTGTATAGAGTCTATATGCCAAGTTCTATGAATGAATGTGGTTATCATTTATATTTTTAGAAAGATATTTGCTAAAACAAAGAATTACTCTTACAAGATTCTGTCATGCAGTATCTGACCTCATTTCTGCCACAAAGACTGTATTTTCCAATCACCTGTCCTTTTTTATTTTCAACTTTAGCTTTCCAATTACCAGTTGTTATTAATATATCATGAATACATGCTTTATTTGTGTCAGATGGCAGAAGTCAGTAGAAATCCTCAATTTCTTTATCTTTGCTTTTTGTGGCTTATATGTACATAAGACTAAGAGTTGTATTAATAGGTTTTCATTGCATGATTAGGGCTATGATCCTATCATTTACAGCATTGTAATTTAAGATATGGTTGTTGTTGTTGTTGTAAGGTGCTATCAAGTTCATTATGACTCATGGCAACTTGATGAAAAATGAATCTGAACTTCACCTTTCCTGTGCCATACTCGTTACCTATAATAAACTTGAACCCATTGCTATAGTCATAGTGTCAATCTATTTCATTTAACGTGTTTCTTTCACTGACCCTCCACCTATCTAAGTGTGATGTCTTCCTCCAAGAATCAGATCCTCCTAGCAACACGCCCAAAATATATGAGACAAACACCATAATTCTGACATCCAAGGAGCATCCTGGCTGCACTTTATCTAAGCTATATTTAACTATTTTCTTAGCCCAGAATTTTCAATATTTTTCCTCCACATCACAACTCAAGGACATTAATTCTTCTTCAGTCACTATTTCAGAACATGTGTTGTTGATTGTTATTGTTGTTATGTGCCGTCGAGTGGCTTGCGACTCACAGCAAACCTATGTAAAACAGCCCTAAACTCTGCTCTGTCCTGTGCCAATCGCACCGTCTCCAACACACCCATCCCGATTACCCCAGTCACTGAATCAATCAACCTCATAGAGGGCCTTCCCTTCCTGCGCTGTCCCTCCACCCTCCCAAGCTTGATGTCCCTCTCCAAGGACCAGTCCCTTCTTACAACATGTCCAAAGTATATTAGACTGAACCTCAGAATTCTTGCCTCCAGGGAGCTGCCCCGTTTAACCCTTTCCAGGATGAATTTCTTTGTTTTCCGTACAGCCCATGGTACCCTCAATACTCTTCTCCAGCACCACAGCTCAAAGGCATCAATTCTCATTCTATCCTCCTTAGTTACTGTCCAACTCTTCGATGCATAACAGGTGATTGCGAAGACCATGGCCTATATCAGACGCACTTTAGTCTCCAGAGAGACACCATTGCTCCTCAGTATTTTGGAGAGGTCCCTAACAGCAGACTTTCCCATCGCAATGCGTCTTTTCATTTCCTGGCTACTGGTGCCAAGAGTGTTGACTCTGGAGCCAAGCAAACTAAAGCTGTGAACAATCTCAATCTAGCACGCAGCCAATCCCCTGTGGATGGGCTAATATGCCCCATTGGCATATTTCCATCCATCTAGATGGCAAAGTCCAAGTACAGCTAAGATAGCCATACTGAAAGATAAACTCCACATAGTAGAAGCATAAATTCTACCACATTTGTATTCAATATAAATTTATAAATTTATGCTCAGTGCTAAACCAGAAACCTACAGGTAAGAAATTCAGGGAAATATAGTTAGCTATCTAATTTGGCTTATTAAAACTTACTACTGATGGTAACTAAATCTCCCTAATTATGATAGAATACTACTAATAATTTTTCTCCATCATTTTGTTTCATGTATGGGCACTCCTTAATAAACAGTTTTTCAGGTTTTGCACAGTGTGAAGTAGAGTCATAGCAATGCTGAGTTTAAGAAAATGAAGTCTTGAATTTGTGATATCGGAAAAGCAGAAAGAGAAAATTTTATTATTTTGAACACTTCCCACATGGGATTTGCAGAGAAAAGTGTCAAATAGACTGAAAAGATTCATCCTAGAGACCATTTGTAAGTTTTTATGTTCAGGAGGGAGTCCCCTGATCCCCTGCAACTTTGCTTACATATCTCTTCTGCCCCAAGGACCCAAATATTCATTTAGCATTTATACCCTGAAAATCTCCCGAGGTCAATAAAAATGAACTGCATTAACTATATATTTCCCCCATTACCCAAGTAAGTGTCGATCGTTTGTCATCTTTCCGTTTTCTTCCAATTCTTCTTAGTTACAATCTCAGTTGCTAATGTCAAAAAAGAATAAAAAGGATTCTGTTGTCATAAAAATGCTTCCACCACTTTTTATTATACACCATGGTGCCATAACTAACTCAAAAAGTAATCTTTCAAACCATCAAGGAAGAAGTAAGACTGTTAAAAATCTAAAAAAAAAAAAGAAAAGACAAAAATAGAATGTTAAAACCACAACTGATTCCACTCTAGTGCTTTCAAGGTTTCTTTCTGTTTTCAGAACTTTGAGAGTATAACTTTTAAAGATATATTGAAGATGAGAGTGAACAATAGAAAATAAACCAATCAAGGCATTAGCTGAAAAAATAAAATGTTGTGTTTTAATTTTATTTAATTAATTTATTTTATTAAATTCTCATGGAATTGATTCTCACTCAAAGTGATCTTATAGGGAAACAACTTCAGGGAGTTTCCTACCCAATTATCTCCATGGGAAGTGATCATTGAGTCTTTTCTCTTATGAGAACACTAATTGGTTTAAATTACTGAACTTTTGGTAAGTGTCAACCTCTGCTCCCCAATGACATTTTTTAAAAAATTAATAGACAACTATTTTTTTGTTGTTACTCTTATGTGGCATTGAGTTGTGACTTGTAACAACTCTATGTACAATAGCTGTGAAACCTACTCTATGCTATGCCAACTTTACTATCTCCAACACACCTACCCTCAGTATTCTAGTCACTTTATCAATCCATCTCATCGATAGTCTCCCTCTCTTTGTCTGTCCCTCATCCCTTCCAAGAATGATGTCCCTCTTCAAGACTTGTTCCTCTTCGCAACATGCCCAAAATATGTCAGATAAAGCCTCAGAATCCTTGCCTTCAAGGAGCAGAATGGCTTTACCCTATTTAGGATGAATCAATTTGTTCTTCTGGTAGTCCATGGTATATTCAACACTTTTACCTAGCACCACAGTTCAAAGGCATCAATTCTCTTTCTATCACCCCTCGTCATTGTCCAGCCCTCTGATGCATAGCAAGTAGTTTTGAAAACTACGGCCTGAATCAGGTACACCTTAGCCTCCAGACTGACATTATTGATCTTCAGTACTCTGGAGAAGTCCTTGACAGCTGACTTTCCCAATGCAATTCACCTCTTGATTTCCTGACTGTTTGTACCAAGAGTGTTGATTGTGGAGCCAAGCAAACTAAAACTGTTAACAATCTCAATCTATTCACCATTTATCATAATGCTGCCAATAGACTCAGTGTGAGAATCTTTGTTTTCTTGATATTGAGCTTCAATCCATATTGAAAACTATAGTCCTTGACCTTCTGCAGCAGGAATTTCAGGTCCTCCTGTTTCAGCAAGCAGGGTTGTTTCATCTGCATAACACAGGTTGTTGATGAATCTTCCTGTAATTCTGATGTCACGTTCCTCCTCATACAACCAAACCTCCTGGATGATCTGTTCTACATATAGATTGAAAAGGTTTGGAGACAGAATACATCCCTGGCAGACACCCTTCCCAATTTTGAACCATGCAGTTTCTCCTAGCTCTGTTCTGACAACTGCCACCTTGTCCAAGTATAGGTTTCACATAAGCACAATCAAGTGTTCTGGGATTGAAATTCCTCTCAGAATCAGCCACAATTTGTTGTGATCCACAAAGTCAAACACGTTTGCATTGTCAATAAAGCACAGATAGACATTCTTCTGGTACTCTCTGCTTTCAGCCAAGATCCATCTACTTCCCAAGAACCACAACCTCTTCTAAACCCAGCCTGCACTTCTGACAGTGCTTTGTAGATGTGCTGCTCCAGTTGTTTTTGGATAATTTTCAGCAGAATCTTGCTTTCATGTATATTAATGATATTATTTGATAGTTTCTGTATTCTGTCAGATCACCTTTCTTTGGAATGGGAACAAATATAGATCTCTTTCAGTCCAGGTGGTTGTCCTTCAGATTTCTTGGCACAGCTTAGTAAGCACATCCAGGGCGGTGTCTATTTGTTGAAATTTGTCAGTCGTTATGCCATCAATTCCTGGAGCATTATTTTTTTTTTTTTTTGGTCAATTCTTTCAGAGTAGCTTGAGTTTCCCTTATCCCCATAGGCTTTTGCTGATATGTTGTTTCATGAAATTCTTCTGTGTCAGACAATAGACAAATATAAAGCGGGAAAATAAAAATCAAATAGTCAAATAAATAAGCAAGTTTTAAGAGTTAAAACATTGTCTGTGCCCATTTAAAATGTGGAAATTTGCAAAGGAAAATACTACATATTTTTATATATATGATAATTTTCCTAAGGCTTGCTCATAGCCTACTGTGTTACATATTCAGATCCACCAGATTTCCCATAGGAGAAAGATGAAGCTACCAGTTCTCATAAATTTAAAGCTTCAGTAATATGAAGGCAGATTACCTTAGTTAAAATCAATTTAAGGGCAGTGCTTTTAATTTTTTTGGTTTTTAGAATTTTCCAGTTCAAACACTTACGTTCACTTAAAAGTTTAGGGTACATGAAAATGATAGTGAAACTACTTAGAATAAAATAATTGTGGATCTTGGATAAAAGCCGAGAACACTAGAAGTATGTCCATATATTTTTTGGTTGTGGGTTTTTTTCTGGTTTTGTTTTATTTTGTTTTTACATCGTTGCTCTTAAGCATTCTAGAGAGGTCCCTGAGAGCAAATTTATCCAATTTAATTTGCTTTTCTTATTTCTTGAATGATGATGCCAAGAATGTTGATCGTGAAGCTGAAGAAGCTGAAACTGTTAATAATCTCAATATCTTCTCCATCGATGATGGTGATACCAAATGGCCCAGTGGTGAGAATCTTCATTTTCTTGATGTTGAGTTTAAATCCATATTGATGATTACAGTCTTTGACCCTCTGCAGCAAATTCTCTGTGCCCTGCTCAGTATCAGCAAGCAAGGTTGTCTCATCTACATAAGCCAGTTAGTTAATGAGACTTCCTCCAACTCTGATGCCACTTTCCTCTTCAATCTGATGTCAATTGATGTTACAGCAATTCCTGAGGCCCTTTTTTTTACCCCAATTACTTCAGAGCAGTTTGAACTTCCTCCTTCTTCATCATTTCCTCTTGAACATAAGTTGTTTCATGAAATACTTTGTCAGCCAGCTCTTTTTGGTTCAGTGGCTCTATGTAGTCCTTCCATCATCTTTTGATGTTTCATGGGTCATTCAATATTCTACCCACTGCATCCTTAAGTATTGCAACTTGAGGTTTGAATTTGTTCTTCAGTTCCTTCAGCTTAAGAAATGCTGAGTGGTTTTTCCCTTTTGTTTTTCAGACTCCAGCTCTTCGCATATTTCATTATAGTGCTTTGCTTTGTCTTCCTGAGCTACCCTGTGTAATCTTCTGTTCAACTCCTTCACTTCCTGATTTCTTCATTTTTCTTTGCCTTCTTGGCACTCTTTTACAGTATTCAGAGTTTCTTCTGACAGCCACCTTGATCTTTTCTTCCTCCTTTGTCTTTATAATGGCTTTTTACATTCTTCATAGACAACATTCTTGATATCCTCCCACAGCACTTCTGGAATTTGCTCACTAGTATTCAGGGCTTCAAATCTGTTCTTGAGATGATTTTTTTTTAATTGAAGCTCCATCTTACATACTTTGGTCACAGATGGGACTAGTAGTCCTTGGAGAAGGGGATCATGGTTGGAAAAATGGAGAGACAGCACAGGAGAGGAAGACCCAGAATAATATGGATTGATATAGTAACCGAGGTAATGAGGGTAGGGGTGACAGAAAGAGGGAAATTGGCTCAGGATAGAGGAGGGTTCAAACCTATTGTGCATTGGGTTGCTATGTGTTGTAGTCAACTTGACGGCACATAACAATAAAAATAATTTGTAATATTGTCTCTGCAAAGGCATTTTACTGTGTGGCTCACAACTATAGCTAACATTGAGAAGAGTAGGAATCCCATTCTTAATTATGGTCATTAATTACTCTTAATTATGGAAAAAGCTGTTTCTGAACATAGCAAGGGAACACTGCATGGTTTAAAATCAGGAAAGGTGTATATCAGGGCTATGTTTGTTCTCCATACCTATTCAATCTGTTTGTTGAACAAATCATTTGAGAATCTGGACTCTATAAAGAAGAATGTGACATCAATATTAGAGGAAGACTCATCAATAATCTGTGTTATGCAGACTATACAATGTTACTTGCCAAGAGTGAGAAGGATATAAATGCTTGCTGCAGAAAATCAAAGAATACAGTCTTCAATATAGATTGCATCTTAATATCAAGATGACAAACATCCTCACCATTGGACTAATAAGCAACACCATGATCAATGTAGAAATGACTGCTATTTCTCGCAATATTATCTTTCTCTCCACAATCAATAATCTTGCTGCTAGCAGTCAGGAAATCAGGCAAAGTCCTCTATCAGGGAGCTCTCCAAAGTAGTGAGGACAATCATTTTAGTTTGAAGGCTAAGGTCCACCAGATTCAGGTCATGGTCTTTTCAAACACTTGCTGTGCATCTGAGAACTGGATGATGGATAAGGATAATAGAGAAGAACAGATACTTCTTAGTTGTGATATTGGAGAAAAGTACTGAATATCCCATGGACTGACAAAAGAACACATGCATATCTATTGGGAAAAGTACAGCCAGAATGCTCCTTGGAGACAAGGATTGCGAAGCTTTATCTCACATAATTTGCTATGTTGCCTTCCCTTGGAAAGAAACATTATGCTTGGTAATGTGGAGAGTCAGCAAAAGAGGGGAAAACACTGAATAAGTTGGATTGACACAGTGGCTGCAGCAATGGTCTCAAAGGTGTCAGAGATGATGAGGCTAGTATAGGTTACAACAGGGCTCAAACCTTTGTTCACAAGATCACTATCAGTCATACTTGACTCAACAGCACTTAACAGCAACAACTACATTTTTGATAAAAGTAAGAGAAAAAACAACAGTGGTGTGGAATCAGTTAATAAGGGATCAAATATGGTGTTAAGTCTTATTAGCGATAAGATTTTGATCAGATAAACTACATATAGTCTAAAGCTCTAGTTTCCTAATTGGTCAATTAGAGTTAACGGTATCTTGTGACTGTATCAGTACACTCCAATTTGAGTATGCAGTTCTTTCTCAGCCATAGTTTTAGTACATTCCAACTTGAGATGCTGAACTTAAAGCACTATACTGTACAATATTTATCTGCTATTCACACATTGTATACTGTCTATTTAAGAAGAGGACAACCAATCCTTCCTTTTAATCTGTCTAGATTCAAAGCTTTACTTAAACGTGTTCACTAGAGATAAGTCTACTCGCATTTAAAATATTGATGTAATTATTTCCAGAATCACAAGCACATTCAAGTCACCACAGAATGATGAACGGACAGATGAGGATGGAATACAACTAAAGGATGGTCAAGTTGTCCTTAAGCCATTGGTAAAAAGACAAACCCACTGTCATCAGCTGATGATTTGATTTGAAACCTCCATCAAGTTTCCAGGGCTTTAAACTTTTATAGGAGGAGATTGTTTATCTTTCTCCTACAAAGAAGTTGATATATTTGCAATTTTTACTTTTCAACTAAAAGTGCAGCAAGAAACACTCTAGAAATTATTAGACTACCAATATGAACCTAGTGGCAAGAAGCTGTGCTGCAATTCCAAAGGAACACAGTTCGAGGCCACCAGCTGCTCCATCGGAGAAGGATGAGCGATCTCCTCCTGTGTGATTAACTGCCTCTGAAAACCCACTGGAGGGTCAGCTATGGGTCATTTCTGACTCTATGGTACACCACCACCACCACAACAACAACAACAACCAGTATGGAACATTCAACCAACAAATTCAAGAAAGTAAATGCTCATTTATCTATGCCAAGATATTTGAAAGACAGCTGATAGCCAACCACTGGAAGAAATACATATTATGCTAATTTTAAATGAAAGTGATCCAAAAGAATGTGGAAATTATAATACAATATCATAAATGTAACACACAAATAAAATCTTGCTCAAGATATTAAAAACGAATTGTACTACCAGAACTGCCAAAATTCCATCCAGTTCCTTCAGAAGAGGCCTTGGAACAAGAGATAAGTTTTCTGATATCAGATAGATATTGGTTAAATGCAAGAAAAGTATCTATGTTTTAGCTTCTAAGTAAAATCATTCATCTATATAAATGGCAATACATTTGGATGTCATATTAAAGAAAATAATTCCCAGGGGAGCTCTGGTGACCTAGTGGCAAGGAGCTGCAATTACAATCCCAGAGACGCACTGTTCGAATCCACCAGATGCTCTGCCAGGAAAAGGAGGGGCAATCTCCTCCTGTACCAGTCAGATCTGATTTGATGGTACACTCACACAAAAATAAAATTTTAAAAAAAAGAAGAAAATAATTCCCAGGAAACTTACCGGTATATAAAGCAAGAAGTAGCTAGTTAAGAGCAGGGGAATAGACTTAAAATCCAGAAATGTGTGTGTGTACCCTATTTATTTAATCTGTATGCTGAGAAGATAGTCTAAACAACCAGACTATGAGAAGAAAAACAAAAACAAAAACAAAAAAGACAAAATAGCTTCAGATAGAAATAAGGCTAATTAGTAATCTGAAATATACAGATGACACAATCCTATTCACTGAAAATGAAGACAACGACTTAACACACTTATTGATGAAACTCAAAGATTACAGCCATCTGTATAGATAATATCTTAACATAAAAGAAATAAACAAAAACCCCAACATCAAGGTCAACAAAGAACATCATGGAAAAAACTTTGAAGTTGTCAATGATCTATTTTTACTTAGTTCTACTATCAAGTCTATAGAAATGATGATCAAAGGATGAAATGACATGAATTGGATAAGTGTGTATTGTATTAAGAGTTGTATTGAAAAACAAAGATGTTATTTTGAGGATTAAGAGTTGATTAACAAGAGCTGCCAAAAATCAAGATATTTCCAATCTCTCCAGATGCACATGAAAGATGAACAAGAACAAGGAAGACCAAAGAATTTAGGTATTTAAATTGTGGTGTTAGAGAAGAATATTTATTATGCCCTGGACTAAAGACCAAACCAACATGCCTTGGAGAAAATGGAGCCAGAAATTTCCTCAATTGAGGATGCGGAGACTGTCTCACATTCTTTGGACATGTTGTAAAGAGGTCACTAGTCCCTGGAGACATAATCAAACTTGATAAAATAGTGGATGCATGAAAAATGGGAAGATCTGTAATAAGATGAATTGACACAGTGATTGCAACAATGGATTAAAATGCAACAATGTTTTGAGACTATGCAAGATCATAGGATATTTAGTTCTACTGTAATTAGAAGAAGTAGGGTACCTAGAAGTGGAAAACATTGAATTGGGGCTCTAACAGGGTTGTTTTCTAGGGGTAGTGCACACAATTAACTTGTTTGGTGATATCCCAATGGTTAAACATCAGAAATACCTGGAAGAAGTTATCTATTGAATTACTTCCAAAAATTATTTGTGGAAGATCTTATGTGGCACAGTTTTATTGTGATACATAGGGATCATCATGAATTAGAGTAAGGAGATTATGTTAATCCAACTAGTTCAGTCTTCCTTTTTTTCACCAATCCTCCACTTTTCCAAGCATGATGTAGCTCTCCAATGAATAGCATCTCCTAGCAACATGCCTGAAGTATGTGAGATGAAACTTTATCATATTTTCCTCCAAAGAACACTCTGGATGCACTTTCTCCAAGATGTATTTAGTCTTTTGGCAGTTGATGAGATATTCAGTACTCCATTCCAAGATCACAGCTCAAAGACATCATCAATTAATTCTCCTGTCATCCTTATTCATGGTCCAGCTCTCAGATGCACAACAGGTGATTGGAAAGACCATAGCCTAATCGGAAGCACCTTCATCATGAAAATGGGGCATCATTGCTCCTCAATCATTTGGAGAAGTCCCTGCATAATCTTTTCTGTCACAATACAACTGATATTGAGTGCCTCTTAAAAGAGCAACTTGAAAGAAGACAAGATTGAAGTGAAAAAAGTTGTTGCTGTTAAGTACTGTCGAGTCATAGACGACTCATAGAAACCCTATGAACGAAAGACCTGAACACTTGTGTAACTTTCTTCATTTCTCCAAGTTCATAGAGTTTCCGAGGCAAGCTATTTAGGAAGTGGATGCCACTCCTGCTTCCAAGCTTGTTTTAACCGGGGAGCTCCACCAAACACTGCCCACCATGGGTAATCATTATCACTTTTGACACGTCAGTGTCACAGTGTTCAGCATCACAGCGACCAGGAGTTACCTCTGTACAACGAATGGACAGACCAATGCTATACCACTTAGTAGAATGTTTGACCAAAAACAATTAAAACCAGGCCTGAGGGCCGCAGATTAAAATCACCCATCTTTGTCTTAGTATCATTGCTTTCTCTCCACTAGCCAAATGAACTCTCTCTGATGTTGTTGTTTTTGTTAAGTGCTGTTAAGTCATAGACGATTCATCAGCAAATGTATACTCTTTCCATATTATATGTTAAACTTTGTATGAAACTAGGGTTACAAAGCTTCACAAGACTTACCCCATTTTAAAAAGACCTCATGATCTATTCAGGAAAAAAGCTAAGATTTAAGACGTTTTACAGTATGTACAAATATTCTCAGCTTGTAAAAATAACTGCCAAAGCCTAGCTCAGATGGAAAAGGAAAGTCTTCTTTTTCCACATATATTTTCATATACACATGTACAAAGTAGATCTACATACATATTGAAAGAGGCGTGGATTATTCAGATAAAATAAGGTAGAAGATCTAAAGGTAGGTTTTTACAACATGACAAAAATTTTCAGTTTAATTGCATGTAACAGAGCATGCAAAGGATGTACAAGAGCTACTCTTACTCAAAATGCATTGCAGCTGAGTTGAAATTGGCTCATACTCGCCTATCCAGCAGGTTTTCCAGAGGCTATAAATAGAAAGATTGCCCATTTTTCTACCTCTGAGCTGCTGGTGGAATCAAATGCTCAAAGAAGCACCGACTTTAGGTTAGTGTTTCAATTTCCTAGAAACTTAATCACCAAACGGCTTGTCTCTACAAAAGGAAGTATAACAGAAGGATTTCAGGGGCAGTGGAAGGTATCAGACCAAAAACCAAAGGTAGATTTACCAGGAAAATACTAATTCAAAAGTGTTGTTGCAAAGTGTGAGGTGAGACTACTGGAGTTGTAGGAGGAAGATTATTTCCATAAATAGAATGTTCTAATCAAAGAATTTTGACATATCTTAAAGGTTAGACATATTGATGGTTTTTTAGAGAGAATTAATCAAAACTAGAAATAATTGCATTGAGAAAGTGTGTAATATTACAGGGTCGGATAATGAGCTAGAGAATCAATGAATGCTTTCTCCAGATGCCAGCATATCCTCAAATAAGGGTAATAAGATGGCTCAGGCTAAGGTAAGGTCAAATTTAAGGAGTCTGCAGAAGAAAGCAAACAAATGTGGTTGAGTAGCATTTGATTTTGATAGATTAGTGGATAATCTTTTAAGAGATGTAGAACTAGAGGATCTCTGTCCGGGCTTGCCATCGGTATACAAAGATATGCATGTGAAGCTATAGGGCAGGAGTGTTTGTTGTAGGTCAAGATTTACCTGGGATACAAGGAATGCAAGAATATTTTAACCATTAACGTTTTCCTGTACCTCAGAGTTTGTATAAAGCTGTACATTGTCAAATACAATTACAAGGTCTTGGAAAATCTTGTATACCAGAGAATAGTGCTTAGATTTCATCATAAAGAAAATATAAAAGATTAAATTAATATAGAAATATAATAAGACTTGTCTATTTAAAAGGTTACTCTGAAATTAGGAAAAGATTATTTTGGGGGAAAATGTATATAACAGTAAGACTGTATATTCTGTGAACAACAGATTTTAATCCTACCCTATCCTATGTTATCCTCACATTCTATGACATACTTGAGCCCTCTTTTACACTGATGTTCCAACTTTCCAAGCATAATATCCTCTTCCGGAGACTATCCCCTCATAACAACATGCCCAAATTATGTGAGATGGAATTTCACCTTCTTTGATTCTAAGGATCACCTTGTTTACACTTTTACCAAGACACACCTTTTCTATCTGTTCCCTTAGAAATCTATGTTATATTCAGTATCTTTTCCAACATCACAACTCAAAGATTTCAGTTCTTCTGCCATCCTTAGTTATTGTCCAACTTTCAGATAGATAGCAAGTAAACAAAGAGACCATAGCTTGAATCAGACATGTGTTAGTCTTTGACTGTTATCATAGTTTTTAATACTCTGGAGTGGTCTCTGACAGCAGATTTTCTCAATCTTTAGATTACTTGATAGCTGGTATCAACAGTGTTGATTCGTGTATTGAAGTAAGATGAAATCACTATCAGTTTTGAACATTTCTCTATCTATCGTGATGTCTTCTATTGATTCAGTGGTTGGAATTTTTGTTTTCTTGATATTGAATTGTAATCCATATTGAAATCTGCAGTTCTCAATCTTCTGCAGAAAGCTCTTCAAGTCATCCGCACTTTCACCAAATAATGTTGTGTCATGCAAATAACAGATTATTGATTCTTCTGCCAATCTTGATATAGTTTAGCATACAGATTTAATAAGTATGGAGAAAATATAGAGCCCTGATGTACACTTTTCTTGCTTTTAAAGCATGTACTGTTCCCATGCTCTGTTCTCATAACCATAATTAAATATACTGTGATACCCTGGAAAACCTACAACCAGGAGAAGATAACATAGATGAATGGGATCTTCTAAGACTCAAATCCCTATGCACATCCAAAAACTTCTCCAGTAGGGTAAAAAGGGAAGCCACTGACTGGGAAAAAGTATTCGGTAATAACATATCAGAAAAGGGACTTATATCCAGAATTTATGAAATACTTGAGCACCACAACAAGATAAAGGTAAATAATCCAATAGAAAAATGGGCACAGGATATGAACAGGCACTTCACCAAAGACGACATTCAGATGGCTAACAAGCACGTGAAGAAATGCTCAAAATCCCTAGCCCTAAGAGAGATGCAAATTAAAACAACTATGAGATATCATCTCACACCAGTCAAAACAGCAAAATTTAACAGAACATCAAGCAACAAATGCTGGCGAGGTTGTGGAGAAACTGGAACCCTGATTCACTCTTTGTGGGAGTGTAAAATGGTGCAACCCCTGTGGAAAGCAGTATGGCGCTTTCTCAAAAAGTTGCAAATAGAGATACCATTTGACCCAGCAATTCCACTACTGGGAATATACCCTGAAGAGACCATAGCTGACATCCAAGCAGATATATGCACACCCATGTTTATTGCAGCTTTATTCACAATAGCAAGGAGTTGGAAACAACCTAAGTGCCCATCAACAAACGAATGGCTAGAGAAGCTGTGGTATATTCGCACAATGGAATACTATGCTGCATTAAAAAACAAGGAACTCATGCAATATTATTCAAAATGGTTGACTCTGGAGAACATTATGCTGAGTGAAATATCCCAGTCACAAAAGGACAAATATCACATGATGCCACTGTTGTAGAATGGGACTGTCCTTGGGGTTGGGGAGAGACTAAGATGGGTTCAATAATGTATACTGCACTGAAACAGAGGAGGGAGAAAACTGTTTAAAAGAGATATATGACTAGGTATTTCTGTCATCACAGGAGTCTAGAGTGAGGGCTACATGGTGGAGGGGACCTGGGGGAGGGTTTGTAAAACAATGAAAGAATCCTTTCTTTTACTTTTCCATAATTTTTGACTCATGTACTTATAACTTGTTAGTCAAATTTGTGTCTTCTAGGTTGCAACACCCCCATGATACATCTTCAAGGATATGAACATGTACGGTCAAGCACAATCAATAAGAGTGCATCTAAATTCCAAAATCAATCTCCATAATAGTCTATGTGTTTCCTACTGCCAAAGGGGCCCTTTAGAGTAGTGAGAGAAGATCTTCACCCTGAAACCCACAGTGTCCCTTTTCAGCAGGAAGTAGCTAAGAGAATACGCCATTCCCTTTTCCTTATGAATCAGGGTGAAGTCTCTCTCAGGGAGGAGTGATAGGGAATGGCAAAGGTCACACCGACAAAGGAGATTAATCAGAACTGACTTTGACAAGCACTGAGGCAATTGAACAATTAAAACAGACATTCGGATGGCGGGGAAGAAGAACAAACTGGGGAGGAGGGTGGAGAGAATGGTGCAGCAATGAAGGAGTGAAAGCCCAGAATCCCTGTGAATGTTCATTGAAACTAATAAAATTTAATAATAATAAAAAAAAATTAAATGTACTGTGATACTAATTTTTCTCAATGTTAGTCATGATTTATTATCATCCACACTGTCAAAATGTCTTTTTTTAATCAATAAAACACAGATAGCCAGCCTTCTATTATTCTCTGCTTTCTACAAATATCCCTCTGACATACCTCTTGTGCCGTGGACTTTTCTGAATAGAGCTTGAGTTTCTGGTAGTTTTCTCTCAATATAATGTTCTATCCTTCCCCCCCCCAATAATCTTCAGCAATATTTTGATTGCATGTGATATTAATGATATTGTTAAATAATTTCCACATCCTATTGTATGACTTAATTTAGGAATGGGAATAAATATGGATCTCTTCCAGTCACTTGGCCAGGTAGCTGTCTCAAATTGCTTGTCAAAGACTGGTGAGCACATTGAGTGCTTCATTTGTTTGTTGAAACACCTCGATTGATATTTCATCAATTCTTGGCAACTTATTTTGTGTCAACGGTTCCATGGCAACTTGAACTTCTTCCTTCATTACTATTGGTTCTTGATAATATGCTACTACTAACTGGTTCCATGTCAGCCAATACTTTTTTGAACAATGATTGTTTATTTCTTCTATCTTCCTTTGATGCTTCCTGGATCCTTTAAGATTTTGCCCATAGCATTTTTCTACAATGTAGGCTTGAATTTGTTCTTCAGGATTTTTAGTTTAAGAAATGTTCAGTGTGTTCTCTTCTGATTTTTTTTTACTTCAATTCTTTTCACATTTCATTATAATACTTTCTTTTCTTTAACTGTCCTTGGAAATCTTCTTCTGTTTATCTCTTTGTAATTTTTTCCTTTTGTTTTGGTTTCTTGGCATTCCAGTTCATTTTTCAGAGTCTCTTCTAACATCCATATTTGTATTTTCTTTATTCCTATCTTTGAAATGATCTTTTGCTCTCTTTCTGGATGACATTTTTTATGTCATCCCACAGCTTTTTTTTTTTGTTTTGGTCATTAATGTTAAATTCTTCAAACCTATTCTTGAGATGATTTTTAAAATCAGGTGGAATAGATTGAAAGCTGTATTTTGGTTCTTGAGACCTTGTTTTCATTTTCATTTTCAGCTTCACTTTGAACTTGAACACACATATTCAATAGTCCATTTCACAGCCAGTACCTGTCTGGTTTTTATTGTTGATATTGAGCTTGTCCAAGGATTCCTTCTACAAATGGAGTCACTTTGATCCCAAATGTACTCCACTTGGTATTTGTTGTTTTTAGGTACTGTAGATTGGAGTTTTGCTCATAGTGATCCTATGAACAGATCTGAGCCCTGTCATATCCTGTGCCATCCTGACCACCTCTGACACACTTGACCCAATTGCTGCAGCTTCTATCTCAATCCACTTATTTGAGGATCTTCCTCTCTTTCATTATCCTTTAAAATTCCAAAGCATGACGTGTCTTTGCAAGGCGTAGCCTCCCCTAAAACATGCCCAAATAACATGAGACAAATATTCACCTCCAATTTTGTCTGCACCATGGGGTGTAGTCAGGACTCTAGCTACACTGTGGAATGTAGTGCATGTGTATAGTCACCATCTGTCCTTTTTTTTCTTTAAAGGTATTTGCAATGAATAAAAAACTGTACAAAAATCAATCATTCTGCTCCTAACCTTATATCTGTCACCAAGTCTATAATTTCTAATTACCAATCCTTCTTCTTAGTTCCAAATTTGTGTTCCAATCACTAATTATTAATATTAAAACTTCATTACATGTATGATTGGTTTCATACTGCAAAAGTTGGTAGAAATCCTCAATTTCCTCTTCTTTGGGTTTAATTGTTGGTATATGTGTTGGAATAATTGTTCTATTTACAAATCTTCCTTGTAAATATATGGATTCTACTGTATTGCTCCCAGCATTATACTTTAGAATGGATCTTGAATTGGTCGTTTTGACTATAAATGCAAACCCATTCGTCATCACTTTTTCATTTTGACATAAGTCATATGATTTTCTGATTCAAAGTGACCAGTGTCAGTCCATTTCAACTTGCCAATGCCTAGAATGTCAAAAAGTAAGGCATTTCAGGTTCTTCAAGTCATTAGGCAGTTGGCAGGATAAGCCAGATAGCTTGTAAAGCTAAACTGTGTAGCATTTAATTCTTATTATGAAGACACTATTTCAACATACTTGTTGTGCATTTAATTTTGAAACCTCAAATGTAGTATAGCCTGTAATAAAAATGCCTGACAAATGTTTTATATATGCAATGGACCTTTTTCATTTTGAATGTAATTTTCAGATAAAATATGTTTCCTCTGCTATTAAACAAGACATAATTAGAAGAAAAGTCAAGAGTAGATGATTCTTGTACTATGTCTTTAGTGGACAGCATGAAACATCATAAATATACATCTATTTGGAACTAGTCAGAAGAGTGCTAGACATTTCTAGAGCATTTCAGCTAAAGAAAAAAGAGAGAAAAAACTAGTAAAAGTAGATTAAAATGTAAACAAACATGCAAACAAGAGACTATATGAGAAGGGAAAGCTGCATAAGAAAGAAGAATATAATTTAAAATCCCATAAAAATAGTGAAATATCTAATAAACCTCCAAATGATTGAAGTTATGAGGGTCCTTTAACCTGGAAAATCTAGCACAAAGAATTTAGCACAAATTTATAATAATATCAGCCTTTATTTATTAGAGTAAAAGTATTTATGAAGCCATCGGTGGAGTATATTGAAATGGCAGATTAATGTGAAGCCCCAATTTGCAGTAGCTTATAACTTTGGCAAAACATTTAATTCCAAATGAAATTTGGCATGAGTTAAATCTCTTGTCAGACTTTAGTCTTTGCCAAGTTTGACAAACATCCAGTTTAGCTGTTTTGAACTACAGTGAATGCCAAAGAAAAGATTTTTTTCTTTCTGCTTTTGATTAAACATTTTTCATTTCAAAAGCAAAGATAAGTAAATGAGTGTTTATGGTCATGCTCTATTTAATTAATGTAAAATAATCCTTACACAGAGTGGAAGTCCAAAGTGATTTAGTACATAGAATTAAACTAAGAACTCTATAGCAATAATTTCTGCATTTGCAACCAACTCACTATGTGAACAAGAAAAAATAGCTTCTTTTTGTTTCTGCTTATTTAACAGTAAAGTTAAGGGATTAATATAAACTTGCATAATCACAGTAAATGGAAAGAAATAATAACTTCTCTTTTAATAACTGCATTATATATAATATTATAGTTAAGATTTCTTGTTATTTTTAAAATAGACATAAATTCTGGTATGCAACATTTTTAAAATTGTACAAAAATATTCGGTCCATGATTGCTTAAATTATGCCAAGATTCTTTGCAAGTTTTAATGTTTTTAGTCATTGGATAACATTTAGTAAATTAATGATTTATAGATGAATTCTTCATTATATTAAACAGTACCTTCTTGTTGTTTTTGTTGTTATGTGTCATCAAGTCACTTGCGACTCATAGTGACCCTATGTACAACAGCTCTAAACTCTGCTCTGTCCTGTGCCAATTTCACTGTCTCTGATACACCCATCCCAATTATCCCAGTCACTGAATCAATCTACCTCGTAGAGGGCCTTCCCCTCCTGCACTGTCCCTCCATCCTCCCAAGCATCATGCCCCTCTCTAAGCACTGGTCCCTCCTTACAACATGTCCAAAGTATGTCAGATGAAGCCTCAGGATTCTTGCCTCCAAGGAACAGCCTGGTTTAAACCTCTCCAAGATGAATCTGTTGGTTTTCCTGGCAGTCCATGGTACCCTCAATACTCTTCTCCAGCACCACAGCTCAAAGTAATCAATTCACCTTCTATCCTCCCTAGTCATTGTCCAAATCTCTGGTGCATAACAAGTGATTTCAAAGACCATGGCCCGTATCAGATGCACCTTAGTCTCCAGAGAGACACTATTGCTCTTCAGTACTTTGGAGAGGTCCCTAACAGCAGATTTTTCCCATTGCAATACGTCTTTTCATTTCCTGGCTGTTGGTCCCAAGAGTGTTGACTGTGGAGCCAAGCAAACTAAAGCTGTGAACAATCTCAATCTCTTCACCATCCATTCTGATGCTGCCAATTGGTCCAGTGGTGAGAATCTTTGTCTTCTTGATATCGACCTTAGTGACTTGAAAGAGGTATTTTAGCCTACTCAGAAAAGAAAAAAAATAATCTGCCTCATTTTCCACTAGGATATTATTTATGCACACAACAAAGGACTAGCTTGAAAGAACGATATAAAAAAGGATATATTTCTATTGTTAATTACTCAAATAACGGATTTTTTTAAAAATCACATCAAGGGTTAGGAGGATTTTTTTAATAGCATAGTCAATTGAATGAAAGTCTGCAATCGTGTTTTCCTCGTATGTCAACTCAATATACATGAATTTTTATTCTAGAGGCAGAAAAACAAAATGTCTCTACTACAAATTCTTCATTTATGCATTATGTTGAAAACCCTAGTGGTGTAGCACAGTGTATTGTCCTGCTAATCAAAAGTCCCATTATTTCAAGTAGTCCAAGCACACTACTGACTCCAAGAATGAATGATTGTCAATCTCCTGGCACTATGACTTACAGACTCAGAAGTTCAATGGAGGCTTGCTATGAACAGAAATCTTCTTGAAGGAAATTAGTTTGTATTTTTTTTACTGTTACATACTAGAGAAAGAGAGGAAAATACATCAAATTTTTAACCATATTATTATCTATAAAGTCACATATCCACTTTTGTGTAAGAGTAAATACAAGTATCAAAAATACTATTTTCTATTTCTAGTCATGAGTGTTTTTCACTCACTGGTCATGTTAGAAAGGTGCCTGATCTTATAACCAAAATGAAATATTGGCCTTCTACTGTAATTAACCATATTTTTAAGACAAATAAAAAAGTCTGTTGTTTTCTCCCTAAAATTAGTATGTCATGTTTTTTTCAAGATGCTATAGAATAAGTTCATCTTTGACTATTATAACATAAAGCAATGCTATCAGTTTTGTAAAACTAGTAAAAATCCTATAAAATATATTGTGATAGTGGTAGTGGTTATGCTTTATTATTCAGACATAAAAGCTTCATCTCACATACTTTGTCATACTAGGAAATGCTAGTACTTGGAAAGGTAGATTATGATGCTTGGAAATATGTAGGGTTAGTGAAAGAAAGGATAATCCCAAACAAGATAGATGGATAAAATAACTACAGGAATGGGTTCAAATGTGTCAGAGATGATGAAGATGGCACAAGATAGGATAGGGACTAGGTCTGTTGTTTATGGGGTTATTATGAGTCATACTCAAGTTGACATCACCAAACAACAACATATCTATCTATCGCTATTACCTTTTTTTTCTAATTTAAAGAAAATGTATATTTGGTTGTAAAATCTATATCAGATGTGTTATTTAAGCTTTGCGTGAAATTAGTTACTTCCTAATTGCATTGATCAGTAGCCATTTTGTTTACAATAAGTTCAATAATTTCTAGTATCTGATTTTTTGACTAGATATGTATCTATTAGAATATTATCTCATATTCTCATATAATCATAATCAGTAATTTTAGAACACTGGATAAGTATAAGAAAAGGTAGCAGTTTTCCTAAAATGACAGATATGTGGTGGTGGGTGATACTGAATAATTGTTGTCCTAATTTATGCAATACTTCCATCTGCCTAACTTAATATTTGGCTGTTTTGAATATTTAATTTCCCTGAGATATTTCCTTTTAAAAACTGACTTCTTACTTGTTATATTTTCAAATAATAGTTTAATTGAATTCATCTAATGTGAATAGGAATATTAAATATATTTTTTTCAAGATCTTCATGTTTAATATCGTGAATAAGGATGACAAAGGAAGAATTGATGCCTTTGAATTGTGGTGGTAGAGAGCAATATTGAATACACCATGAACTTCCAAGAGAACAGGCAGATCTTCCCAGGAAAAGGTGAAATCAAGTTGCTCCTTGGAGGCAAGGATTTTGAAAGTCTGCCACACATATTTTGATCATAGTACCATGAAGGACCAGTCATTGCAGAAGGACATCATGCTTGGAAGGGTAGAGGGTCAGCACAGCGAAGGAAAACTCTGGATGAGATGGATTGACACAAGGACTGTGTCAGGATAAAGCAAAGTTCATAGGGTCACTTAGTGTTGTAGTCAACTCAACAACACATAACAACAAACAACATATGTTTAATTGTATTGTACAAAACCTAGTTTTACAAAAATTTTTATGATAATACAGTAGTTTTGATCATGGATAGTCATACCTTAACATCTTCTTACAACTTGACCTGAGATGATTATTAAGAATTCTAATTCAAGGGATATAGTGTAACATGGGCATGCATCTTCTATCTAGCCATCAATAAATTTAGTTTCTGTTTTGGTATTATTTTAAAAGTACTACAGTTCAGAATCACAGAAGCCCAGAAAGCTTGAGATATAAGCCACCATATCAAAAGCTGTATGGGAGGAGAAAGGTGTTGAATACAGTAGGTGGGAGTAGAAAGGAACACTGGTGAAGCAGGGAAGAAAGTGGGTCGAGACACATGTGTCAAGGGCAAGGACAACACTAAACCTATTGGTGATTTCTATAATTGAGGAAACATCTTCCATCTTCTCTTTTCTGTAAAATATATGTCTGTCATATATTGTTCTAAAAATGAGCATTCAAATTAACATAGACTAGGAAGAAGGATTGGCCATCCATTCTGAAATAGCAGCACTTTGAAAACCATATGTATGACAGAGCACACTTAGACTAGCAGATAGGGTAACTGAGGCTGAACCCTTGAGTATGGAAACACAAAAGAGGAGAAATAGTTATAAGCAGACACTAGTGATCAGAACGTGGTGGAATGGGAGAAGCATAAGTGTAGGAAAATTGGATATTGTTAAGAAAGAAATGGAACACGCAAATATTAACATACTAGGTACTGGAGAAATGAGATGGATTGGTGTGGAATATTTTGAGTCAGACAGGATAGAGCAGAGTTTAGGGCTGTTGTACATAGGGTTGCTATAGTCACAGGTGACTGGACAGCACATAACAACAGCAATAAACTCTAGTTAACTAGAATTTGCTTTAATACCAAAATGTCCCACAATGCTGCATTTCTTAAGCATAGTACAATACACAAACATACATCTTTACAACTTACCTTTAAATCTTTCTAATCTCCTTCAATATTTATGACTTCAACATACTTTATCCATTTTCTTTATTATTTTATTTATCCACTTATGTTTAATTCCTTTTATTATCCTGAAAGTAATGACCCATATATAATTCTACCCAAGATGCTATGTTCATAAAGGTATCTGAACAGATGTTAATATTATATGAATTACTTCCTCCAGAGTAATATTAAATATCCCAAATAAAAAGTGTTTTATAAACTTTATGGGACTTTTAAAAATTATGTAAGCTCATACAGTGGATTATTTTGGTTTTAGCACAGTATCATCCGTATGAAAAATAAAATACTAAATTTTAACTAAAACTGTTTGACTTTAATCGAATATTTGAGAAAGCATACCATAAAAGTATTAGAAATGTCTTACTATTAAGATTGTATTTCATGCACCTCCTTAATGTCTTCCTGGGACAGATGATATAAGAAGCAACATTTGTAAAACTGGTTGTGAAGTATAGCCACATAAAGCATCAACTTTGCAGTTCATCTTTCTTTCCTCCAGGGAAGCTGACATTTTTATAGTTTAACCTATTAGACTTTTTTTCCTTGAAAAACTTACTCTGTGTTTAAAAGAAATGTTATAAATTAATCTACTTATAACCTTTCCAAGTTTCTCTCTTTGTAAAATCTCCAATCTTCTCAAATAAGGCCGTATTGATCACTCTCTTCTCTGATTCTTATGCTAAAACATCTGGACAATCATCATTAATCACAGAATCAGATACAACCTTCAATTTTTCCCTGTCTGATTACTAGAACAGTTTGATTTGGACTCCAAGAAATCTAATGTCAAGAATATTTTACTCTTCCTGTGTCTTTTTGCCATCTGAATGTCCTCTTTGATGAAGTAAGTGGCTATTTTTATCCTGTGCCTTTTTATGCTTGGATTATTTACATTTTTCTTTTTGAGATTCTGGAGTATTCTAGAACTTTTAGATATAATCTCTTACCAGATATATTGCCACATATGTTTTCCTAGTCTGTGGGTTTCCTTCTTATCATGTTGGAGAAATTTTTATGTGCATAGGAATTTGATTCTTAAAAATTCTTATTTGTCTCTTTTATTCTCTCCTGATTGGAAGTTTTCCAATATCCTTAGAAGACTGCTCATGCTGTAGATTAGGACTAAAGTGTATAAAGAGACTGTCCTTTCCCCACTTAACTGATTCCATCTCCTTGTCAAAGATGAGTTGACAATAGGTTGATGAGGTAATTTCTGGGTTCTCAATTAGATTCCATTGATCTCTCTATGTGTCTGTTGCTGAACCAACATCATGCTGTCTGTAACACCACAGCTGTGTAGTAGAATTTGAGATCACGGCAAACAGACACATGAAGAAAAGTTCAAAATCCCTAACTATTAGAGAGATTCAAATCAAAACAATTATGAAATAGCATCTCACCCCAGTAACAATAGCAATGTTCAGCAGGGCAACAAACAAAAAACACTGGGGAAGTTGCAGAGTGATTGGAACTCTTTGTTCACTGTTGGTGGAAATGTAAAAGGTCCAACCACTAGGGAAGGCGGGCAGACACTTTATCATAAAGTTAGAAAGAGAAATACTATTTGATCTAGCAATTCCACAACTTGAAATAAACCTAAATAAACCAGAACTTCTGCCCAAACAGAAGTATGCATACCCAAGTTTATTACACTGCTATTCACAATAGCAAAGAGAGGGAAGCAACCCAAGTGCCCATCAACAAATGCAAGCATAGAAAAACTGTGGTATAGTCACACAATGGGATACTATGCAGCACTAAACAGCAATAAATTCATAAAATATTACACAAAACAGGTGACCCTGGTGGACATTATGCTGAATGAATATCTCAGTTACAAAAGGACAAATATTGTATAATACCATTGTTATAAAACAGGGCTGACACGGAGGTTGAGGGGTATCTAAGAAAAGAGGGGATAAATAGTGAACACTTTATTGAAAGAGACGAAGGAAATAATTGTTTAAAAGGAATATATGATAAGGCAATATTTGTATAACAACAATCTAGAATAAGAGATGCATAACAAAGTGAACTAGGGGAGGGGTTGGGAGAGGTTGAGAGAGGGAGGAGATTATGCAGCAATGAATGAATGAATGAATGGTTCTTTTTAAAGTGAACTGGAGAGGTAGGAGAAAAAGGTCAACCATGAATGAATTAAAATCCAACTTTTCTGCAAACTTTTTTTAAAATGACTATCAAAAAGGAATATTTTATCCTTAAGTGACCATCCTGTACCATTACCATCAAAAACATCACTGCCTTTGAGTCAGTTCTGAATCATAGCCATCCACCATTGGAATTCTGCTACTATAAATCTTTTCAGTTGAGATTGCCCATTTTATTTCTTATAGTAGTTGGTAGATTGGTACCATCGATCTTTTAGTTAGCAGTGCAGTACATAACATGCAGTGTCACCAGTGCTAGCAATACAAATCTATTCTTAAATAGAAATTTATTCTTCATAGGGTCCCTCTGAGATGGAATTGACTTAGTGAGACCCAACAAGAATCTTTATTCCTTATGTATTTTGTTACTCTTTCCTCGAAATGCATTTTAGTACTTAGTGCTAAAATGATAGTCTTAAAGTATTGATACTTGTTAGTAACATTTATGATTATTTTTAACATTCTCCAAATACATTTATATGCTTAATAACAATCTTAAAATTTTTTGGTAGTGGGTGTAGGAATAGGAAGTGACTTCTGAGTTATTTTTACTTGTCAGAAACTGAAAGTAGCATACAGTACACTTTATTTGTGATGCTTTAACAAAGCAATAAACTAGGTATTCTGTACCTAGTGTATTCTTAGATTTGGGTTTTCTAACATCTTTCTTTGACTTCCACTACATGGTTTTAGAAGCATGCTGAAAATGTGAATACAGCACCTTTTGGGTGGAAATATTCAAATAAAGTACACTGACTACTAACAAGGAGATTGGTCAGTTCTGGTATTCCACTAGGCTTAAACTCAGAGACAGAAAACTGGAATCTTATTACTGTCAAGAAGAAAACAGAGTGCAGTGTATCCTGTTTAAGATCAGAGATTCTTGTACTAAACTGACTGAAACCATCAGCATCAAGAGCAACAGGATCCAGACAGTGGAGAACTAGAGACCAATGGGAAGCCCAGTTGAACAGGAAAGGCCACTCCATGGAGCCAGAGAAGGTCTTTGTTCAGGTTTACTAGAAGACTGGGGGAGATGCCATAACTGGTAATACTAAGAGAACTTACTAACTTTGGTCCAAAGCCAAAAGGCTGAAGGTCAGAAAGCCTGAAAGCATGATAGAGTATTTGTCCTGCGTTAAGAAACAATTTTTAATAAATCTAATAAATCACCTAATTGTGAGTATAGTCTAAAAGCTTTATGTGACCATTGCAAAGGATTAGAGGCTGTGGTAGTAAAGCAGTGAGAGTCTTGAGAGACAGTAGTTGTTAGGATTGATGAAACAGGTGCAGCCCCATTGGCATGTCTGACCTCATAGGAATCAATTTTATGCAGTTGATGTTCATAGAGACTTTTTCACACTTGCAAAGTTAGTGGTGGTCAAACACAGCTGACTATGCATTGGCCACATTGCTTATTTTTTTTTAGTTACTCAGGAACTCCGTTTATCACCAAAGGTTACCAAGAACCTAGTATAATTACAGCTCTCACTGTGAAAATAGCATTCTTTGTACAGGATCAAGAATACATAACTCAAGTTTTCTTTTGAAAAAATAGTAGAAATCCAAGGAACAAAGAGGAGACAGGTTGAAGGTTATGTTTACTATCTAGCACCATAATCCAGTCTTAGGTTCTCCCACCAGCTGGAACAAGGGTGAAGAGAGAGCACCTTTTTAAAGAATTTCTCCATTTTATTCATAGATGATCAATGTACACTAATTATACCTACAATAGGGAGCTCTGGTGGCTTAGAGTAAAAGTGTTTCACTCCAAGCCAAAGAACACATCTGGAATTCTCTAAGCCTTCTGTGGGAGAAAGATGAGTAATCTCCTGCCTTGTGATCTACTGTCTCTGACAAT
This sequence comes from Elephantulus edwardii, assembly GCF_000299155.1. Classification (NCBI taxonomy): domain Eukaryota; kingdom Metazoa; phylum Chordata; class Mammalia; order Macroscelidea; family Macroscelididae; genus Elephantulus; species Elephantulus edwardii. The sequence continues at coordinate 12,401,391 of NW_006399828.1, forward strand.
CCACTGGAGTGTTGCTCAGCTCTGAGTTGGTTCTAACTAGGTGGTACAGAGAAACAACAATACCACACTTACAATATTAAAATGTATATTCAGTGATGCAATTAGAAAGCTCTGCTAGCCTAGTGAATAGAGAGTTGTGCTGCCAAATGAAAGGCAGATGGTTTAAACCCATCAATTGCTCTATAAGAGAAAGAATAGGGAGTCTCGTGTGGTTGATCTCCAGCTTCTGAAAACCTGCTGGAGCTCAGCTATAATTTGGTTCCAATTTACCAGTAATGGATCTTTGTTTTGTTTTAAATGCAATTAGAGAGTTGTTAATTGGAGAGAAAAAAAGTAAGAGTATATTAGTCATCAACACTGAATATCCCACGTCGCCAGGTAATTAAAAAAATTAAGAATATAAAAACACAAATCAGAAAATGATTTAGAAGACATAGAATCAAGACAAAGGGGAATAATGATATTTTATCTAAGTAGAAATATTACAAATAAATAAAACATCTCAATGAACAATAAAAAAATCCCTTTTTTATGGACTCAATTCTGACAGTAATCTTCAAAGTGATTTTTTTTCTGAGGCTATATCAGAGGCAGGGCGGTTGGCGCAGGATACAGCAGGGTTTAGAGCTGTTGTGCATAGGGTCGCTATGAGTCGGAAACGACTCGACGGCACATAACAACAACAACAATATTCCTTTCTAGGATGAGGCTGTCTACCTTTCTCCCATGGAATGACTGGTGGATTCAAACTGTCATCTTTTTCGTTAGCAGGCAAGGAAGTAACACACTACACCACCAAGATGCCTTAGGATTAATTATCATCCTTCACTATTCCAGTGTTATTCCTTGCTGAAGATGCTGCCGAAAAGATTCTGACTAATAAAAATGCAGTGTACAATTGGTAGAAACCTTGCCCAATTCTGAACCAATTTCAATTTCTGCTTTTTTGGATTTAAATTCAATACTGTAGTCGCTGTGCCAATGTTTGTTAGGAAAAAAAACTGCACATCCCATTGCAAAGATCATATGTGAGGAGCTTTTACTTTTACTTCACTTCACTTCACTTCCTAGATTTTAGGGTAGGTGCCAATCAAAATCAATATTATTTTGAAATTTGCAGTCACCATTTTCATTTCCATCACCTATTTTTGACCCATTCTCAAGATATGAACGATACTCTGTCTGAATCTATGTTGCATTTATCAAGTTGCAGTTTTCACTTTTCTCTTGATCTTAATCTTTTTGTGTTGTTTTTAAACCATTTTAATTATGTAGGATTAATTTTATTGACTTTGCAAAACATGGATTACACATAATAAAAATAAGGATATATCTAATTATAGCTATTGCTAATAAAGCCAATAGTGCTCTACTCAAAGATTATGGGGATAAATGAAAGAATTGTCCACTTCTAAAGTCCTCACCTCTAATACATTTTAGAAACAAGGATGATGAGATTGTCACACGAACACTTTTTTAGGAAGGGCCAGCTCCTGGAAAATAACATCGTGTTTAGAAAGATAGACGATCAAAGAAAAAGAGGAAGACTTTCAATGATATGTACAGTGACTGTAGCAACGGACTTGGACGCAGTAGAAGTCATGATGGCATGTGACTAGGCAAGGTTTGAATCTGTCATACAGTGTTGCTATGGGTGGCAGTCAGCTCACTAGGTTTCCAGAGCCAGTAAATCACACAAAAGGAAATGCCCCATCTTTCTCTGGTGAAGCAGCAGGTGAACTTGAACCCTGGTCTTTTGGGTTAGCAGCAAAGTTTGTTACTACTAGGCCAACGGAGCTCTCTTGTCTACATCAGGCTTCTTGCATAATAGAATATCAGTGGCATTATAGTGTCTGTGAAATACGAATACAAACACAAAACATAATATTTTTTCTTTTATAAATGTTTGTTTTAATATAAAAACTAATACTTAGGCAAGAAAATGCCTTAGCATTGGGTTATTAGTTGAAAGATATATGGTTAAAACTCATAAGTCACTCCATAGAATAAGATGAAGCAGTTGGCTTCTGCTGAGATTTAGAGCCTCGGGAACCATAAGAAGCAGCTCTACTCTGTCCTGTTTGGTTGCAAGAGATTAACTTTAACTTGATAGTAATGGGGTTTGGTTGTTTTTATTATTATATCAGTTGCCATTGAATTGACTTGAACTAATGGTCACCTTACATGTGTCAGAGCAGAACTGTATTAAGTAACAATTACAGTAGCTTAGTTATTGAAAGTAGATGAATAAATCTTCTTTGGAGTTGCCTGTGGGTGAACAGGAATGTCCAATATTTTATTTCGGAGACAAGTACTGTAGCTTTCTGTACTACACAGAAACTTCTTTTAGCATTATGAAGCATACAAATGTTTCCAGCTAAAATTACTTATTATTTTGCAAGATTTCTATTATTAAAATTAGGGAAAAAATCAAATCAGCACAGTATAAATAAAAATTAAAATAAAATCACGTTAATCAGAACATAAGCTAAATTCCTCGTGTTGGTAATGTGAAAACGAAGCATTTTTACAAAAATTTCTATTCCAAGATCAGAGTCAGCATCCTAAAACTATCCAGAAGCTCTTAAACAAATCTTTTATATTCTCAGCATTTATATTTGGGGCTCAATGTATTGCTACAAGGCTTTGCTGTTTATCTCTTAATCCTTTATTGTTTAATAATCTTTCTTCACAGATGGTGACATCAAATTATATTTTGCTGCTGTAAATAGTGCAAAGAATGCAGATTTAAACTTGGATAAATCAGATTTGTGTTAGGTGACAATGACAACAGGACAAAGGACACATGGAGATGCCAAACAAACTTCTTGTTTCCTTCTACTCCATATGGCCTTCTGATTCCTAAACAGGTGGAGAACCATCAAAACAGATTGTTTCTCAATATTAAGTCAATCTTCTCAACAACTTGCATTGAATTAAGAGTGAGTACTTGTCAATTCACGTAATTATTTTAAAATATCTAAGCCTGCCTTCCTGTTGGGGAAGGAAATGTGTCTAAATACTGGTGTAAAAATATGCTGTATTTAACAAACTTCTCTTTTATGACCAGATTTTCCCTACTTCCAGGTAAAATAATAGACTACGTTAACACTGTAATCTGGAGTCCCTGCCGATGATTTACAGTACTATCAAAGAAAGCAATTCTCATTAAATTCAGTACCTATAATGAAATTATGCATATAGTGATGTGAACCACCAACTTAGAAACAGAAAAATAAGAGGTATGGTAAGATTTTGGCAAAGTTTTAAAACCAATACTGTTATAGAAATATGCCTCCTAAATATAGTAGTAGTTGTTGTTATTAGGTGCTGTTGAGTCGAGTATGATTCTATGAACAACAGATCTATAGTATTAATTATAGAGTTCTATGGTTTCCATATTCAGTTGGATTACCTTTCTTGGGAATGGGAACAAATATGGATCTCTTCCAATGCATTCGCCAGATAACTGTCCTCCAATATTCCTGGCATAGGCTGCTGAGTGCATCCAACGCTGCATTTTCTAATTGAAACAAGTCAATTGCTATCCCATTGATTCCCGGGACCTTATTTTTTTGCCAATGCCTAGAGTGCAGCTCCCACTTCCTCCTTCATTACCACAGGTTCCTATTCACATGGTACTTCCTCAAATTCTACAGTGTCAATCAGTTCTTTTTGGTACAGTAATTTTGTGTATCCCCTCCATATTATTTTGGTATTCTCTGGCTTATTCATGCTGTGATACTGAAAGCAATGCCACTTTTTTGTCAAATGTCATAAGGTTTAGCCATGGTGGTAAAGTTTTAGTAGAGCTCCCACATTAAGACAGATTAGAAAGCAGGATTGGCCTTCCATTTCTCAGATAACAGACTTTTGAAAACCCTATGAACACTAAAGGAACAAGGATATATTTAATAGACACTCATTGTAGTCATGTTGGGGATGACTCATACTTGACCCTCCACTTGATTACCCACGACCATAAAAGGAGTAAGAGAAGAATGCTGTCTTTTTCCAATAGAGCAACTAGTGGATTTGTACTACCCACGAGGAACTGTTTTTAAGTTAGTAGTGCAAACCCTTGTGGACTATACCACCAGAACCCTCTACATTTATCAGAAGAAGGCAGATAATTTGAAAGGTATCAGTGTTCTGATATCACTAGCTTTAATTTTAAGTAACTATTCTATTATCTATTTGGAGTTTTAAACTTTTAATAGTATTTTGATTTTGTTGCATTTAAAAATTAACTCATGTCATTCCAAATCCAAAACCAAACTCATTGCAATTTAATTGATTAGTTTGAATCTCTAGCAGACAAGACTGCCTACCTTTCTCTTGTTCAGAAACTGGTGGAGATGAACTCACCAATTTTTGGTTAGCAGTCCAGGTTGTTACAAAATACCATCCTCACCGTCCCTGATACACTCAAGCCCATTTCTCAAGCCACTGTTTGTCTCATTTAAAGCCATTAATCTCCAACCTTCCAAGTTATGTCTTTTTCCTCAGGACCTATCAATATACCCAGTACATGTGATAATGAGTTTCATCAACTATCCCTCCAAAGATCACCTTGGCTGCACCTTTTTGTAGACATAAATGTTTATTCTTTTGTCAGTATGTGAAATATTGACTACTCTTCTCTAACACCACAACTGAAAGATATCAATTCTTCTATCATCAGCCTTAAATCACTGTTCAACATTCTTTTTTTTCTGATTGTTCATTGAATTAATTTTAATGAACCTTTACAGAGACTTTGGATTTCCATTCATTCATTATTGTAGTTTTTTCCCTGCCCACCCCTCCCCCACCAGTTTGTTCTTCTCTTTGAAAAGTAAAAGAAAAATTCTTTAATTGGTATACAATCCCCACCTCCCCGCCCCAGTACACTCCACTATGCAAGCCTCATCCTGGACTCTTGTCATAAACATAATACCCAATCATGTATCACTTTTAAACAGTTCTCTCCCTCATCTGTTTCAATACAGTATACATAATTTATCCAGTCTTTCTCAGTCTCACCCCAACCTTGATGTCCATCCCGTTCTACAACAGTGGCACTATGCAGTATTTGTACTTCTGTGACTGGGGTATTTCACTCTGCATAATGTCTAGCAGGGTCACCCATTTTGAATAATATTTCATGAGTTTCCTTGTTTTTCAATGCAGCGCAATATTCTATTGTGTGAATATACCAGAGCTTCTCTATCCATTCGTTTGTTGACGGGCACATAGGTTGTTTCCGAATCTTTGATATTGTGAACAAAGCCGCAATAAACATGGGTGTGCATATATTTGCCTGGGGGACAGTTATGGTTTCTTTGGATTATATTCCCTGTAGTGGAATTGCTGGGTCAAATGGTATTTCTATTTGTAACTTTTTGAGAGAGTGTCATACAGTCTTCCATAGTTGTTGCACCATTTTACACTCCCACCAACAGTGAATAAGGATTGCAGCTTCTCTGCAACCTCGCCAGTAGTTGATGTTTGCTTCTCTGTTAAATTTTGCTATTCTTACTTGGTTGAGATGATATCTCACAGTTGTTTTGATTTGCATCTTTCTAAGAGCTAGGGATTTTGAACATTTCTTTTTTTTTTAGAATTGTGGTTTTTATTGGGAAATATCAGCAGATATGGTGGGCAATGGGAATAATTTTTAAAAATATGGAATGCTTCATGAATTTTCTTGTCATCTTGTGCAGGGGTCATGTTAATCTTCTTTGTATCCTTCCAATTTTAGTACATGTTCTACCAAAGCAAGCACAGACTTTGAACATTTATTTCTTCATCTATTTGTTGGCCATCTGAATGTCATTTTTGGTTAAGTGTCTGTTCATATCTTGTGCCCATTTTCGATTGGGTCATTTACCTTCAAAGAAAAGCTTGGAAGAACTCCAGAAGTCCTAATCCCCGTTATAAACAGTCTTCCAAGCATCCTGAAAAATCTACAACTAGAAGAGGATGAAATAGAGGACTGTGACCTTTAAAGAATCAAATCCCTATGTACATCTTAAAACTTCTCTAACAGAGTAAAAAGGGAAGCCACAGATTGTGAAAAAATATTTGGTAATGACATGTCAGATAAGGGACTTATATCTATAATTTATAAAATGTCCAATTTTCAAAAGCATAGGACGTAATTGGAAAGATCATAGCTTGAATCAGATAAACCTTATTCTTCAAACCAACATTGCTGTTTTTCAGCATCTTGTAGAGTCCCCTGAGAATAGATGTCTCCATTGAAACACGTCATGATTGCTGGACTTCTGTTGCCAAGGGTGTGGATTCAAGTAAGATGAACGCTTTAAACACTCTGAGCTTCTCTCCATCTGTCATGATGCTGCCTACTGACCCAGTGGTGAAGATTTGTGCTTTCTGGATGTTGAGTTATAATCTATATTGAAGGTTGTAACTTGGTCACTTAAAGTTAACCCAACATGATTTTAAATTGCTGCCAGGACTGAGAAGCATTTACTTAAGAGATAATACATAATGAGCAAATTAGAATCTGAATGACTTGAATTTTTATCCAATGGTTAAAATATTTTAAATAAAAAAAATCTATATCTTGACTGAAAAATTTAAGTAATGGTAATTCACACTTGTATACTATTTCTTTCTCTTTTCTAGTTGTACTCTATCTGTTTCCAATTCTCTCAATTAGCTATAGGTGTGAAGGCTGCCCAAATTAAACTTACAGGACTTTTACCTGGAGCTTTAGACCTGCATTTGGATCCTTTGACTTCCTTATAAAATCACCAAGGGATTTCTTGTGAGGATGACACAGGATAGGACAGGGCTCTGATCACAGGTCCTTGTGAATCATAGTAAAAAATCGATGGCACTTAAAATCAACAACAATCTGCAAGGTGGTGTGCTGATATCTCAAAGATAACATGGTTCTGGCATTTCCAAGCCACTAGAGATACCTCAGGAGAAAAATGGGCAATCTATCCTCTTGCAATCTCTAACCTCAGAAATTCTACAGAAGCTTAATCATAGGTTAGCTCTAACTTGACAACAGTAAGTTGAATGTGAAACAATGAGTTTATTAACTAATACTTCTGATAAAATCTTATTATAAGATTACATAGAAAGTGTGATATTTGTTAATTAATGAAATAAAATATGCACAGATGTTAATTGTACATTTTAATGAGATGTGGTAAATTTATAAATACTAGAAAGTGCCCAAACAGTCAATACATAGCCCATTCCTATAACCTCAGGTTTAATCATCCTTGTATTACCTTCTATTTAATCAACATGTTCCATGGACTTAATTTATAAATATTTTAAAAGAAAGGAGCTCAGGTCGCCTAGTAATAAGGAAATGAATTGCCAACCCAAAGGCATTATGTTTGAATCCACCAGCTGCTCTAAGGAAGAAGATGGAAAGTCTCCCTTGTGATTATACTGCCTCTGGAAAAACACTGGTGAGTTAGCTATGACATGGTTCCAACTCAAGATTGTTGTTGTTGTTGTTGTTATGTGCCGTCGAGTCGCCTGCGACTCATAGCGACCCTATGTACAACAGCCCTAAACTCCGCTCTGTCCTGTGCCAATCGCACTGTCTCTGACACTCCCATCCCAATTATCCCAGTCACTGAATCAATCCACCTCATAGAGGGCATTCCTCTCCTGAGCTGTCCCTCCACCCTCCCAAGCATGATGTCCCTCTCTAAGGACCAGTCTCTCCTCACAACATGTCCAAAGTATGTTAGACGGAGCCTCAGAATCCTTGTCTCCAAGGAGCCACCTGGTTTAACCCTTTCCAGGACAAATCTGTTTGTTTTCCTAGCAGTCCATGGTATTCTTAATACTCTTCTCCAGCACCACAGCTCAAAGGCATCAGTTCTCCTTCTATCCTCCTTGGTCATTGTCCAACTCTCTGATGCATAACAGGTGATTGTGAAGACCATGGCCTGTATCAGATGCACCTTAGTCTCCAGAGAGATACAATTGCTCTTCAGCACTTTGGAGAGGTCCCTAACAGCAGACTTTCCCATAGCAATGCACCTTTTAATTTCCTGGCTGCTGGTGCCAAGACTGTTGAGTATGGAGCCAAGCAAACTAAAGCTGTGTACAATCTCAATCTCTTCACCATCCGTCCTGATGCTGCCAGTTGGTCCAGTGGTGAGAATCTTTTGTCTTCTTGACATTGAGCCTCAATCCATATTGTAGGCTGCAGTCCTTGACACTCTGCAGCAGGCACTTCAGGTCCTCCTCAGTTTCAGCAACAAGATTACACAACAAAAACATTATCATAGATTGATCCTTTTGTTTTTAGCATTATATAATAGCAATCATAAAATGAATATTCTCTGATACCTGGCTTATTTTACCAAATGTTTCTTAAAATTGCTGTGTACATTGTTGTTTATGTGATGTCAAATTGCTTACAACTCATGGAGACCCTATGTAGAGAAGCTTTGAAGTCTGTCCTGTCCTGAGCCAATCTCATTGATTCAGACACACCTAACCACATCACCTCAGTTACTTTATCAATCTTTCATCAGGGCATTCCTCACCTGTGCTGTCCCTCCACCCTTCCAAACATGATGTCCTTCACCAAAGACTGACTATTCCCTCTTGGCCACATGCCCAAAGTATGTGAGATGGAACTACAAAATCCAAGAAGAAACTTGGTTTCATCCTCTCCAAGACCTATATATGCTGTGCATATAAATAATATATTTTTATTGTTAAATGATAATCAAATTGTGAAACAATATGATATTTACCCATTCCTTTTAATAGCTTTCACTACTATGAATGAAATAAGTAAGAACTTCTTTAGGACATCTTTTTGATTAATTTGTTTAAATATATTTTGGATAAACTAAAATTGCTGCATACATAATGAGACAAATGACCTATTAATAATGTGGGAAAAAAGTTGTCAAAAAGAAAGCTAAAAAAGTCTACCACTTTAGGCTCCTAACAGTAGTGTTCCAGTTGTTCCACATTGCACAAGCATTTTTGCCATCACTTATTTTAATTTGAGAACTTTTAACAAAAACTAAAAATTATAATTAAGTAGTATATTGTTAAAAGTTCTTGCTCTCTTACACTGAACTTCCACCTTTCCAAGCATGATGTCCCTCTCCAATGAATAGCCTCTCGTAATAACATGCCCAAAGTATGTAAGACAAAGCTTTGTCATCTTTGCTTTCAAGGATAACTGGCTACACTTTTTCAAATACATATTTATTTGGAATATTAAGTTATTTATTGAATACCATCACTCAAAAACATCAATACTTCTGTTATCCTTATTCATTGTCTAGTTCGCAGATGCACAACAAGTGATTAAGAAGGCCATGGCCTGAACCAGGTCCAAGTAAGTCCTCAAACTGACATCATTGCTTCTCAATAATTTGTAGCGAGCCTTGACTGTAGATGTGCCCAGTGCAATATGTCCTAATTTCCTGACTACTGGTACCAATTGTGTTGATTATAGATTCAAGTAAGATGAATTAGTTGACAGTTTCAATCTTTTACCCATCTATCATGATGTTGCCGATCAGTCCAGTCGTTGGAATTATGATGTTGCCTATCAGACCAGTGGTTAGAAATTTTGTTTTCTTTAAGTTGAGATGCAATCTATACTGAAAACTGAATTCTTTGATCTTCTGCAGCAAGCATTTCAAGTTCTTCTCACTTTTAGCAATCAAGGTTGTGTCATCTGCATAATGTACATTATTGATGAGTCTTCTCATCAGCCACATTTTCTTTATAGAGTGTTGTTGTTATTTGCCATCAAGTCATGTGCAACTAATAGTAACCCTATATACAACAGTTCTGAAACCTGCTTTATTTTGAACAAATCTTATTGTCTCTGACACACCTACCTTTATTACCCAGACAGTCAATCCATCTCATTCAGGTTCTTCTCTCATGCTGTCCCACTATCCTTCCAAGCAAGAAGTCCCCCTCCAAGGACTGGTACCTCCTTGTAACATGCATAAATTATATCAAACGAAGCTTCGGAATCCTTGCTTCCAAGGAATAGCCTGATTTTTTCACTAATTCCAGAAGTAACCTGTTCATTCTCCTATCTGTCCATGGTATATTCAGTCCTCTTCTGCAGCACCACTACTCAAAGGATTCAATTATTCTTCTATCATTCTTAGTTATTGTCCAGCTTTCTGATGCATAACCAGCGATTGCAAAAACTATGGCCTGAATCAGTCACACCTTAGTCTCTAATTTAAGCATATATATTGAATATGTATAGAGAAAGGAAACAACTCTGATGGAATAATATGAATTTTAACCAATTCCACAGCAGTGAGTTTTAGAGTGATTATTATATAAGGATTTTGGCTGAAAGCAGAGAGTACCAGAGGAATGTCTATCTGTGTTTCATTGATTATGCAAAGACATTTGACTGTGCGGATCACAACAAGCTGTGGCTGACTCTGAGAAGAATGGGAATCCCAGAACACTAGATCATGCTAATGTGAAATCTATATTGTACCAGGAGGCAGTTGTCAGAACAGAGCTAGGAAATACTACATGGTTCAAAATTGGGAAGAGTGTATGCCAGGGATGTGTCCTATCTCCATAACTTTGCAACTTATATGCAGAAAAGATTATCCAGGAGGCTGGGCTCTATGAGAAGTGTGGCATCAGGATTGGTGGGAGATTCATCAACAATCTGCATTATGCAGATGGCACAACTCTGTTTGCTGAAACTGAGGAGGACCTGAAGCTCTTGCTGCAGAAGATCAAGGACTGTAGCCTTCAATATGGATTGAGGCTCAATATCAAGAAAACAATGATTCTCATCACTGGGCCAATTGGCAGCATCAGGATGGATGCTGAAGAGATTGAGATTTTTAATAGCTTTTGTTTGCTCGGCTCCACAGTCAGTACTTGGTATCAGCAGTCAGGAAATTAAAAGATGTCTTGTGATGGGAAAGTCTGCTGTTAGCGACCTCTCCAGAGTACTGAAGAGCAATAGTTTCACTCTAGGGACTAAGGTGCACCTGATACAGGCCATGGTCTTTGCAGTCACTTGCTATGAATCAGAGAGTTGGACAATGACTAGTGAGGATAGAAGGAGAATTGATGCATTTTAGCTGTGGTGTTGGAGAAGAGTATTGAATATATGGACTGCTAAGATAATGAAAAGGTTTGTCCTTGAGAGCATTAAATCAGAGTGCTCCTTGGAGGCAAGGATTCTGAATCTTCATCTGACATACTTTGGACATGTTGCATGAGGGATCAGTCCTTGGAGAAGGATGTCATGCTTGGGAGGGTGGATGGACAGCACAGAAGAGAAAGACCCTCTGCGAGTGGATTTATTCCGTGACTGGAGTAATGGGTGGTGGGTGTGTCAGAGACAGTGAGACTAGCACAGGGCAGAGCAGGGTTTAAGGCCGTTGTACATAGGGTTGGTATGAGTCACAGGCAACTTGAAAGCCCATAAAAAAAACAACAACCACATCAGGAAATGTCAGTCATTTGGAAAAAAAACATCATGCTGGGAAAATGAGAGGGTCATCAAAATAGAGAAATGCTCTCACGAAGATGGATTGATACTGTGACTTCAACAATACACTTAAACTTAATGGAAATTGTAGTAATGGCACCACATAGGACAAAGTTCAGATCTACTGTTCTTAGGGCTACTTTGAATTGTAGTCAACTTCACAACACTTAACAATAATCTGTATGCTAAATGAATCATTCAGGAAATTGGGCTCTGTAAAGAAGAATGTGTCATCAGGATTGAAGGAAGACTCATCAGCCTGTGTTATGCAGATATCATATCTTCCTTGCTCAAAGTGAGGAGGACTTTAAATGCTGCAGAGGATAAAAAACTATAGACTTTAATATGCGTTGCATCACAATATTAAGAAGGCAAAATTCTCATCACTGGACCTGTATATGTAACATCAGCATAGATAGAAAAGAGAGAGAAATTGTCAATGAATTTATCTTTCTTGGACACACAAACAATACCCTAGTCACTTGGAAACAGGACTGTCAGGATCCTCTCTAAATTGTTAAAAATTTCACTTTGAAGACAAAGTTGTACCTGATACAAACTATGGTCTTTTTGATCTCTTTTATGCATCTGAAATTTGGACAATGAATAAGGATAACTGAAGAAGGAGAACAGAGTGTTGAATATCCAGTGGAATTCCAAAAATACAAAAAGATATGTCTTGGAAAATGTGCAGCCAGGCTGTTTCTTGGAGGCAAAGATAATGCAACTTTGCCTCACATACTTTGGGCATGTTGCTAGGAGGGAGCACAAGGTTTAAATCTGTTGTTTGTACGGACATTATGAGGTGTACTTGATTCTATGGCACCTACCAACAAGGAGAACATTCATTGGAAAAGGAAGTCATGTTTGGAAATGGTGTTGCTCAACAAAGGAAGTGAAGATCTTCATGTAGATGAATTGACACTACAGTAACTGTAATGGTTTGCTGAGAGCGTTGAAGATGATGAGGATGGCTCAGGATAGGGCATGGCTCAGAGACATTTTTCACAGGATCTTTATGAGTTATAATTGGATCAATAGCACTTAATAGCTACAACAACAATAGATAACAATATTGTTAGTTTCAGTCCAGTTAATTCAAACTCAGAACATGTACAGAATAAAACTGTTCTGTAATTTTTCAAGGCTGTGATCTTTAGAAAGCAGAGAGATCATCAACATTTTCACTACCAGTCACTTGTTTAACAATTTACACCACTAAGTTACTCTTCTTTTTTTAGACTCCTGCTAGAGGTTTAAGAAATCATAAATTTGAAGCCATGGTGCAGGTACTTTCAGACTGGAACCCTCATGAATGTAACACGGAGAGAAGGCTTGGGATTTTTTTAGCCGAACAGGAACAGACATGCCTCGATTTCAGGAGAACAATATATCCTTGCACTCTATGATCCAGGGACTTTTACCATTAAGCCCTCCTGACTGCATCATTCAGAGAAGGTTTGGTATTTCTTAAACCAAAGGGAAATAGGAGTAGATTCATCATGATTTTCTGGAGAGCAACACTCACTCCACTTTGGGCCCTCAGGTCTATGGCCCTCACATCAAAAGGGGGGCATGGATATACAGGTAATTCACAGAACATCACCATCCCCTGGGACATCAACACGTATTAGAACCTGATATCTGCCAAGAAAGGTTGAAATAGGTCAAGAAAGCAGCAGTTTCAAACATCATGAAGAAGAAAAAAAAAAGATAATAACCCTTCTCCTAAAACAAAAGAGCATATTTCAGACCAGTTGAATACACCAGACACATAGAATCAATCAGAAGTAATATGTTATGTGGATTTATTTGAAAAACTTTCCAAAGTACTGAAGATCAACGATATCAGTCTGGAGACTAAGGTGCACCTGTTACAGGCCATGGTCTTTGCAATTACTTGTTATGCATTGGAAAGCTGAATAATAACTAGAGATGATAAAAGGAGAATTGATACCTTTGAGCTGTGGTATTGGAGAAGACTATTGAATATAACCTGAACTGCTAGGAGAACAGTTTTGTGCTAGAGAAGGTGAGACCAGGCTGTCCTTGAAGGCAAGGATTCTGAAGCTTCTTCTGACATATTTGGGACATGTTGCAAGGAGGGACCAATCCTTGGAAAGGGACGTCAGGCTTGGGAGGGTGGAGGGACAGCGCAGGAGAAGAAGATCCTCGATGAGATGGATTTATTCAGTGACTCAGGTAATGGGGATAGGTGTGTCGGAGGTAGTGAGATTGGCACAGGATAGGGCAGAGATTAGGGTTGTAGTACATAGGGTCGCTATAAGTTGCAGGCTACTCAACAGCATGTAACAATAACAAACAGAGATTCCAAGCTTAGGTTTTAATGTCATCCTTAGAAGACAATCAAAGGTTAAGAGATGGAAAATACAATATAAAAAAGTTTAAAAAATATGGAGAGCAGACATAAATTAATGTTTTGTTATGATGTTAGTGAAGAATATTGAAGATATAATGAAATGCCAAAAAAATACTCTCAAATCTACACAGCTCAAAGGCATAAATTCTCCTTCTACCATCCCTAGTAATTGTCCAGCTCTCTGATGCATAGCAAGTGATTGCAAAGACCATGGCCTGTATCAGGCACACCTTAGTCTCCAGAGTGACACCATTGCTCTTCAGTACTTTGGAGAGGTACCTAAGAGCAGACTTTCCCATTGCAATGTGTCTTTTAATTTTCTGGCTGCTGGTGCCAAGAGTGTTGACTATGGAGCCAAGCAAACCAAAACTGTGAACAATCTCAGTCTCTTCACCATCCATCATGATGCTACCAATTGGTCCAGTGATGAGAATCTCTGATTTTTAATATTGAGCCAACCTCCATACTGAAGACTGCAGTCCCTGAACTTCCACAGCAAGTGCTTCAGGTGGTCCTCAGTTTCAGCAAGCAGGGTTGTGTCAACTGTATAATGCAGATTGTTGATAATCCTTCCTCCAATCCTGATGCCAAATTTCTCCTAAAAAAGCCCAGCCTCCCAGATAATCTGTTCTGCATGAAGTTTGAAAAGGTATGGAGACAGGATGCAGCCCTGGCATGCATCCTTCTCAATTTTGAACTATATTGTTGTGTGTACCATAGAGTCAGAACTGACCCATAGCTGACCCTCCGGTGGGTTTTAAGAGGCAGTTACTCGCATGCACGCTCTAGTGGCAAGAAGCAATTTCAAAGGTACGTGGTTGGAGGCCACCAGCTGTTCCATAGGAGAAGGATGGGCAATCTACTCCCATACAACATTTATTATTTGACATTCTATTTAACCAAAGATACCCTAGCACAGGTTCTACAGTGATATTGAATGCTAAAAATTAAAAATAAGAAAGACCTGAGAAAATTATAATAATAATAAAATCCTTCCTATAAAGTACCACCTTGATTTTATAAATGGAAAAAGTTAAAACCAGAGGTACTAAGGTACTAATGATATCAGGGTTAGGAATAATAGGGCCAATATGCATTCTCAGGGGAAAAAAAGTCAGAATTAAGCTGTTTGGGAAGAATATGGCAAGACATAAACAATTTGTTCCTGAAAAAATACATGTTCTTAACTACAATTATGTATAACACCAGCGGTTGTCACTTTCCTAATTTCTGACCTTCACAGTTCAAGCTGAAGGTTATATTATCTATAATTTATCATTAACTATTGTATTTTTTTATCTATAATTTTGTACCTCTACTTAAAGGAGTGTGCTCTATTGTACATAGAGTTTTCGAAGGCCTGTTTTTTCAGAAGTGGATGGCCAATCCTTCTTCCTAGTCTGTCTTAATCTTTAAATATATATGATAGTATCTGACAGACAAGGGGGTCCATTAGGGACGTATTCTGTCTCCATACCTTTTCAATCTGTATGCAGAACAGATAATCTGAGACACTGGGCTGTACGAAGAGGAATGTGGCAATAGGATTGGTGGAAGAATCATCAACAACCTGTGTTATGCAGATGATACAACCCTACTTGCTGAAACTGAGGAGTACCTGAAGCGCTTGCTGCAGAAGGTCAAGGACTGCAACCTCCTATATGGATTGAAGCTCAACATCAAGATTCTCACCACTGGGCCAATTGGCAGTATCAATATGGATGGTGAAGAGATTGAGATAGTTAACAGTTTTAGTTTGCTTGGCTCCACATCAAGATGTTACCAAGAATCAACAGTCAAGAGTACTGAAGAGCATGATGTCAGGCTGGAGACTAAGGTGTGCCTGATCTTCGCAATTACGTGCTATGCATCAGAGAGTTGGACAGTGAATAGGGTTGACAGAAGGAGAATTGATGCTTTTGAGCTTTGGTGCTGGAGAAGAGTGTTGAACATACCATGGACTGCTAGAAGAAAAAACAGGTTTGTCCTGAAGAAGGTGAAGCTGGAATGCTCCTTGGAGTCAAAGATTTTGAAGCTTCGTCTGACTTATTTTGCACAAGTTGCAAGGAGGGACTAGTCCTTGGAGAGGGACATCATGTTTGGCAGAGTGGAGGTACGGCGTAGGAGAGGAAGACCTTCAATGAGATGGATAGATTCTGTGACTGGAGCCGTGGGAATAAGTGTGTTTGAGATGGCGAGGTTGGCACAGGATAGAACAGCGCTTAGAGCTCTTGTACATAGGGTCGCTATGAGTTGCAAACGACTAGACGGCACATAACAACAACAACAACAACTAACACTTAGAGGAGAGAATGCTTTGTGTTTTATACTTGCACTGGGTAGCTTGTACTGTTATTTTTCTTCAAAAAACCTTCTTTGCTTTTATTCCTAACAGAATACAAGATCTTATTATTTGGTATTCCTGTTTGGCAAGTGATATTTTGGCTTTACATTATTTTTCATGATCCCAGGGAATTTTGGACTTGTGCTTACTTCCAGTTGAACTGCTTTAGGGTCTTCACTTCCTTGAATTCTTGGCGATTGTTAAGGTCAGAAACCTCTTGAACTCAATCACCACTCTCTTGCATTCTTTAAATGGTATCACAAATTAGTTTGGTTCTTATATGTAAAGGTTTGTTTGTTGTTCTTGCCATTTAAAACAGAGAATTTTATGTCTATATGAGATTTGGAACCACCTTCTAGAACTTATATTTGTTACATGAACAAGTATTATGGTTCTTTATTGAGCATGTTCTGCTCTGTCTGGCATCACCTCATTCAAAACATTTCAGAAAATTAGTGACTACTTTGCTTTTCTTTTTATCTCTTTTAATTAAATTTTTGTTCAGTAAGAGAGACTTAATTATTCCAAATTATATTATTTCAGTGGTATTACAACAGGTGAGAAAGCAATTATAAAAACTGTATAACAATGAAAGAATTTTTTTCCACAGAAAAAGGTGAACTGACGGGAAGGGGGACAGGGAGAAAAATGTACAACAATGAATGAATGGAAATTCAAGTTCTTTATAAACTTACAATAAAAATCTCAATTAAAGAACAACAATGCCAGTAGAGGAAATAAAACTCACTTGATTCAGGCTGTGATATTCTCAAATGTTTGCATCTGTGAAATGGGACAATAGGTAAGGATGACAGAAAAGAATCAATGTCACTGAGTTGTGGTACGTTGTTGTTGTCATTATGTGTCATCAAGTCACCTGCAATTCATACTGACCCTTATGTACAACAACCCTAAACCCTACTCTATCCTGTGCCAATCTCACTGTCTGCGAAACACTTACCCTCATTACCCGAGTCACTGAATCAATTTATCTCATAGAGGGTCTTCTCCTGTGCTGTCCCTCCACCTTCCCAAGCATGATATCCTTCTCCGAGGACTGGTCCCTCCTTGCAACATGTCCAAAGTATGTCAGATGAAGCTTCAGAATCTTTTCCTCCAAGGAGAATTCTGTTTTAACCCTCTCCTGGATGAACCTGTTCATTTTCTTAGCAGTCCATGGTATATTTAATACCCTTCTCCAACACCAAAGCTCAAAGTCATCAATTCTCCTTCTATCATCCCTAGTAATTGTCCAACTCTTTGATGCATAGCAAGTGATTGCAAAGACCATGGCCTGTATCACGCACACCTTAGTCTCCAGAGCGATACCATTGGTCTTCAGTACTTTGGAGAGGTCCCTAAGAGCAGACTCTCCCATTGCAGTACGCCTTTTAATTTCCAGGCAACTGATGCCTAGAATGCTGACCATGGAGCCAAGCAAACTAAAGCTGTGAACAATCTCGATCTCTTCACCATCCATCCAGATGCTGTCAATTGTCCCAGTGGAGAGAATCTTTGTCTTCTTGACATTGAGCTTAAATCCATATTGGAGGCTGCAGTCCTTGACCCAGCGCAGCAAGCGCTTCAGGTCCTCCTCAGTTTCAGCAAGCAGGGTTGTCATCAGCATAAGACAGATTGTTGATGGATGTTCTACCAATCCTGATACCACACTTCTCATACAGGCCAGCCTCCTGGATAATCTGTTCTGCATACAGGTTGAAAAGGTATGGAGATAAGAGACATCCCTAGCGTACACCCTTCCCCATTTTGAACCATGCAGTATTTCCTTGTTCTGTTCTGACGACTGCCTCCTGGTCCAAGTATAGGTTTCACACTGGCATGATCGATCAAGTGTCTGGGACTCCCATTCTTCTCAGAGTCAGCCACAGTTTGTTATGATCCCCACAGTCAAACACCTTTGCATAATCAGTGAAACATTGATAGACATTCCTCTGGTACTCCCTGTTGTCAGCCAAGATCCATCTAACATTAGCTACAATATTCCTAGTACCACAACTCCTTCTAAAGCCAGCCTGGACTTCTGGCAGTTCTCTGTTGGTGTGGTACTATAGAAGAGTAACATTCATAGCACGGACTGCCAAGAGAACAAACAGTCTGTCCTGGAGAAGAGGATGGATCCAGGTTGTTTTATGAAGGCAAAGATTTTGAAACTCCATTACACCTACTTTGGACATGTTGTTAGGAGGGGCCAGTCTTTAGGGAGGGGCATAATGCTTCGAAAGGTGGAGGATCAGAGTAGGAGAGGAAGGCTTTGGATGACATTGGTACGGTGACTGTTACAATAGGGTTGGGCATATCATGAACAGGGAAAATGAAGTCTGGAGGAAAACTTAAATTTTGCATAAGGATGGTGTCAGTTTACAATGAGGAGATGGTGAAGTTAGCTCAAGGTAGAGCAAGGTTAAGCATAGTGGTTGAAAGAGTCTCCATGAGTATTGCTCAACTCATAGGTATAGGTGATTGCTGTTGCTATGTGCTGTTGAGTTGCCTGAGACCTATAGTGACCCTATGTACAGCAGTTCTGAACCTTGATCTGTTCTGAGGCAGTCTCACTAATACCAACACATCAACCCACCTTTGGCCCGGTTACTGTATTAATCCATCTCATCAGGTTTCTTCCTCTCCTGTGCTATCCTTCCACCCTGCTGAGCATAATGTCCCTCCCCAAGGACTAGTCTCTCCTGGCCACATGCCCAAAGTATGTGAGACGAATCATCAAAATCCTAGTCTCCAAGGAGAAATTTGTTTTCATCCTCTCCAAGACATACCTATTTGTTTGTTGGCTGTCCATGGTATTTCAAGATTCTTCTCTAGCACAATTTGAAGGCATCAATTATTCATTTGCAATCCTTTGTCATTGTCAAGTTCTCTGATGCAAAGCAAGTAATAGCAAAAATCATGCCTGGATTAGGCACTCTTTAGTCTCTACACTGACATTGTTGCTTTTCAGTATTCTGGAGAGGTCCCTGAGAGCAGATTTTCTCAATGCAATTTGTCTTTTGATTTCCTGACTGCTGATGTTAAGAGTGTTGACTGTGGAGACTAGCAAGTTATAATTGTTAACAACCTCAATCTTTTCTACATCTATTATGCTGCTGCCAATTGGCCCAATGGTGAGAATCTTTTCTTTATGTTACACTTCAATCTATATTGAAAACTATAGTCCTTAACCTTCTGCAGCAAGCGCTTCAGGTCTTCTTCAGTTTCAGTAAGCAAGGTTGTGTCATCTCCATAACGTAGGTTGTTGATGAGTCTTCCTCCAATCCTGATGCTCCATTCCTCCTCATAAAGCCCAGCTTCCCAAATGATCTGTTCTGAAACATGATGATTGAAAACGTATGGAGACAGGATGCATCACTGACTCACTCCTTCCCTGATCTTTAATCAGTCAGTGTTTCCCTGCTCTGTTTTGAGGACTATTTCCTGGTCCAAGTATAAGTTTCGCATAAGCACATTCAAGTGTTCTGGGATTTCCATTCTCCTCAGGGTTAGCCACAATTTGTTGTGATCCACACAGTCAAATGTCTTTGCTTAGTCAATGAAACACACACATTCCTCTGGTACTCTTTGCTTTCTGCCAAGATTCATCTGACATTGGCAATAAAGTCTTTAGTGCCACAGCCTCGTCTAAACCCAGCTTGTATTTCTGGTAGTTCTCTGTCTATATACGGTTGCAGTCATTTCTGGAAAATCCTCAGCAGGATTTTGCTAGTGTGTAATATGAAAGGTATTGCTCCATAGTTTCCACACTCTGTAGGATTACCTGTTTTTTGTAATGTGAATAAATATGGATCTCTTCCAGTCATTAGACAGGTAGTTGTTCCTCAGATTTCTTGGCGCAACTTGGTGAGGCCATCCAGGACAGCATTGTTTGTTGAAATGCATTAATTATGACATAACAACAGCAAAAAACAAAAGATTTCAGATGCCATGTGAGTGGCTATTAGGACAATGACTTCTGCTCTCGGGATCAGCCGTATCTGGTAATCACCAAGAACCTTACCTAGAGAAGACCATATTTAAAACTACACCCATGTTTGTTCCTAAATTGACTGAATGATGCATACTCATAATCATCTCAATCACGCTCTCCACAAAACCCAGAAAGTACTTTTACTGGAAGCCATCTTGAAAAAACAACTGTGTATGTGGTTAATTATCATAATCCCTATAAGAGGTGCAAAAACAGATGATCCACTCTTCTTTTAACGAATAAACAACCTTTTCCTTTTGATAGTTTCTTAAAACCCTACCCTCTCTATGAATAAACATGGTTATCTTTTTCCTACCTCCAGTTCCTTTATAAGGATGTTGTCATAGTTTGTTAAATGAATAATGACAAAGTGTATTTTGTCCCCCCTTGTCTGCTTTTGCAAAGGATTTTCCCTAATAAATCTTATTTGTTTGCATAGAGAAGCTCAGACTCCTGTTTTGGTATTCTTATGAACCACCATTTAAAGGATGTGTTGGAGACATTTTCATTTTCTTAGTGGTCACATTTAGGGAGTTGTCTGGTTACAGGATTTTGACTAGTTTGTTGATATCTCTAAAAGTTATCAAAGCAATAAAATGTATCTCTTGTAGGATACTCTAAGTTAACTAAGCAGTATAAACAATTTTAGTGTCAAAATTCAGCTTCTTCTACTATTTCTCTGGTGGTTGCTACTTTTTATTCATTTCTCAGCTTTCCTATTATTCTCATAATACTTTGTCTGATTTTGCTTTTTCCTTAAAAAAAAGAAGCACACATACACACACACACACACACACACACACACACACACACACACACTCACGCACACACAACATCCCCCAAAAGCCAACTCAAAAACACCAAATGGAATTTTGACTGAAATTCTAAGCAGTGATGTCAAAGATTTCACTCCTATCAAGTTTATCCTACAGAAGCAATCAAAATTACATAGAATTGTGCAAGCTTTTTCTAAACTCTCTGAGGTTCACTGCTAATTTTCTAAAGAATTAAAAATTTTTGTTGAGGGCTACCCACATAGACTCTTCAAATTAAAATAAAAAAAGAACAAAACAAACCAAGGTTAGTCTTATGATTACTGGCCCAAGAGAAGTCAAATTATGACAAAATTGAGCAGGACAAAATTTCAGAGGATAACAGGTACTTAAATATTAATAAAACAGCTATTTAATTACCAAGATACTCTTGAGTCATGAGTTTTTAAAAAAAGCTATAGGCAATCACAAAAGTCTTTCCAATTGATTGTACTAAAATTCATTCTTATAATAAAGACAAAACTGGTTTTGATTGTTATACTCAGCTCTCAAGAAGTTTTCAAAAACTCTAGAATCACTCTTCCTAGAGTTGTGCTGCCAGTTCAAAGTCAGACATTTTAAAACCACCAGATATTACTCAAGACAAAGATGGCAAATTTCCTCTTTTGTGATTTACAGCCTCTGAGAAACTACTGAAGAGTCATTACCACCTTGATGGTGTATAACAACATAACAGGGATCAATCCGACTGTAGCTGGTGCTTCCAGAATCTTCAAAGTAGTTGTCACATTCACTCTGTAACCTAAAATCTAAGTCTTAATAACTACTAGACTGGGAGACATCTATTTTTGAGCTAACCAATTTAACTTACAAAGTTTTCTAAACTCTTACTGCCATTAATCCCACATATTTATATAAGTCCCTAGTAGAGTATAATAAAATACCAACAGTAGGGGGAGACACTAATTAGGGACACATGTGAATTCATTCCCAACCTGGTCCATTATGTTTTTGTCTTAATTAAGATATATACTATTTTTTGCTCAGTTATTCTAACATGCTAATATATTTTGAAGAAATATTTTCATGAACTTGAACTGCCATTCACAATTTAATTTACACATTATTTCAAATTATACAATTGACAATTTTTTTTTAGTCTGCCTTATATTTCTAAATCAAAAAAGAACAGTTCTTTCAGGAAGAAGAATCTATTTGTTAAATGGGAGTTCTTGTCATCCTTATCCAAAATTCAAAATTTCCTTCTGGCTTCATTTTCCTTGTCCATTAAAACTATTGGGCCACTAAATTCAGGGCAATAGTTTGAGTCTGACAGCTGATTTGATTAATATCCAAATCTCTCCCTCTCTGGCTCTCTTGTTTTGCTGTTGCATGATTTCTAACTCAGAGTTGACCCTCCAGCAGGTTTTGAAAGCTATAAATCACATGGTAGAATACTACTCATCTTACTCCCAAGTAGCAGATGGATCAGAACCACGAATGAAGCCCAAATTTTGGATTGAGCAGCACAGGAATCTATGTACTGTGCCATCAGAGCTCTTTTAACATTCAAAAAGATGTGTCTAAACCTCTGTCAAAAATTCATCAAAAGCAAATAAGGACTAGCCCTCATTATACAGAATTTCTATTCTGAAGCTTTTGTTTTCCCTTCTCAAAACCCTTTTTATAATCCTTTTCTTCAGGTTTAAATAAGAAAAAAAATGCATGCATTCATCATATTATTTCTGGAATCTCAGTAGTTTTGAATCCTTATTCATTGCTTTACTAACTTTTCCAATTCAACTCATTTTCTAGCTGTGGATTTTCTCCAGTATCTTTTTCTGTTTTCTTGTCTATTACTATAATCATTATTTCCTTTCATATGGGAATATCAATAATTTTTATGCTCTGAAATGTTCTGAAAATTTATTGAATATCCCACTTATTTTTCTCAGATTCTACTTGCAGATTTTCAGTCCTTAGAGTTTCCAAACAAATTCATATATGGAAATACTTTGGTGATGTGCTCGTTTGTTCATCATCTTAACAAGATTGTCTTCCTAACATTGTTGTTATTGTTATGTGGCATTGAGTCACTTGCAACTTATAGTGACCCTCTGTACAAGAGCCTTATACCCTGTTCTATTCTGTGACAATCTTATTGTTTCTGACACATCTAGCCCCATCTCATTACTCCAGTCACTGAATCAATCCATCTAATTCAAGTTCTTCCTCTCCTGTGCTGCCCCTTTTTCCTCCCAAGCATAATGTCCATCTCCAAGGACTGGTCCCTTCTTCCAAAGTCTGTCAAAGAAAGCTTCAGAATGCTTATCTCCCAGGATCAGCCTGGCTTCACCTCTCTAGGATAAACCTGTTTGTTCTCCTAGCAGTCCATGGTATATTCAATATCATACAATATACCAGCAGCCAGGAAATTAGAAGATGAATTTCATTGGGAAAGTCTGCTGTCAAAGACCTAAAGACCAACAATTTCAGTCTGTTGACTAGTGTGCCCCTGATCCAGGCCATTGTCTTTACAATTACTTGCTATGTGTCAGAAAGTTGGACAATGACTACAGATGATAGAAGGTGAACCAATGCCTTTGAGCTGTGGTGTTGGAGAAGAGTATTGAATATACCATGATAAGAGTGTAGCTTTACTGAAATATCTGGGTTTTGGTAAAAATTCCAAAGAGTATGTACAATTGGCTCATCCCTCTGTTAAATACTGGGCTAATTTTTCAGAATAACTTGCTATTGATCCTAAATACAAAGAATATATTTGTGTCTCACCCATACCTAAAACAATGAAACAGCTACTATGATATCTAGGAAGCAGTGATTATTGTCAAACCAGGGTTCCCATTTCTTTGTTAGTCAAGCCTTTGTACAAATATTTAAAGGTTTCTAAGCAGATTCATTCTAAATTTGGGTAGAAGATAGAGAGGTTGTGATTTAATTAAAAGAGGCTTTCATGAACATGCCCCCTAGAATTTTCTACCTATTACCTAAATTTTTCCTAATTTGCACATTATGTATCCAGAAACACTTTAGGCATACTAACCAAGAAACATGAAACAGTAATAGATACTTCAGTAGACGTAGTATTAAGAAACATTTTAGATTTTTTTAACATTGGGAAATATCTTTTTAAAAATTTTTTGTTTGTGTACAATACTTTCCTACCAGTAAATTCACCAATGTCCTTTTGTTTACCAATGCAGCGAACATTAGACTATACTTTCTATGGCGTGTTTAATCTACATATTTTCTCCTTCAAAGGAGGACAACTGTTCTACATGTGATTGTCTAGGTTTGACTAACCAACATTTAACCCTTTGGAAAGATATTAAAGGGATGCCTTATTTGTTTTTTTTTTTTGTTGACGATTCCTACTTATTTCTCCCCCCCTAATCGTCTTCACCATAATCAAAATGATACTGACGTCCTTGAATGTCATGCTTTCCCTGAAGCCACTTCAACCCAACAAAACTAATTAAGTATCTAGTGCTCGGTGGCCTAGTGGATAAGGAATTATGTTGCCTAATCTGAAGCGAATGGAATGGATTCACAATCTGCTCCATGGAAGAAAAATGTACAATCTCCTCCCATGTAATTACAGCCTTTGAAAACCAACTTATGAGTTAGCTATGAGTCAGTTCTTACGAATATCAATCAGTTATTGTTGAGGTTTTGATGGCCTAGCCCATAAGGCATTACACCACTAACCCAAAGGCCATGGTTTTCTGGAAACTGGATTCACTAGTGAGTCTGTAGGAGAATAATAGGCAATCTCCACTCATGTGAATTGCAGCCTTAGACATCCAGTGGTGGGTCAGTTCTGAGTCTGTTCTGACTTAATGGTAATGAGTTTAACATCTGAGAGCTAAAGGGAGCACTGGTGGCCTAGTGGCAAGAACCTGTGCTTCAATCTCTATGGTACGCAGTTGAAATCCACCATATACTCCGCTGGAGAAGGAGGGGCCAGTCAGATCTGATTCGATGGTACAAGACAAAAAAGAAAATATATATATTTGAGAGCTGATAGAATTGCTTTAAGAAAATCCTTTTAATCTTTTCATGAACAGTACACATTACTTAGGAATTGAACATTAATTTTTGCATGTTATAGAAACAAAGAGGATTCTTCATCTCTTACAAAAATGATGCTTATTAAGAAAGTAGCTGTTATAAATAGAACATCTAAATATTCTTTTAACTACCTCTGGAATAGCTGTGATAAAAATAACAATCTCATCAACCAAAGAAAAAAAAGTAAACTGAAGAAATTATAGGAAATTTTCTTGCTGATATGGTAATGAAGCAAGATTTCCTCTCAAGCTATTTCTGAACTTATGAAAAATTAAGGGACTCACAAAAATGTGCACATAGATAACTCCAATCTTTATGAATCAGGTTTATAAAATACTCTAAACCTCAAAGAATTAACCAAAGATAAATTAATGCATAGAATAAGGCAGGCTATTGGTAAAATAGAAAGACAAATTAAATGCTGCCAAATATGTTGCTACTCATTGCCCTGTTTGACCTTCCTCCCTGGAAGGGTGCTTTGCTGTCCTGGTAAGGTGTTGGACTGCCATCTAAAGGACAGATGGTTTAAATCCACCAGATGCTCATGAGAAAAGATGAACAATCTCTTCCTTTGCAACAACCTCTGAAAACTGACTGGGAAGTCAGTTAAAAGACAGTTCCAACTCAACATCAATGAACAACAGTCACCACCCTGGAAAACACTGTAAAGCCCAACTTAAACAATAATCTTTAGGATCTTGGAATATGCTTGAAGGGTAGCCACATTTGTTTAAATTTCACCCTCAAATAGTTATAAATGTATCATTTTAATAATTCTTACATTTTTGCAATGAATAAAAGCTTTCTCCTGTCATGATAATACTATAGATTTTGTAACAAAAAGACCTTGTTAAAAAATATCATTAAAAACTAATTGTGATTCTTTGCCCCCACCCCCAGAACTCTCTAAATCTGCAGAACTCTGAAAAAAAGATCCACATTTCACAATCATATACAACAATCAATTCAAGGTGGATAAGAGACTTAGGGGTAAAGTTCAAAGCCATCAGGATCATAAAAGACAAAATGAGATCATACTTAGAAGTCCCAGCATATCACATAAACACTCTTACAAATATAGCTAAAAATTCATGACCAGGAGAAGATTTTAAAGAAAAAAGACCTTCATTAAGTCAAATTTTGTGTGAATCAAAACATTTTTTTTCCAATAGAAAAGGGGGGGGAATCTACAGAATGGGAAAAAGCATTTGGCAATGACATGTCAGAAAAAGGCATATAACCTAAGTTTACAGAATACTACAGGATCTTCACAAGGAAAAGACTGATATCCCAATAACAAAATCGGCAAAAGACATAAAGTCCCTTCACAAAGGAAGGCATTCAGATAGTCAACATACACAGGAAGAAATGCCTGAAATCACTGACAGAGAGATGCAAATCAAGACAATAAGATACAGTAGCAGTTTTTCTGTACCATTGAGTCAGAACCAACCCATAGATGACCTCGGTGGGTTTTCAGAGGCATTTAATTGCACAGGAGGAAATGACCCATCTTTTTTCCACAGAACAGCTGGTGGATTTGAACTGCATGGTTTTGGCATGATAGCACGGCTTCTTACTACTAGGCCACCAGAGCTCCCTCCCCATAGCAGTAGCAAAGTTTAACAGGAGAGTAATAATAAATATGGTCAAACATGTACAGAAATTAGACACTTTTATGCACTGCTGTTGGGACTGTAAAATAGTAAAGCCACTCTGAAAGGCAGTTTGGCATTTCCTAAAAAAGCTGAACATAGAAATTCCACAGGACTCAGCTATTCCAGTGCAAGGAATAAAACCTTAGAAAAATAGAAGTAAGATACAAATGGAGGCATGTACAACTATGTTCATAGCAACATTGTTCACAATAGCACAAAAATGGAAATAACCCAAATGCCCTTTAACAAATGTATTGTGAAATTGTGGTATAATAACATGGTATAATAATGGAACATTCTGTAGCACTAAGGAACAATAATGTCATAGAGTATTATGTAACATGGGAGAATTTGGAGAGCATTATTTTGAGTGAAATAACTCAGTCTCATAAAGACAAATACTGAATATGATAATTCTTGTAAAAGTATAATGATGACTAATACAATGCATATAAATGTCCAAAGGGAGAAGAATAAAAGGGGGAAGCAGGGTAGAAAAAGGAGGATGAAAATCTCTAGGACAGCAGAGGTTAATGAGCAGATGGGGGTGATGGAATAGCAAAGATTAAATGGGGGTGTGAAAAGATGAGATAAAAATAGGAATAGAGCAATAGGACTTAATTACATAAAAATACAATGTGTATGAATGTACAAAATGTTAATGAAAGGTTATACAAAACACAATGTACATGGATGAGACTAAATGTATACAAATTACTGTATAGAAACCAATTAAAAATAAATTAAAAGTAGTTATTCCTGAATATCAAAGAACTCATTAGAACTATGACAACCCCCCCCCCTTATTTATTATAAACTATACTGTCCCCATCATCCTTGGGCTTCTGGTCTCATAAAATTAGCTAATAAAATAATAAATACCAAAACAGGAAATGTTTATAAAACTTTAAATGTATCCTAAAGTTTATTTTTTTTATTATATGTTGGCTTACATACAAAGTTCATAACATTTGTATACATTGTTTTTCACACTGGATATTTCCCCTTTCATTTACCCATAGTTGGTGGGTAAGGCAGTTTGGTGTTTCCTCTAAAAGCTGGACATAGAAATTCCATATGACTCAGCTATTCCACTGCTTGGAATATACCCTTACTAAGGTCTTTGTCTTAAATATTTTATGATCTGTAATACTTGTATGTCACAAATATAAAATTATAAAATAATTACTGGAACCCATGGTACTTCTTTGTGTTGTCTGTACTGATACTAAATACCATTCAACTTTAATTAATTAGCATTTCTGGGGTTTTATAGTAATCTAAAGGCTGTCTGTTACAGGTTAGAGAAAACATTCATAAGTAGAATCTGCACATAAAATAAAATATTCATCAAAGTTTCACTGGAAAGATACCATACCTAAACCTTATCATCATCTAATTTGCAACTAACTTAAGGGAAATGAACTTCTGGTCTATTTTTCACATTTTAAACGGCTGTCATGACATAGTGGGTAAAGAGTTGTGCTGCCAATCAAAAGGTAGACAGTTCAAATACACCAGCTTCTCCATAGAAGAAAGGTAAGTGGTCTTTTGTTGAATTCAGTCTATGAAAACCTACTAGAGAGTCAGTTATTAGACAATGCTAACTTGCCAGGAATGTGTAACTGTAATACTCCTCTTTGGATGTACACCTTTTTATTTTTACCTTTCTATGCTATGAGTCACCTATGACTCGACAGCACTTAATAACAACAACAACATAATCGTGACTCTGCTAACATTTTCCTGTAATGGATTGATATTTATACTCATTGGCGAGCTCTGTTAGTTTAGTAATTTACACTTCTATCCCAAAGGTTACACTTCTTTAAAGGTCCAAGCCACCTGCAGATTCATAGGAGAAAGATGAGTAATATCCTCTTGTGTATTTGTAATCTTGGAAGCACAATAGAAAGTCAGCTATTAACTAGTTCCTACTTGATAGAATTAGTTTTTTGGAGAGGACTTTGAGAAAGTGTAATTGTTGCATATGGGGTGCCATCTTCTCTCATGTAAATTAATGTTAGAAAGGACTCTAAAACTTTCTCTTAAGTACAGATAAGCTAAAATAAAAGAAGCAAATGATTAAATAAGAAATCTGAGTAGAAGATTGTAAAGAGCTTGAGAGGACAAAGTGTCAAAATGAAATGTACAAACAATTGGAGTTAGAAAACCAAAAGAGAACAACATATTGGTATTTCTCATCCTGATAGAACTGAAGAAAAAAAAATAATCAAGCTTCAAGTTGCCATCCTGAAAAGAGATTTTAGATGATATAGGTGGCATCAAAAAAGATGTGAAAACACTCAATCACTTTGCAAAAATGAATTAGTTGATCAGGAACCCTACCAAGAATTAGTTTATGTTCAACAACAAATGATACTTATGAGAGAAATCCAAGCTGCAGTGAAGATATTATAAAAAATAAATAAGGCTTCAAGAATTGATAGAATACTCATTGAAACACTTCAGCAAGCATATATATAGAATTTTGGAATACAGCTAACTGGCTAGTAACTAAAATGAATCTGTATTTGTTACCATTCTAAAAAAAATGACCCAACAGAAAGCAGACATTAACAAATAATTCATTAGTATAACATACAAGTAAAATCTTGCTGAAGATTATTCAATACAGACAGACATTATATGAACAAGAATAGAGCATCCGGATTTGAAGAAGACTCATCAACAATCTATGCTAGGTATATGATGCAATCTTGCTTACAGAAAATGAAGAAAACTTAAATCAGTTCTTGAAGAAGATCAAAGAATATAACTTTCAGTATATATTATATTCTACTATATTCTATTATTATATTTACTATATCATCAAGAAAACAAAAATCCTCACCAATGGACCAATATGTAAAGCCATGACAGTTGGAGAAAATTTTGAACTTGTCAATCATTTCATTTTAACTGCACCCCTACTCAAGGAAGTAGTAGTAAAGAAATCAAATTATTTGATTGTGGAAGAGAAGACAATGAAGACCCTCAATGATATAAATTTACACAAAGATTTCAATGAGAGGTTTAATGAAGATGCCCCATGATTGTATGGGCTTTAGTTCTATTATACTTCGGATTGATATTAGAGCTGACAGAATGGGACATAACAACAATTAAAATTATCATGATTTCAGAGGGCTTTACTAATGATCAGTCTAATCTTCTGCTCTTTTTTCTGTTGGGGTTCCAACTTGATTTATATCATCCTGTCGTGTTTAAGCACTATTTCTTGAATGTTGCCTTATCTGTTAAGATGTCCCCCATGAAATGTACTCATGCCAAAAATAAGCTATATTTGTTCAGCATGAAGAGAATAATTTTAATGAAAATTCTTGAAAAAAACCAAAGTCCTTGAAGAAGAAAGCTTACTCCATACTGAATGATTAGCAGTCCCTAGACTAGGCTTGATCGAAATGGAGAATTTTAAATGGAAAACTTATAACTGGAAGTACTTATGCCAAATATAAGACTATTAGGGCTAACATGTACTTTAAGGAAAAATTACAGTATTTAAGGATATACAATATTTAGGAAGAATGTGTCAAGATATAAATAATGTGTTTCCTTAAAATATGTGTTCATGATTATAAACATGAATAGCTAGACCAAGTAGCAATACTCACCTAGGTAATATCTTCCTCCTTCCTACATAGGTGGCTGATATCCCTATTTACTTACTTTGAAAAAAACAACAAAAAAAAAGGTGACCCAACAGAGTATGGAAATTATCGAACAATACCACCCATATCACCCACAAGCAAAATCCAGCTGAAGATTAGCCAGAAATGACTGGAATAGTACATTGACAAAGAACTACCAGAAATACAAGCTGGATTTAGAAGAAGCTGTGACACTAGACACATTATCACCAATGTTAGATGGATATTGGCAGAAAGCAAAACATCTGTGTTTCATTGACTATGAAAAGACACTTGACTGTGTGGATTGGACAAATTGTGGTTAACCTTGAGGAAAATGGGAATCCCAGAATACTTGATTGTGCTTATGAGAAACATATAGTTGGACCAGGAAGCAGTCCTTAGAACAGATCAGGGAAACAGTACATGATTATATGCACACCCATGTTTATTGTGGCTTTGTTCACAATAGCAAGGAGTTGGAAACAACCTAAGTGCCCAGCAACAAACAAATGGATAGAGAAGATGTGTATATTCACACAATGGAATACTATGCTGCATTGAAAAACAAGGAACTCATGCAATATTATTCAAATTGGGTGACCCTGGAGAACATTATGCTGAGTAAAATATCTCAGTCACAAAAGGACAAATACTGCATGGTGCTACTGTTGTAGAATGAGGCTGACATCAGGGTGGGGGTAAGTCTGAGAAAAACTGAATAAATTATGTACATTGCATTGAAGCCAATGAGGGTGAGAACAGTTTAAAAGTAACATATTTTAGGGCATTATGATTATCATAAGAGTTTGGAATGAGGGTTGCAGAGCAGAGTATTCTCGGGGTGGGGGGGGTGAATGAGGAAAGGTGCAGGGGTATTGTATACCAATGAAGGAGTTTTTATTTTGTTTTTAAAGAAGAGCTAACTGGGTGGGGGTGGGGTGGGCAGGGAGAAAAGTGCAGCAATGAATGAATGGAAATCCACAGTCTCTGTAAATGTTCATTGAAATGAATAATAATAATAATAATAATAATAATTAAAATAAATCAGGAAGGGAGAGCATCAGGAATGTATCCTGTCTCTATACCTTTTCAATCTATATGTAGAACAGATTATTTGGGAAGCTGGGCTTTATGAGGAAGAATGTGACATCAAAATTGGAGGAAGACTAATCAACAAAGTATGCTATGCAGATGATACAACCTTGCTTGCTAAAACTGAGGTAGACCTGAAGCACTTACTACAGAAGGTCAAGGAGTGTAGTCTTCAATATGGATTGAAGCTCAACATCAAGAAGACAAAGATTCTCATCGCTGGGACAATTAGCAGCACTTTATTGATGGAGAAGAGATTGAGGTTGTTAACTGTTAAAGCTTATTCAGCTCCTTAATCAACACTTTGGCCCCAGCAGTCAGGAAATGAAAAGATAAACTAAATTCAGTAAATCTGCTGTCAGGGACCTTTCCAGAGTACTGAGAAGCAACAATGTCAGTCTGTAAACTAAGATGTGCCTGATCCAATTCATGCTCTTAAAAATTACTTGCAATGAACCAGAGAGGTGGATAATGACTAAGGATGATAGAAGAAGAAATGAGGCCTCTGAGTTGTGGTGCTAGAGAAGAGTCTTGAACATACCATGGACTGCCAGTAAAACAAATAGGTCTGTCTTAGAGGCTGAAACAAAGTTTCTCTTTGGAGGCTATCATTTTAAAATTCCATCTCACATACTTTGAGCATGTGGCCAGGAGGGACTGACCCTTGGAGAAGAACATCATGCATAGAAGGGTGAAGGGACAACAAATGAGAGGAAGACCCTGGATTAATTAGATTGAGACTAGCTCAGGACAGGGTGGATTTCAGTGCTATTGTACATAGTGTCACTATGAGTCGCAGGTGACTTGACAGAAAAGAACAAGCAACATGTCCAAAATATGTGAGGCAAAGCCTCATCATTCTTGGCTCCAAACAGCACTTTGACTGCATCCTCTCTGTGACACGTTTGTTAGTTCTTTGTCCATTCATGGGAAGTTCATTGCTTTTCTCCAACCCTATAGCTCAAACCCATCAATTCTTCTTTTGTCATCCTTATTCACTGTCCAACTCTCAGATGCACAGCAAGTGATCAGACAGACTATGGTCTGTGGTTTAGGAGGTGCTAGTTCTTTAAAGAAACATAGATTTGGAATGGTTGATGGTCAGTGAAATAGGGACTTAATAATGGCTTCAAATATGTCAGAGATGATGAGGATGACCCGATAAAGGACAGGGTTCAGATGTGTTGTTTACAGAGTCACTGTGAGTTACACTTGACTCAATGACACCTATATATAATCTCCACTGTATTTACAATCTGAGATTATTAGTAGAAAAATCACTAAAAGACAGAAGTCAACAATGTCCCAAATATGTGAAATGCTGTACCATTTCATGATTTCCAATTCAATTATTCCTCCTTTATTCCGTTTTCCCACTTCTCTGTGTCCTTTTAGGTTCTGTGGTTCAATAGAAGTTCTCAAAAATTTCAAATCTGTCAGGAAAATGACTCATTTGACTGTGAGTGAAGCAGGCTGGTGTTGAAGAGACCAGTGAACAAGGTATAGGATCTTGTAGACTGTCGGCAGTAATTCAGCTATATTCTGTGTCCCAGGAGTGTCTCAAAGTGTGTGAGCACTAAGCTTCCACAAATTCATATAGACCTCTGGTAGAATAGGGCTTTTATTGTTGTATACCATTGAGTCAGAACCAACACATAGCTGACACTCTTATGCTTTTCAGAGAAAGTTAATCACGAGAGGAAATTACCTATCCTTCTCCCATGAAGCAGCTGGTGGCCTCAAACTGGGTGCCTTTAGGATTGCAGTGTAGTTTCTTGCCACTAGGCCACTGCATATTGTTTTCATAATGCAATAAATGCTTCATCACAAAATAATAAGTTAATCAATGGCTAGAAAGCCATCAGAACAATAAACTCTTAACACCACACATACATACACATATACAAGTGTGTTCTAATAATAAAATTGCACCATTTACCATATTCTTGGACTCTTCTTTTTCTCTCTACCACTTACTTAGTCAATCCCTAAATATGGAGGTGAATTACAATTCAAGCCCTTTACAGGTTAGATTCTAAAACGATTAGGAAAACCAAAACTCTTTCTCCCAGAAGTTAAACATCCAAAGAAATGAAAGTTAGTTTTATTTTCAATTTTACACTTTGCTCAGTCTTAGTCAGATGTCTTTCAATGTTTGAATGGATATATTAGGCTAGCTCTTCCTGGAATGAGATACCCTAAAATTGTATGATCTCATAAATGGAATTAATGTAAAATACTTTTCTTAAGTACCTGCCTTTTAAAGAACACTTAAAGATGATAATATATGAAAAATGCTTATAAACTCATTGCTATGCATCAAAGGAAGAGCTGTTAGGATGACTATTATTTAAATATATACACCAACACCTAAAGCTAAAGAGGAAAAAATTGAGGATTTCTATCAACTTTTGCATTTCCAAATTGACCAAACATGCATCCAAATATTAATAATTATTGGTGTTGAAATGCAAAATTTGGAAACAATGAGGAAGGACTGGTAATTGCCAAGTGTGATATTGGTGACAGAATTAAGGTTGGAAATCAAATAAATTTTGTAATGTCAATGATTTATTGGAAATATCTTTTCTAAAACAAAGAGCAAAATACAACTTTAAAAATAAAATTCACATGATGAAATGTACGGGAATAATATTGAATATATTTGTGGAAAGAATCACTGGAAAAGTCAACAGTAGTTAAAATCAGACTGTTGTTGTTATGTGCTGTCGAATTCCTTGCGACTCATAGCGACCCTATGAACAACAGCCCTAAACCATGCTCTATCCTCTGCCAATTGCACTGCCTCCGACACACCTATCCCGATTACCCCAATCACTGAATCAATCCACCTCATAGAGGGTCTTCCCCTTCTGTGCCGTCCCTCCACCCTCCCAAGTATGATGTCCTTCTCCAAGGACCTCTCCCTCCTTACAACATGTCCAGAGCATGTCAGACGAAGCCTCAGAATCCTTGCCTCCAAGGAGTAGCCTGGTTTAACCCTTTTCAGGATGAATCTGTTTGTTTTCTTGGCAGTCCATGGTACATTCAATATTCTTCTCCAGTACCACAGCTCAAAGGCATCAATTCTCCTTCGATCCTCCCTAGTCATTGTCCAACTCTCTGATTCATAACGAATGATTGCAAAGACCATGGCCTGTATCAGACACACCTTACTCTTCAGAGTGACACCATTGCTCTTCAGTACCCTGGAGAGGTCCCTAACCTCAGACTTTCCCATCACAGTACATTTTTTTTTTATTTCCTGGCTACTTGTGCCAAGAGTGTTGACCGTGGAGCCAAGTAGACTAACGTTGTTAACAATCTCAATCTCTTCACCATCTATCCTGATGTTGCCAATTGGTCCAGTGGTGAGAATCTTTGTCTTCTTGACAATGAACTTCAATCCATACTGAAGGCTACAGTCCTTCACCCTCTGCAGCAAGCATTTAAGGTCCTACTCAGTTTCAGTAAGCAGGGTTATGTCATGTGCATAATGCAGATTGTTAGTAGATCTTCACCAATCCTGACGCCACACTTCTCCTCATAGAGCCCAACCTCTTGGATAATCCGTTCTGCATACAGGTTGAAAAGATATGGAAATATGACACATCCCTGGCATATGTCTTTCCCAATTTTGAATCATGTAGTGTTTCCTTGCTCTTTTCTGACAGCTGCCTCTTGGTCCAAGTATAGGTTTCACAATAGAACTATCAAGCATTCTGGGATTCCCATTCTTCTCAGAGTCAGCCACAGTCTGTTATGATCCACAGAGTCAAACACCTTTGCATAGTCAATGAAACACAGATATTCATTACTCTGGAATTCCCTGCTTTCAGCTAAGATCCATCTAACATCAGCTACAATACCTCTAGTACTGTGACCCCTTCTAAACCCAGACTGGACTTCTGGCAGTTCTCCGCTGATGTGCTGTTCCAGTCGTTTTTGGATAATCTTCAGTAGAATCTTGCTTGCATGTGAAATCAATGATACTGTTCTATAGTTTCCACACTCAGTTGGGTCACCTTTCTTTGGAATGGGAACAAATATAGATCTCTTCCAGTCAGATGGCCGAGAGGTTGTTCTCT
>NW_006399828.1:12437067-12452750 GCF_000299155.1 Elephantulus edwardii
GAGCACATCCAGGGCAGCATCTGTTAGCTGAAATATGTCAATTGGTATACCATCTATTCCTGGGGCCTTATTTTTTTGATATTTCCTTCATAGCAGCTTGAACTTCTTCCTTCATCACCATAGGCTCTTGCTTATATGCTCAATTATATCAGCTGAAAAAAACTGCTGGAGAAGCTCAATATCAGCTGTGAAAACTAGGACAGGAGCTGATTGTGGAACAGCTACTCATATTCAATTTCAAGCTGAGGAAAATTAAACCAAATCCATGGGAACCAAAATATGACTTTGAGTTCATCCCACCTGAATTTCAGAGCCATCTCAGGAACAGGTTTGAGGCCTTGAATACTAATGAGCGAAGACCAGATGAGTTGTGGGAGGATGTCAAATATATCATCCAAGAAGAGTGCAGATGGTCATCACAAAGACAGAAGAGGAAGAAAAGTCCAAACTGAATGTCAGAAGAAGCTCTGAAAATTGCACTGAAGCACAGAGAAGCCAAAGCACATGGAAGAATTCAAGATACTAAAGAGCTGAACAGAAGATTCCAAAGGTCAGCATGGGGTGACAAAGCAAAATATACAATGATTTACGCAAGGAGCCGGAGTCGGAAAATCAAAAGGGCCGAACTCACTCAGCATTTCCCAACAATCAGACTAGTTGCTGACTATTGACAAGACTATCAATTATTCATATGAAAGATTAAATTGAAGACAAAGAACATTTTTAAAAATCCACAAGAATCAAAATATGACCTTGAGTTTATTCCACCTAAATTTAATAATTGTCTCCAGAATATGTTTGAAGCATTTAACAGTAATGACTAAAGATCTGATGAGCTAAGGGATGATATAGTATATATCATGTATGAGAAGAGCAAAAAAAAATTACAAAGATAGAAAAGAGCAAAATATATGTTGAGGGGTATCTAAAAATTGGATTCGAGTGTCAAGAAGCCAAGGAAAAAAAAATAGGAATAAAGTATCAAAGTAAAAGAACGGAACAGAAGATTTAAAAGGGCAGCACAGGAGTACAAAGTGAAGTATTACAATGGAATGTGCAAAGAACTGGAGCTGGAGAAAGAAATTCTTGACAATTCTAAGGCTGAAAGAACTGAAAAACAAATTCCAGCTTAAGTTGCAATATTAAAGGATGCTAAATTCTAAGCTGCATCAAAAGAAGTTAGAAGGAACAAACTAAATGTACCAAGAAGAATTAGTTGACACTGAAAAATCTCAGGAAGTACCATATGAACAATGGTCAATGATAATGAAAGAAGAAACTCAAACTACACTGAATGACAGGGAAAAATATGAGGAATCAAAGGATAACAATTGACAGGTTTCAAATAACAGATGCAAGCCTGAACATGTTCACCCGTCTATACAGTAAGGAAATTTGGAGGAGAACTGCTTGACTGATTTTTGCTTCAATTCTCAAAAAAGGGTAGCCCAATAGAAAGTGGACATTATCAAACAATATCATTAATATGATATGCAAACAAAATATTGCTGAAGATTACCCCAAAACAGCTAGGACAGTGCATTTACAGAGAAATGTCAGAAGTTTGAGATTGATTTAGAAGAAACTATAGCACCAGGCATATCATTGCTGATGTCAGATTGGTCTGTGCTGAAATTAGAGAATACTAGAAGAATGGTTTTGTTTCATTTACTGTATGAAGGCATTTAACTGTGCATATGATAACAAACTGTGGCTAATATTGAGAAGAAAGGGAATCCCAGAACGCTTAATTATACTTACATGAAACCAGAAAGGTCAACATTTTTTCAGAGAATATTTTTCAAGATTTTCAGAGTAAGATACCCAGGATTAATTGAAGTTTGGAGGAAGCCTAGAGAGGGTTAAACTTGGCTGCTCCTTAGAGGCAAGGATTCTGAGGCTTCATTTGATATACTTTGGACATGTTGCAAGGAGGGACCAGTCCTTGGAGAGGAACATCATCCTTGAAAGGGTGGAGGGACAGCACAGAAGGGGAAGATCCTTTATGAGGTGGATTGATTCAGTGACTGGTGTAATCGGGATGGGTGTGTCAGAGACAGTGAGATTGACACAGGACAGAGCAGGGTAGAGCTGTTGTACATAGGGTCACTAGGAGTCACAAGCAACTCAATGGCACATAATAACAACAACAATGGTGGACAGTGTTTGGTGGAGTTCCCCGATTAAAACAAGCTTGGAAGTGGGAGTGACATTCATTTCTGAAATAGCCTGCCTCTGGAAACTCTATGAACTTGGAGAAAAGATTAAAGTTATATAAGAGTTCAGGTTTTTTCATTCATAGGGTCGTTATGAGTCATCTATGACTCCACGGCACGTAATAACAACAACAATATATGGTAAGAAGAAATCGTAATATTATTTTAAACAGCATCTTGATATACAATGTTGTGACAGGATAATATTTACAGGCATAAAAAAAGACTTTTCATCATCATTATAATTTATGCACCAACAACTAGAGTCAAAGAAGAAAAAAATAGATAATTTCTAGCAAAATTTCCAGTCAGAAATTGATTGAAAATACAACCAAGATGCATTAATAATTGGAAGAATCTGTTCTTGAATACAATGTATTTGATTTTGTAAATAAACTAGTACAAAAAAAAATTAAAAGAGCACAAGGCTTGAAAAAAATAGTGGGTGACTGAAATGGGAACCGGAAAGGAGGAGCAGTAGTTGAAAACATGGATTTAAGGTTGCATGAAATAACGGCCGAGGATAGAATGATAGAATTCTACAAAATCAGTGATTTATTTGTTACAAATATATTTTATAAAAACATAAATGCAGGCTATACATATGGATTTTGCCTAAAGGTATGCGCAGAAATCAGATTGATTACATTTGTGGAAGGAATCATTGGAGAAGTTCAATGTGAGCAGTGAAATCTAGGCCAGGTGCTGATTGTGGAACAGAACAACCATTACTCATATGCAAGTTCAAATTTAAGGTAAAGAAGTTCAAATCAAATCCACAGGAATCAAAATTTCATCTTGAGTCTATAGCCTCAATTTAAAAACAAACTCAGGAACAGGTTTGAGGTCTTAAGCACTAATAAATATCAGATGAACTGTGGGAAGATATTAAGAATATCACTGATGAAGAATGCCAAAGGTCATTACAAAGGCACAAGAAAAACGAAAGAAAAAAAAAAAAGTTACAAGAGACTGAATATTGCACTAGACCACCAAGAATCCAAAGCAATCTAAAGGGAAGACTCTAAGAAAGAAGATTCTAAAGGGAAAAAAAATCAAGACGTTACAGAGCTGAATTGAAGATTTGAAGGACAGTTTGGAAAGAAAAAGTAAAGTCTTATAATGAAATACCCAAGAGGCTGGAGTCAGAAAACCAAAAGGACCAAACTGTCTCAGCAATTCTTAAGCTGAAAGAACTAAAGAACAAAATCAAGTTTTGAGTTGCAATTCTTAGGGATCCTATAGGCAGAATATTGAATAATCTAGGAAGTATTAAAAGAAGATGGAAGGAAGACAATTGGCTGACACAGAATAATTTTAAGAAACAAGATATGATCAAGAGGCAATGATGAAGAAGGAGAAAGATTAGGCTTCTCTGAAGGACTTTGCAAAAAATAAGGTCCCAGGAATTAATGGAATACCAAGTGACATATTTTAACAAACAGATACTGCCCTGAATGTACTCACCAGGTTGTGCCAAGAAATCTGGAAGACAACTACCTGGCTAACTGGCTGGAAAAAGTACATATTTATTCCTATTTCAAAATAGGATCTTGGCAGAAAGCAGAGTACCAGAATGTCTGTCTGTGTTTCATTGACTATACAAAGGCATTTGACTATGTGGATCACAACAAATTGAGGCTAACCTTAAAAATAGGAATCCCAGACTACTTGATAGTGCTCCAGGGAAACCTATACTGACTACAAAGCAGTCCTCAGAACACCAAGGACACACTGCGTGGTTCAAAATAAAAAAGGAGTGCCTCA
Source organism: Elephantulus edwardii (assembly GCF_000299155.1). Taxonomy (NCBI): domain Eukaryota; kingdom Metazoa; phylum Chordata; class Mammalia; order Macroscelidea; family Macroscelididae; genus Elephantulus; species Elephantulus edwardii. The sequence goes on from NW_006399828.1 coordinate 12,441,051, forward strand.
GGGATGTGTCCTGTCTTAATTTATATGCAGAACAGATCATTCAGAAGTCTGGAATTTATGAGGAGGGATGTCTCATCAAGATTGGAGGAAGACTTATCAACAGCCTATGTTTTGCAGATGACACAGCCTTACTTGCTGAGACTAAGAGGTACCCTAAGGGCTTGCTGTAGAAAGTCAAGTATTGTACTCTTCAATATGATTTGAAGTTTAATATCAAAAGAACAAAAATTCTCACCACTGGGCCAATTGACAGCACCGTGATAGATGGAGATGATGTTAATTACAGCTAGCTTGACTCCACAATTAACACTCTTGGCACCATTGGTTAAGAAATGAAAGATTAATTTTATTGAAAAAGCTGCTGTCAGGGACCTCTCCAGTTTTCTGAGAAACAATGATATCCGTCTAGAGACTAATAACATGTGCCTGATCCAGGTCATGGTCTTTGCAATTACTTGTTATGCATCAGAGAGCTGGACAGTGGCTAAGGATGACAGAAGAAATGATGACTTTCAGTGGTGGTGGTGGTGAAGAGTTTTGAACATACCATGCACTCCCAAGAAAACTAATAGGTCATCTTGGAGATGGTGAAACTACGTTTCTCCTTGGAGGCTAGGATTTTGAAGCTCTGTCTCATGTACTTTGGGCTCGTGGCCAGGTTCTTGGAGAAGGACATCATGCTCAGAAGGGTGGAGGGACAGACAGTGCAAGAAAGGAAGACCTCAGATGAATTGATAAACTAACTGAGACAATGGGGCATAGGTGTTTTAGATTAAGTGAGACTGACACAGGACAGGACAGGCTACAGGGATCTTGTACATAGGGTTGCTACATGTCCCAGGGGGCTTGATGGCACATACCAACAACAATGTGTACCACAGAGTCAAAACCAGCATATAGCTGACCCTCTGGAAGGTTTTTAGAAGCACATAATTGCATGAGAGGAGATTGTGCATCCTTTCCTGTGAAGCAGATGGTGGTCTTTCTAGATTGCAGCACCAAAGCAGGTAAATTTAATTTTTCATAATATTTTAAGATTTTAAACATTTCAGACCTCTTGTAAAATTAAGAATGTGAAAATAAGGAAAGAAGTTTGCATCTGGTTTAGTTAATTTTCCCGCAATCAGAATATGAAATCTTGATCTAATGATTTACTTGGGCTAAACTGTAAGCTAGTGAGGGAAGTTGCATAGATCAGTGACAGAAACTAGGCAAGTTGCTTTAACAGAAATCAAACTTTAACCTCATACCATGGAGCATTTTGGAGTGTGAAAAATACCTCATACAGCTGTATTTCCATAATAATAGAAAAATTGTTTCCATGTTCCAAGGAAGGAAATAGTGTGGAGGAAAAAAAAATAATGTGATGATGTGCTGTCTCCTTCTCTAAGTCAAGCAGGGAAGAGTACAAGATTTTGTGCCATGAACTATAAGCTCAGAGTATAATGAATATCCTTAGCACCAAAGCATTCTGGAAAAGGAGATCTGAATGGATTATCAAATATAACTATTTAAAAGATAAATGCAAGTTAGAAGTGTAGAAGAGCAGAGTTTCTGCTGATTGTAAAAAAACAATTATCCATGAAACAAGTGTTAATTCGGATACCACACCTTTGTAAAAAGGTGTAATGGAACACCTTAAAGAACAATTTTCATTTCTATGGTCTCTCACATGAAGAAAATATGAGAATAAGAAGCAAATAGATACAAAATCCATTTCTTCTGCCAAAATAAAATTTAAAAATATTAATAACTATAGATGGATTGACACACTATGCAGTAGTGGGGATAGGTGTATAAGAGATAATAGGATTAATTCAGGATAGAGCAAGGTTCAGAGCTATTGTGCATAGGGTCACTGTAAATTGAATGTGACTGTATGGCACATGACAACAACATAAGATACTGATTGAAACTACTAATATAAAGGACTAGAGATGAATCTTGAAAGTTTAGCATCAATTGCTTCTTTTGAATGAAAGTTTAAAGTGAATACACGAATGTTGCTGAAACAGCTTTGAAACCTTTTCCCATCTCTGTTAAAGAACTAATTTAAGACTGATTATTGTAAATTTAAAAAGGAGGAAGAGACAGAAACAAAACTGAGAACTAATTTCAATATCATTATCCCTCACTTGTACATAGTATTCATCTAATCATATGAAATTAGAGGACAATTGAGTTTTTATAACATTTAAGTATTAATAAATATAGAATATGTTCATAGTACTTTTCAGTTAGTTATTGCCATAGATTCAGAAATGACTCATAGCTGATAATCCATTTTGTTTCATTGAGAAGCTATAAATCACAAGGGAAGGTGACTGCTCATTCTTTTACCATGGAACTACCAGTAGATTGTAACTGTCAGAGGGGAGAAATTTTGGGGTTAGCAATGCGTCTCCCCAAGGCCTGTGATCCTTAAATGTGCTTCTTAACACTTAAAATGGAGACTCACTTTTCACATATGTGGTTTTGTAGTTATAACTGAGAAATAACAGTACAACTGAGCTATTTGATTGCAAAAAATAAATATATATAATATGTCTTTAAACTTATAACTATTTTCTACTGTTTATTGTTTTCTCTGATTATGTTTACTCAAATGTACTCTATTCTATTTAAACCAATAAGTTAAGCTTTTGGTTTTTATGATTTCTTAATATATTGCCACACAATTTTAATTGACGACCGTGCTTAGAAACACATTTTTTTACCGTCATTTGCGGTAAAATGTTTGTTTATTGTTTATTAATCTATTTTACACTCATCTAAGATGAGTGGGAAGTAAAACAAAGAAGGCATCACAATACTAGTAATATATCTCAAGGAAATTAGAACTGAAACACAAACAGATATATGTATACCTATGTCAATAGCAGTGTTATTGCCAGCGATATGGAGCATTTCTTCATGGGTTTGTTTGCCATTTGAATATCTTCCTCTGTGAAAATTCTTTCGATATCTTGTGCCCATTTTGTAATTCGGTTATCAGTCTTTTTCTTGTGGAACCCCAGGAGTATACTGTAAACTTTTGTAATAAGACTCTTGTCTGAGATGATATTATCAAATGTTTGTTCCCAGTCTGTAGGTTTTCTTTCCACCCTGTTGGAAAAAGTTTTTGATGTACCCAGAAATTTAATCTTTAGAAGGTCTCATGCATCATTTTTATCCTATTTAGACTGTGCATTGCTGGTTTGCTGGTTGTATTTGGCAGTCTCTTTATACCTTGGACTAGTGCTTTTAAGCTTGATCCAGTTTGTCTGTTATGAACACTTTGGTTTTGGGCTTTACTACCAGGTATCTGATCTGGTTGAAGAGATTTTAATTTCTTCTTCTGATATCTTTGATTTCCTTGTCAAATATCAGCTGACCATAGATAACTGGGTCTATTTCTGGCTTCTAAGTTCTTTTCATTGGTCTATATGCCTGTCATGGTACCAGTCATGCAGTTTTGGTTACCACTGGCAATAAGAGACATGCACATAAAAATCACAATGAGGTACCATATCACTACAGTAAGAGTGGCAAAATTTAACAAGGCAGCAAGTAATAGATGTTGGAGAGGATGTGGTGAGAAAGGAATTCTTAAACATTGTTGGTGGAATTGTAAAGTGGTGCAACCATTCTGTGAGGCAGTTTGGTACGTCCTCAAAAAGGTGAATATACAAATTCCATATGACCCAGCTATTCCACTACTTGGAATATACACAGAGAATATGAGAACTGAGGCACAAACTGATATTTGTACACCAATGTTCATAGTAGCATTATTCACCAACGCAAGAACATGGAAACAGCCCAAATGTCCAACCACAAATGAATGGATTGAGAAATTAGGGTATATCGACACAATGGAATACTGTACAGCATACAGGAGCAATAACTTTGTAAATTATTATTTAACTTGGGAGGGACTGGAGAGAATTATGCTGAGTGAACTAACTCAGCCCCACAAGGATAAAGTATAAGATAAGGCTATTATTGTAGAATGAGTGTAAGGATCTAGGAGGGGTGGGAGAGGCTGGAAGTAGAGGGATGTGGATGTATAGGCGGAAGAGGGGATTAATCTTTGGATTGTACAATTTGATGGATGGGGGTAGTGAGGGAAATGGAAAGAATTTGCTCAAATTTGTATTAGAATTTTGTAAATAAACTAGTGAAAAAAATATCAATTTGGTGAGGGGGAAGGGAGGGAAAGAGGGTAAAATGTGCAATAATGAATGAATGAAAATCTTAAAAAAAAATAGCAATGTCATTCATAATAGCAAGAAAATGGAAACAGCCCCAATGCTCATCAACAAACAAATGGATTGATAGATTATGGTATATTCATAAAATGGAATACTATGCAACACTAAAAATCAACAGTTTTGTAAAATACTATGTAATATTGGAGAGTATAGAGAACATTATGCTAAGTGAATTAACTCAGTTTCATAAAGACAAATTTTTCATGAGGCCATTAATATCAAAATAGAAGGATAACTAGTCTGAAAAGTATAAAGACCCAAAAGGAAAAGGGGAAAGGGGATAGAGGGTAGAAAAAGAAGAAAAGCGGAAAACACTTGGATAGCAAGAGTCTAGTGAGTGGATGGGGCTGGTCATGAATGAATAGGAGAAATTTAATAATGACTTAGAGAGAAAGGAAACTAACAAGTATAGATCAATAGTAATTAATCACAATAATTAATTAATTTATTTATAAATGGTAATTAATTAAAATATAATGTATAGGAATGATAGTCTGAATCAAAATTTAAAGATTATATAAAAAACAATATGCACAAATGAAGCAAGATATGTACGAATTATTTTATGAAACCAAAACAAAGAAAAAAACAAAATAATCAGAAAACTTATGCTTTTGTTCTTTCAGTCTAGCTGGCTTAAGAAGCACTGCTTTTCTGAATTTTTAAATCCACACTCCTCACTCTAAATTGCTCACCTTCTCATTTTTCAGGGAGAAAAAGGGAAAGTTCTGATTTTTCTACCAATAATTTTCTCATTTTTTTTCTCTTCAGAAAAGACTCACTTTCTTCCCCAGAGCTATCTCCCTTATATATCCAATGACACTCTTTTCTCTCTCCTCTCAAATATCTGTGTAATTATTTCTTTCTCTCCATTTTTTCCTCACTCTGGTGTACCATGTAGCCCATCATCTGCTTCCATCAAGCAGCCAGTTTCTTTTCCTCATTTTCTCTAAAATCCTATACAATTGAGGGTTGTTTTTTGGTTTTTGTGTTTTTTCTTTTTCTTTTCCAGTCCAAAATAATTGCACTCTGGAGTTCACTCCAGAATCAACTGCTCTAGTCAATTTCTTTCAACCAAATTCAGTAGTCTACTCTTGACCTTCATCTTGTTTGACACGAAGAACATTGAGTCCTTCTTGACACATGTTTTTCACTTGAAAGTTGACTTTCTAATTTCTCTGGTTTTCTTCAACCTCACTGATAACTTCTTAAATCTTGACTGTTCCTCAAACTCTGTACATGCTGAAATGCCGGGGAGCTCTTTACTCTCTGCCCTCGGACTGCACTCAAAGCTTGAAGGAACTCATCTAATTTTTTAGATTTAAATACCTTCTTCTTCCTGGTGTCTCTTTAATTATAACTACCAACATTGATGGTGAGGAGAATGAGATAGTTAACAGTTTTAGTCTACTTGGCTCCATAGTCAACATTCTTGGTAACAACAGCCAGGAAAATCAGGAGACAAATTGCAATGGGAATGTCAGCTATGAGGGACCTCTCAAGAGTACTGAAGTGCAAAGACGTCTGGCTGGAGACTAAGGTGCGCCTGATCCAGGCTATCATCTTTGCAGTTAAGTGCTATGCATCAGAGAGTTGGATAGTGAATAGGATGATATAAAGAAAATGATGGCTTTGACTTGTGGTGCTGGAGAAGAGTGTTGAATATACCATGGACTGCTAGGAGAACAAACAGGCTTGTCCTGGAGAGGGTGAAGCCAGAATGTTCTCTGGAGTCAAGGATTCTGAAGCTTCGTCTGACATATTTTGAGCATTTTGCAAGGAGGGACTGGTCCTTGGAGAGGGACATCATGTTTGGGAGAGTCGAGGGACGGTGCAGGAGAGGAAGGTCCTCGATGATATGGATCGTTCTGTGAGTGGAGTGGTGGGAATGAATGTGTTTGAGACAGCGAGGTTGGCACAGGATAGTATGACGTTTAGAGCTCTTGTACAAATGACTCCCTGGCACATAAGGCAGTATCAATATGATGTCTTTACTTGGATGATTAAAAAAAGCTTTGCAAGTGCACATTCAATAGATGAATCCTTGCTCTAAACTCATTGGACCTCTGCCAGTACTTCTCATTTCATTAAATGGTGTCATAAGTCCCTCAATTGTTCAGGCAAAAAATCTTAAGAGTTCCATTGACCTTTCTACATCTCTTGCAAGTCAGTGAAATTTACGTAGAAGTGATGTATATCTTGTCTACACATGGATCATCAGAAACAGAAGTAAAATTCTTCATTCTATTTTTCTACATTTATATTGGCCAAACAGGAAGAGAAAGATACTGAGGTTCCTGAGTATAAGGAAAGAGTCTTTGAAGATACATTTGGTTCTGAATCAAGAAAAGGTTCCTAAGTGTGACTCATTATGTAGAAAATATATTAGACTCTTAAGTGAATCAAAGATGAACATATACTGATCTAAGCTACTGAAATGTTAGTGTGTTTGGTTTAGTTTAGTTAAAAAATATTGTTAAGTGCTGTCGAGTGGCCGGCGACTCATAGTGACCCTATGAAGGAGAGTCCTCGACGCTAGTTAAAAAATACTAAGACAAAAATTCCTACTTTGTGTTGTAATGTTGCATTCTAAAAAAAAAAAAATGGTGATTCTGAAGAGTTTAATTGTTATTGAATTAGTAGGGAGTTAGGGGGAGATAAAGAAACAGAAAAGGGAAAACAAACAAGCATAGAGAGGGGGAAAAAAAAAAGAAATCAGGCTTGAGGCCTAGAGATCAATATCAGGTTCTGGCAAAACATCTAGCAAAAATTGACTTGATATGACTTAAATGAAACAGTTTGTTATGATCCACATAGTCAAACACCTTTGCATAATCAATGAAACACAGATAGACATTCCTCTGGTATTCCCTGCTTTCAGCTAAGATCCATCTAACATCAGCTACAATATCCCTAGTACCACGACCCCCTTCTAAACCCAGCCTGAACTTCTGGCAGTTCTCTGCTGATATGCTGTTCCAGTAGTTTTTAGATAATTTTCAGCAGAATCTTGCTTGCATGAGAAATCAATGAGACTGTTCTATAGTTTCCACACTCTGTTGGGTTACCCTTCTTGGAATGGGAACAAATACAGGTCTCTTCCAGTCAGTTGGCCAAGTGGTTGTTCTCCAGATTTCTTGACACAACTTGGTGAGCACAGCCAGGGCAGCATCTGTTAGCGGAAGTATGCCAATTGATATACATCGATTCCTGGGGCCATATTTTTTGCTATTTCCTTCAAAGCAACCTGAAGTTCTTCCTTCATCACCGTAGGCTATTGCTCATATGTTATTTCATTAAATTCTCTTGTGTCTGCCAATTCCTTTTGATACAATTACTCAGTATATTCTTTCCATCTTCTTTTAATACTTCCTGCATCATTTAATATTCTGCCAAAGCAACTTGGAGTTTGACATTTTTCTTCAGCTCTTTGAGCTTAAGAAATGCTGAGCGAGTTTGGCCTTTTTGATTTTCTGATTCCAGCTCCTTGCACTTTTCATTGTAATATTTTTCTTCGTCATCCCGTGCTGCCTTTTGAAATCTTCTGTTCAGCTCTTTAGTATCTTGAATTCTTCCTTTTCCTTTGGCTTCTCTGCGCTCCAGTGGAATATTCAGAGTCTCTTCTGACATCCATTTTGGTCTTATTTTCCCTCTTCTGTTTTTGTAATGAACGTTTTCACTCTTCCAGGATGATTCCCTTGATATCCTTCCACAACTCATCTGGTCTTCGCTCATTAGTGTTCAAGGCCTCAAACCTGCTCTTGTAATGGTTCTGAAATTCAGGTCGGATAGATCCAAAGCCTACCTGTGTTTCATTGATTATGCAAAGGCATTTGACTGTCTGGATCATAACAAATTGTGACTGACTCTGAGAAGAGTGGGAATCCCAGAACACTTGATTGTGCTAATGTAAAACCTATACTTGGGGACCAAGAGGGAGTCATCAGAACAGAGCAAGAAAACACTGCATGGCTCAAAACTGGGAAGGGCATATCCAGAACAAATTATCTGGGAGGCTGAGCTCTATGCGGCAAAATGTGGCATCAGGATTGGTGGAAGATCTAACAACAATCTGAGTTATGCAGATGACACAATCCTGCTTGCTGAATCTGAGAGGGACCTGAAGCGCTAGCTGCAGAGGGTCCAGAACTGCAGCTTTCAATATGGATTGAGGCTCAATATAAAAAAGACAAAGATTCTCACCACTGTACCAATTGGCAGCAAGAGGATGGATGGTGAAGAGTTTGAGCTTGCTCACAGCTTTAGTTTGCTTGGCTCCACAGTCAACACTTTTCGCAACAGCAGCCAGGAAATTAAAAGAAGTATTGCTATGGGAAAGTCTGCTATTAGGGACCTTTCCAAGGTACTGAAGACTAATTGTGTCTCTTTGGAGACTAAGGTGCGTCTGATACAGGCCATGATCTTTGCAATCACTTGTAGTGTCAGCGTGTTGGACAATAACTAGGGAGGATAGATAGAAGGAGAACTGATGCCTTTGGGCTGTGGTGCTGGAGAAGAATGTTGAGGGTACCATGGACTGCTAGGAAAACAAACAGATTCATCCTAGAGAGGGTTAAACCGGTGGCTCCTTGGAGGCTAGGATTCTGTGACTTAGTCTAACATACTTTGGACATGTTGTAAGGAGACACCGGTCCTTGGAGAGGGACATCATGCTTGGGAGGGTGGATGGACAGCGCAGGAGGGGAAGGAGCTCTATGAGGTGGATTGATTCAGTCACTGGTATAATCGGGATGGGTGTATCAGAGACAGTGAGATTGGCTCAGGACAGCAGAGGTTAGGGCTTTTGTACATAGGGTTGTTATGAGTCGCAAGCTACTTGATGGCATATAACAACAACAACAACATAAATGATGTACCACAGGTTTGTTGCAACTGGAATCTGAGCTGTGACTGGAAAGATCAGAATTACAATCTATTGAGTTTTGTGCATTAATTTAAGTAGTCACTAAAGAAAGAGTACTTTAAAAAATGATTATCAAGAAGAAGTGAAAAGACTGGATATCAAAAACATTTAGCTTTGCAAAAAATAACCTACTGTTGATCCTAAATAGTAAGTTGTTATATACTGTATAATGGAATTATAGCAGACCTTATAGTGAGTTTTCAAAGGCAGGAGGAGATAGTCTATATCTCTTCCATGGAACATTCGGTGGATTTGAAATTCCAGAGACACCACCTTTGGATTATCAGGGTAACTCTCTATAGACCACCATCAAGTCATAAGGTATGAGTATGCAAATGAAAAAAAAAAACAAATCGTGAATAATAAATTGCTATATAGAGAGCTCCATTGGCCTAGTGGATAGAAAGTTATGGTACCAAGCCAAAGGTGGGTGATTTTAATCTGTGGCCCTCAGGTCTGGTTTTAATTGGTTTTGGTTTAACATTCTTCTATGTGGTATAGCACTGGTCTGTCCATTTGCTGTACAGGAGTAACTCGTGGTTATTGTGATGTTGAACAGTGATACTGAGGTGTAAAATGTAACAATGGTTTACCATTATGGACAGTGTTTGATGGACCTTCCCAGTTAAAACAAGCTTGGATGCAGGAATGGTATCCCCTTACAAAATAGCTTGCCTCTGGAAACTCTGTGCACTTGGAGAAACAATGCAAGTTATACAAGGTCTTTGGTTCATAGGATCACTGGGTTTGAAAGCCATTGGAATAGCTTACAGACTACACAGAACCACATGAGGGAAGTCAAGAGGCAATAATTGAGGACAGTAACAGAACAAAATCATTCAGTCAATACAGCTTCTGAAATGTGCTCATAGGCACTTCAACCTTCAGCCTTGCAGCTTTAGGCTTAGTCCTGCCAATTATGGCTCTTTCCTCCAGTCTTCCAACAAACTTTGGCAAAGGCCCTTTGCTCTGGTTCTGTGGGAAAGCAGTCCCAAGGTCAGATTAATATCCTGTGAGGTCTAGGGTTCTTTTCTTTCACTGCTGCTGTTGCTTTTGTAGGCCCCAATCTGAGTTGCATAGCAATCTTTGGCTCCAAAGGATGCCTGCTGTTCTTCTTTGCTTAATGTAGTAAGTTGGCATAACTAGGCAATCACTGTGTGGATTAGCTAACACATTCTATTCACATATTCCTGCCCATCTACATAGCGAAGTCAAAGTCAACTGCTAGAGAAGCCATTATGAAGAATGAACTCTAAACCTTAACACACTAAACAATAATAGGAGTGAAGGAAGATGACAAAAGAAAAAAAATCAGGCTAGGGAAATAATTTTCTATATGGATTTGTGTTTACTGGCACACAAAGCTGTTGAAACAAACAGGAGGGGGCAGCTTCCTAGGTTTTAGGAAATTATACTTCCAAAGAAATTACAAGTCTGGTCTAAAATACTCTATTACTGTTTTCTGAGTCTTAAAAGCCTTTACTTAAATAACTCATGGCTATTTGATGAGTGTCTGCATGAAACGGTTGCCATAGTTATGCTTCCTTTAAAAAAGGACATACTCTTATCATCCACAGTGGATTGCCCAGAGAGGATGAAAGACAAAGCTGTACTTTCCAAACGGCAAGGACAGAAATAATAAAAACACTGTTGAATGAGATTCTATTAAACATCAAAATCCAGGTCTGCAGAATTTTTATTCATGATTGATTAGGAGACTTTTGTAATACATGCCCAGCAAATTTCAATAGCTGTTAACACACAGGTCTTCGTTTTAGCCTTCTCTTGGAAAATTTTATTTTTACTATCATGCTCCTGCTTTATCATTATATATTGGATAAAAGGATGTATATCATTCTAAATAACATGTATTTTCAATTTAAACTACAAGGATAAACTGCACATCATCTGGAGAAAGCAGATAATCAATTGCAACCAACAGATGGGATTTTGAGTTACTTCTCTGTAAAGAGTGAACGTGTCCATTTATAGAGAAATGCAATGGATATTTTGTGAGAAGATTGTCATATTATGGCAGAAAATGACTAATTTGAAATATTTTATCATCTTTCTCCTGAGAAAAAATGAAAGTGAATTTTCCAGCATTTCTGCTAGTTAAATGAAGTCATGAATTTGAGTTTTTATCACTGGAATTAAAGATGGAAGTAAAATATGCCCTTTGGACAGACTAGAAACTACTTACTAACTGTAACTACAGGAAACTTGTGGTTCCTAACCTTTATACTATAATAGAAAAAAGTACTAGTCAATAAGTCTTTTATTTTAAGAACTACCTTCCCCCTATAACTTGATCTGTGCCACTGTTAGAACCTCTAATTGGAATACTATTGCTTTCAATTTTTGACTCACGTACTTTTAACTTGTTAGTTAAATTTGTGTCTTCTAGGCTACAACAGTTCAATGATGCATCTTCAAGGATATGAACATGTATGACTAAGCACAATTGAAAACAGTGTATCTAAATTCCAAAATCAATCTCCACACTAGTCTGCGTGTTTCCTA
>NW_006399828.1:12453610-12482563 GCF_000299155.1 Elephantulus edwardii
AAATATAATCCACTCTACAACCCTCATTGCATATTCCTACGATAAAAATAATGCCCTAAAATATAATACTTTTAGACTATTCTCTCTCCCATAGATTTCAATGCCGTAAACATATTTCATTCAGTTTTTCTAATTAGCTTTTAAAATATATCTATGGTGGCAAAATCTGCTAAAGTGATAACATATTCTTTACCTTATTTATTACACTGGAGAGGTGAATTCAGAAAAGTTCAGAGGTTAAGATTTAAAATATAACAACATTTATCTCTGTTTCAATGACTTTAGAAAGGTGCAAAAATCAGTATTATGTGTCCAATATTTGGGTGAAATTAATTAGTCTTTTAGAATTAAGTGTGATAACCTCTAGCGGAAAAATCTCAACATTGCAACAGTGTAAGGTAAAGTAAAATAGAGAAGAAGCTTCTCTAGAATATATTTAGTTGAATCTTTAGTAAAATTATTTTTCATCAGGAAATGTTGTTGCATGTACCATTGAGTTGGAACAGACCCATAGCTGATCCTCAGTGGGTAGTTAATTGCATAGGAGGAGACTGCCCATCCTTTATTTATCCTTTATTTTTTCCCAGGAAATAGAAATGTTAATTTGTAGTGAAAAATTCTAAGAAATTCTGACTGTAGCTTGCTAAGATTAATATTATGGTTAAATTCTCCAATTACATTTATTACCAAAACCCCATAACTGTCTACTCAATTTTGACTCACAGCAAATCTTCATGTGGTTTCTGATATTATAAATCTTAGTGGAAGAAGATTGTCCATTTTCTCTTATGTAAAAGCTAGTAAATTTGAATTGTTGACACTGTAGATAGCAAATAGTGAAACACGATATGCAATATTGTAATCATCCATATTCTTTTTAGTGCTAATACATGACAAATTGTTTTGTATTTTACTCAATCTTGAAAATATTTCTGACTAACTGATATGACTTCTCTGACAAAACCCAAAATTTTTAGTTTGCCACTACATTTAAATACTTAAGGTGCATTTTTCAAAACTGTAGACCCATACAATACTGATTAAAACATTGCAGTAGAACATATGAGGGAAAGAACTGCCTAAAACGAAGATATGATTAGGCATTATATGAATGACAACAATCTGTAACAAGGAATATAGTGGTGGGTGGGCTGGAGGAGGGAGGAAAGCAATGTGCAACATTAAATTAGAAGAATAAAAATTACTCATTTTCTTCACAAATTGTTATGCAAGTCATAATTAAAATAATTGTTGTTGTTGTTGTTGTTGTTATGTGCCATCAAGTCGCTTACAACTCATAGTGGTCCTATGTACAAGAGCCCTAAACATTGCTCTATCCTGTGCAAACATCGCCGTCTTTGACACGCTCATTCCCACCACCCCAATCACAGAATCAATCCATCTCATTGAGGCTCTTCTTCTCCTATGCTGTCCCTCCACTCTCCCAAACATGATTTCCCTCTCCAAGGACCAGTCCCTCCTTGTAACATGCCCAAAGTATGTCAGACAAATCTTAAGAATCCTTGACTCCAAGGAACATTCCAGATCCACCCTCTCCAGGACAAACCTGTTTGCTCTCCTAGCAGTCCATGGTATGTATATTCAACAGTCTTCTCCAGCACCACAACTCAAAGGCAGCAATTCACTCTATCATCCTTAGTCACTGTGCAATTCTCCAATGCACAGCACATAATTGTGAAGGCTAAAAGCCCGAATCTGGTGCATCAGTCTCCAGCCTAATGTTATTGCTCTTCAGTACTCTTGAGATGCCCCTCACAGCTGACTTTCCCACTACAATTCATCTCTTGATTTCCTGGCTGCTGGTTCCAAGAGTATTGACTGTGTTTTGGATACTATCTCAATCTCTTCATCATCTGTACTGATGCTGCCAAACTGGCTCAGTGGTGAGAATCTTTGTTTTGATGTTGAGCTTCAATCCGTATTGAAGGCTGCAGTCTGAACTTCTGCAGCAAGCACTTCAGGTCCTCCTCAGTTTCAGCAAGCAGGGTAGTGTCATCTGCATAACTCAGGTTGTTGATGACTCTTCTACCAATCCAGATGCCACATTCCTCCTCGTAAAGACCAGAGTCTCTGATGATCTGTTCTGCATACAGATTGAAAAGGTATGGAAACAAAATATATCCCTGATGGACCCTTTCTTGATTTTGAACCATGTAATATCTCCTTGCTCAATTCTAACGACTGCCTTTTGGTCCAAGTATAGGTTTTGCATTAGCACAATCAGTGTTCTGGGATTCCCATTCTTCTCAGAGTCAGCGATAGCGTGTTGTGATACACACAGTCAAAGGCTTTGCATAGTCAATGAAGCACAGATAGACATTCCTCTGATATTCTCTGCTTTCTGCCAAGATTCATCTAACATTAGCTATAATATCCCCAGTACCACGACCTCTTCTAAATCCAGCCTGCATATCTGACATTTCTCTGTTGACATATTGCTCTAATCGTTTTTGGATAATTTTTAGCAGAATCTTGCTTGTATGTGATTATTTGATATCGGCACTCTGTTGGGTCACCTCTCTTTGGAATGGGGAAAAAATATCGATCTTTTCCAGTCAGTAGGCCAGGTGGCTGTCCGCCATATTTCTTGGCACAAATTAGTGAGCACATCCAGGGCAGCGTCTGTTTGTTGAAATATTTCAATTGGTATGCAGTCAACTCCTGAAGCCTTGTTTTTTGCCAGTTCCTTCAGAGCAACTTGAACTTCCTCCTTCATCACCATAGGCTCTTGCTCATATGTTATTTTATGAAATTCTTCTATGTCAGCCAATTCCTTCTGATACAATGACTCTGTGTACTCCTTCCATCTTCTTTTAATGTTTCCTGCATCATTTCACATTTTGCTCAAAGTATCCTTAAATATTGCCACCTGTGGCTTGAGTTTGTTTTTCAACTCCTTCAGCTTAAGAAATGCTGAGTAAGTTTTCCCCTTTGGATTTTCTGACTCCAACTCTCTGCACATTTCATTATGGTATCTTGCTTTGTAGCCCCGAGCTGCCTTTTAAAATTTTTTGTTGAGCTCTTTGATTTATTGGTTTCCTCCTTTAGCTTTGGCTTCTCGGTGCTCCAATGCAATTATTTAAAAAATAAAAAGAGGTTCAACGTAAGGGTGGCATGGCGATAAGAACCGGTTCTCCATCCAGTTTAGTGTAAGGGTGCTTATTTGTTAAAGTTTACCTGCTTCAGAAGAGGAAAATAATTTAAAATATTAAGTTTTAATGTGAAAACAAATCTTCTTTTTGCAAGTTTTGTTTTTGAAACTTTCTTCTTAGAACTTTAACCTGGGCTGTGCTTCACCTGGATCCATGTTTGTATCTTCATAGGCAGGATTCAATCTGTGCTGTACTCTTGAAACATGTTGGTCAAGGCACCAGCTGCTCCATGAGAGAACAATGGGCAATCTCCTCCCACGTGATTAACTGCCTCTGACAGCGCACCTGAGGGTCAGCTGTGGGTCAGTTCTGACTCTGCTACATAACAACAGTCTTAAAACTAGTTGCTAATTTCCTGATTTTGTGGCTGGATTGATGTAGAAATTAAAACTGTGGTTGTCTACCATTGGATATTTGAATATTTTTCCTCAGTTGGCAAACTATGGCCTTATAGTTTGCTATGCCAAATCTAATTCTATGCTTGCTTTACCAATAAAGCTTTATTGAAAAACACAAATATTGAATAATTTCCAAAAGTTTTCATCGACATTTTTAATGAATTAAGGGTATAGACATCTCAAAATATTTTTTGAGAAAATATAAATTTATTTAAAGTGTTTTGTTATCATCAAATGACAAATACTTTCCACCTAACTGAGAAATGTACATAGGAAAGAATACATTTTATGCTATTAAAACTAAAAAAATGAAAGCAAATTATAAACTTTGAAAAATTCTTTTTTAGTGTATATTTTTAGAATTTTCTGTTCAATTCAGAAATATAGGTTTAAGTATTACATTCTTGTATATAATTTACCTCCATTAAAAGAAAATATTTTTTTAACAGAAGATATGAGGTTTTGTGTATACTGAGAAATAGTGGGAAATGTAATAGGCAAATTTTTAAGGTGGCAGGGTACTGTTTCTGTGTTATAAAAACCAGTAACTATCTCAAAGTAACAGATGATGAAGAATCAATTGCAAATTTAAAAACTAAAAATTTTTGGGACATAGTGAAAGCACAGCGCTCAGCATAAATTCAAAGACTTAATGCTATACCATTGTTAACACTTTATTATGTTGACTTGTATGATTTCTGTTATGTTGCCATTTGCACTTGTGATGGATAAAGCATTGCCTAAAGTGGTTTTCATTTGAATCAAGGTAGAAACCATGCTGTGCTTCAGAATGTAATTGATGAGGAAATGAAACTTATTTTATTAAAAAAAAAGAGAATCAGTTGCAAGGAATGAAGAAGTAAATGTTCAACTAAAGGCATTCACATAAAAATAAGACTCTAGAAATTTATGGAACATCAATTGAGGTCTTTTAGCAAATAGATGCTGCCTAGGATGTTTTTGCTTCTCATTGCCAAAAATTTAGAAGTCAGTTGCCTGGCCAATATATTAGAAGAGATTCATATTTGTACTTATTTCAAATAATAGAGTTATCCAATACAGTGAAGAAATTATTGAATACCATTAATACCACATATAACATATTTATGAAGATATCTAAAAAATTACTGCAGCAATATATAAACAGAGATCTGCCAGAAACTCAAGTTGGATTCAGAAGAAGTGAAATAAAGGGTATAATGTCACAGCTAAGATCAGATAGACCAATGTTGACAGCAGAGAATCCAGAAAGTTGGTTGCTTTTGCTTATTGATTATGCACAGTCACTGAACTCTGGGGATCATAGTAAATTACAGATAATATTGTGAAACGATTACAATTTCAGAACATTTAGTTGGCTCATGTAGATTATATACATAGGCAGTTCTTAAAATTTCATTATGTGGTTGAAAATCAGGAACAGTGTGGAGATATCCTTTCACAATTTTGTTGTTATGTGCTGTCAATTAAAAACTGAGTAATAACTGACCCTCAAATTGATTTTGAGGGGCTGTGAACGCCACAAAAGGGAATTGCTTATCTTCCCCCCTCAGAACAGCTGGTGGTTTCAAACCATGTGCCTCTGAGATGGCAGTGCAGCTATTCAGCATGTATGATGAACAAATAACTGGAGATGTACACTTATTTGAAGGAGAATACAGTATCAAAGTCATAGAAAGATTCATTAAAACTCTGTGACATGCAGATAGCATACTTTTGCTTGTTGAAAGTTAAGACGACACTGATTAATATAAAAGACTACAGTCTTCAATATGGATCATACCTCCACATAAAAACAAACAAAAATATTCATTACTGGATCAATAAGCAACATCATGATAAAGTGATAAAAGACTGAAATTGTCAAGGATTTCAGTTTACTTGAACTCATAATGAATGACCATGCAAGCAACAGTCAAGAAATCAAAAGACATATTGCATTGAGCATATCAGCTGTAAAAGATTTCTTTAACATCTTAGAAAGCAAATATAGCTTTGAGGATTACTAAGCTCCTACTTTGGGCTATGAGATTTTTCATTGTCTCATGTGCTTATGAAAATTGGACATATAGAAAGAAAACTTAAGATTTGATACATTTCAATTATCATTATCATTAAATATTAAATATAATGTGAACTTCAAAAAAAATGAAAGATGTGCAGCCAGTACACTTCTCTGAAGAAAGAATGTTGAGATGTTGTCTCATGTATTCTGATATATTATTTCTATTATTAGGAAGACTGAACCCCTGGATAAAGACATAATTATTTATAAAGTAAAGCATAGAGAAAATCCCTCAAGGATGTGGATTAACACAATGGATGTAGCAATGGATTTAATTATACATAAAGATATTATATAAAGAGGATGGCAAAAAAGAAGGAGATAGTTTCATTCTGTTAAACAAAGTCATTATGAATTGGAATCAACTCAAGTCATACACTGGTGAAGACCAGATAAGTTGTGGGGTTACATCAAGGATATTGTACAGGAAGAAAGCAAAATGTCAGTTTAAAGAAAGAGAAGAAAGATAAAATTGCATTAGAGTATTTAAAAGTAAAAGCAAAGGGATGAGATGGTGAAGTCCAAGTCCAAGAGCTAAACAGATTGAAAGGACAGGTCACGGAGACAAAGTATTAAAATGGAATGTACAGAGAGCTGGAATTGGAAAATAAAAAGGGATGGACTTGTTCTGCACTTCTCAAACTGATAGAACTGAAAAACAGATTCAAGGCTCAAGGTGAAATACATAGAGATATTATGGCAAAATGTTCAGTGACTCAAGAGCTTCAAAAGAGGATGGAGGGAATACACAAAATTAATTTGGAATACCAAAAACAAATTAGCTGACACTGCACTATGTCAGATGTACTATATGATCAAGAGCCAATGGTAATAAAGGGTTCAAGCTTCACTGAAGGCATTGGGAAAAAAATACAGCCCCAGGAATCAAAAGGATACTAATTGGCATGTTATAACTAAGAGATGCAGCTCCAGACATGCTCACCAGTCTATGCCAGGAAATCTGGAAGACAGCTGCCTAGCTGACTGACTGGAAAAGTTCCTTATTTGTTTACATCCTCAAGAAAAGTGATCTAACAGAATGTGGAAATTATTGAACAATATTAATATCACATGCAAGCAAAATACTGCTGAAGATTATTCAAAATTATTTAGGAAAAAACATAGAGAAGTATCAGAAGTTCGAGCGGAAATTAGAAAAGGTCCAGGAACTAGGGATATCATTGCTGGTTTCAGATGGATCCTGGCTATAATCAAAGAAATTTCAGAAAAATGTCTATTTGTCCTTAATTAACTATGTAAATGCATTTGACTGTTTGAATCATAACAAATTATGGATAATATCCAAATTCTCTGTAGATGTTCATTGAAATTAATAATAATAATAATAATAATAGAATTTTAAAAAAAGGATGGGAATCACAATATATTTAATTATGCTTACATGAAACCTATACCTAGACCAAGGGGCTGTTGTGCAAAGAAAGCAAGGAAATACTATGTGGTTAAAAATTAAGAAAGGTGTGTGCCAGGGTTGTATCCTTTCTCCATAGCTTTTCAATCTGTATACTGAACAAATGATTCCAGAAGCTGGACTCTGTGTAAAAGAATGTGCCAACAGGTTTAGAGGAAGATTCAAAAATAACCATTATTATGCAGATGACACAACCAAGCTTGTGATAGTGTTGTATTGTTGTTGATACCGTCGAGTCAAGCATGACTCATAGCGACCCTATGAACAAAATGCCTGAAGCCCCTCTACAACTATCGACATTTATCAAAGTTCATAGAGTTTCCAGAGGCAGGAAGACTTAAAGTGCTTGCGGTAGAAGTTCAAACACTGCAACATATGGATTACATCTCAATGATAAGAAAATGAAAATTCTCATTACTGGACCTATAGGTTACAATATGATCAATGGAGAAAAAAAATGGTACTATCAGCAACTTTACCTTATTGGATCTGTAATCAATACTCTTGGTAACAGCAATTAGAAGATATGGAGACATATTGCTCCAGGAAAATCTGTAGTCAAGGACTTCTCCAAATTATTGACGAATATGATATAAATTTGAATACTAAGGTGTGCTTGATTCAGATCATGGTCTTTCAGTCACATGCTTTGTATATGAGAGCTGAATAATGAATGAGGATGACAGAAGAAGAATTAATGTCTCTGAGCTGTCCTGCTAGAGAGAAGTACTGAATATACATGGAGTGTCAAGAGAGCAAACAGTTGTGTCTTAGAAAAAGGTGTAGTTAAGAGTACTCTTTGGAGGCAAAAACAACAAAGCTTCATTTCACACACTTTAGGCATCTCTCTTGTTACAGTTAGGTGCCATTGAGTTGACTATGACTTTGCGACCCTATGAACAAGAGATATATAATCCATTCTATCCTGTTCTGTTCTATCTCCCAAACACATGAGCCCATTATCACAGTCATTGGGTCAATCTACTAGTGAAGGGTTTTCCTCTCTTTCACTAACCTTCCACCTTCCCAAGAATAATATCCTTTTCAAACAAATAACCTCCCCTAGCAACATGCAAAGAAAACAAATCTGTCATGGAAAGGATGAAACCAATTTTCTCCTTGGAGGGTAGGATTTTGAAGCTCGGTCTCATATACTTTGGGCACATGGCCAAGAGGGACAGGTCCCTAGAGAAAAACATCATGTTTGGAAGGGTGGAGAGACAGCCGCAGGAGAGGAAGACTCCAGATGAGATAGATTGATACATTCACTGAGGAAATGGGGGTAGGTGTGTCAGAGTCAGTAAGACTGGCTCAAAACAGGACAGGCTTCAGAGCTATTATACATCGGATCGTTCTGAGTTGCAGGTGACTCAATGCAACATAACAACAATAAGCAACATGCTCCAAGTATGCGAGGCAAGGTCATTTTTGCCTCCAAGAAGCACTGTGGCTGTCTGTACCTTCCGCAAGACATATCTGTTTGTTCTTTTGGAAGTCTATTAAATATTCAGTGCTCTTCTCCAACACCACAATACAAAGGTATCAAATATTTTTTCTGTCATTCATCATCACAGTCCACCTCTCAGCAGAATAGCAACTAAAAAGGCTATAGCCTGAATAAGGCACAATTTATTCCTCAAACTAACATTGTTCCTCAATATTTTGGAGAGATCCCTAACTGCAGACTTCCCCAGTACAATACTTCTGTTGCTATCCTTCTTGCTAGTACCAAGTGGTTCCATGTAAGATGAAGTTGACAGCTTCAACCTCTTCCTCATCTATCATGACATTGCCTGTAGGACCCCCAGTGGTGAGAATTTTTATTTTCTTGACATTGAGATGTAATCCATAGTGAAAGCTATATTCTGTGATCTTCTGCAGCAAGCAAGGTTGTGTCACCTGAGTAATGAAGGTTATTGATGTATTTTCCTCCAATCCTGATGTCACATCCTTCTTCATAGAGTGCAGCTTCTAGAATAATTTGCCAGCATACATATTGGATACAATCCTGAAAAAAATCCCTCTTAGTTTTAAATCATGTAGTGTACCCTAACTCTGTTTATAAAACAGCTTCTTTTTCTAGGTATAGATTTCATCTGAGCATAATTAAATATTCTGGAATTCTCATTTTCTGCCATCTCCAGTCAGATAGAAGTCTCATCCTTTCAAACACCACAAGACTTTGCTAACAGCTCTTGGACTTACAAGCAAGAACATTTGCATATGTGTAGTAATAATGTTTTCTACCATCACTTAAAACTATAAAGAATTACAAAAGTATGCTATTTTAATGAAGTTTTCCAAAATAACATTGTCTTTCAGTCAAAGACAATATTATAAAACATTTTCTAAAATCTTCTCAAACTAAGAGCTAATATGTATATTCTCCTATTTTAGATAACTTAGAGGAAATTAGAGTTCCAATTTTTTCCAATATTTCTAACAAATCAAAATAATAAAGAGATAAAAAACCATTTCTGTGAAACACTAACAGTTGCTGAAGATATCTCGAGCTAGGAGATAAATTAACATGTCCAAGTTCATGACCAAAATATTAAATTTTGTACAAATAACTTCTTCCAAAAAGATGAGTTGAAAACCCGTTCCTATAAGGTAAGTTAAGAATGTCTCAAACATGCAACACTTTAGACTATTATGCAATCTATTATCCCTGACATAAATTAATCCTCTTCCCCTTAATTTTCTCACTCTCTTTTAGGTTTTTTTAATGTGTTTGAGTTTTGTAATTTGCTAGAAAGTCTCACAGAAATTCAAAATCTTTCAGGGAAATGGCTACTATTGTAGTGGATAACATAAACTAATGTACATGGTTTCAGAGTCTGGTGAATGACGCCCAGACACTTACAAGTTGAGCCTGTAGCTGTGGGAGCAGCTGGATCACAGGAGATTCAAGTCTAGAGCTTTAAAAAAAAAAAAAAAAGTACCCCCATGACCATTCCTCAAGAAAGCACATTCTACATAATTTAAGATGGTGACTTCCGTCATAAATTCTAGTAAGATTTGGTATTCAAGTAAGGTATTCAAAATGCCTTCCACCCTACTGTCTTATTAGCACAGAGAACAACTCACTCCAAAATGACGTTTTAAGCATAAAGAGGCTAGAATGTAAAATAAATTTATGACGCAAAACAAAACAGATGGCTATGGTTGAAAGGGCCTTATTACTTAATTTTTCTATCACAAGTTTTAGGACTTTTGTTGCACTGGCAATTCAAAGGTACACAGTTTGAATCAATTAACTTCTGTAAAAGAAAAAGATATGCAATCTCTTATCATGTGATTAACTTTCTCTGAAAAAATTGCTAAAGTGTCAGCTATGACACTACTATGACCTCCTAATGGTACACAACCACAAAATGGCATAGTAGTAAGGAGTTGTGCTGTCAATCCAAAGTCACACAGTTTGACTCTACCAGTTACTCATGGGAAAAGTTAGGAGATTTCTTCCAGTATGTATTACAGTCTCTGAAAACACACTGCAAAGTCAGCTATGAGTCAGTTCCAACTTGAGGGTGCAGAACAATAGCACAATTCTTACATACTTATATACTGGACAAACAATGTAAATGATATTTGTAATAAATAGCATATATACCTTTCTGTTCAGCATAAATGCACATCAAATATCTGAATACAGGGCAAAAAATAATATGGGGAATAATTCAGTTACCTTAGTTATTGTCATGAATCACAATAAATATTGAAGTTCAGTTATTAAAAAAATACATGAGGTAGACATAATATTTTAGGTTTCTGCACCAATCATTTAATTTTAGATTATCTCTTTTTTAGAAATTTTCAGATGGTTGAGGTTCTCATTTCATTCAAAAATTTATCCATTATTTATCCAACACTTTCAATAGTCCCGAAAAACAGCTATCAATATATAAGAAAATGTTCCCACTATTTGTTATTGAAAACTTTCATGTTATGTAAATCAAAACCAAACCCTTTGCAATAGAGTCAATTCTTACTCATAGTGACTTAATAGGGCAGAGTAGAACTAACTTTTCAAGTTTCCAAGTGTGTGAATCTTTGTAGACACACACCTTCTCATCTTTCTTTTGAAGAAAAGCTGGCTGATTTTTACCTAATATTGATATTTTGCTGTTTTGCTAGCTGCCAAGAACTTTAACCTTGATATCATCAGGGCTCCATGACTTATAAAAAGTTACCTCAAATTTTATTTTCTTTTAAAAACAATTCCACATTTTTAATGTATTGTTACTACTTTAATAAGAATCATGATAGATGATGAAGGACTGTAATTGTTAACAGCTTCAGTTTACTTGGCTCTATAATCAACATTCTTGGTACCAGCAGTTAAGAAATTAAAAGACTAATTGCATTGGGGAAGTCTGCTGTCAGAGACCTCTCCAAAGTACTGATTGCCAGTACAATGCCATTCTGGAGACTAAGGTCCACTTGATATAGGCCATGGTCTTTGCAATTATTTGCTATGCTTCAAAAAGCTAGACAATGACTAGGGATGATAGAAGGAGAGTTGATGCCTTTGAGCTGTGATGCTGGAGAAGAGTGTTGAATATACCATGGACTGCTAAGAGAAAAAAAGAGTTCATCCTGGAGAGGGTGAAGCCAGGTTGCTCCTTGGAGACAAGGATTCTGTAGCTTCCTCTGTTATACTTTAGAAATGTTAACAAGAAGGGATCAGTCCTTGGAGAGGGACATTATGCTTGGGAGGGTGGAGGGACAAAGCAAGAGAGAAGACCCTCAATGAGATGGATTGATTCAATGACTAGGTAAATGGGGATAGGTGTGTCAGAGAAAACCAGATTGGCACAGGATAAAGCAGAGTTTAGGGCTGCTATAGATAGGGTCTATCTGTGTTTCATTGAATATGCAAAGGCATTTGACTTTGTGGATCATAACAAACTATGGCTGACTCTGAGAAGAATGGGGATCCCAGAACACTTGATCGTCCTAATGTGAAACCTATACTTGGACCAGGAGGCAGTAGTCAGAACAGAGCAGGGTAACACTGCATGGTTCAAAATTAGGAAGGATGTACACGAGGGATGCATCCTATCTCCATACCTTTTCAGCCTATATGCAGAACAAATTATCCGGGAGGCTGGGCACTATGAGGAGAAATGTGGGGTCAAGATTGGTGGACGATTTATCAACAATCTGCATTATGTAGATGACACAACCCTTCTTGCTGAAACTGAAGAGGACCTGAAGCACCTGCTGCAGAGTGTCAAGTACTGCAGCCTACAATATGGATTGAGGCTCAATGTCAAGAAGACAAAGATTCTCAGCACTGGACCAATTGGCAGCATCAGGATGGATGGTGAAGAGATTGAGATGTACACAGCTTTAGTTTGCTTGGCTCCACAGTCAACAGTCTTGGCACCAGCAGCCAGGAAATTAAAAGGCGCATTGCCATGGGAAAGTCTGCTGTTAGGGACCTCTCCAAAGTACTGAAGAGCAATGGTGTCTCTCTGGAGACTAAGGTGCGTCTGATACAGGCCATGGTCTTTCCAATCACTTGTTATGCATCAGAGAGTTGGACAATGACCAAGGAGGATAGAAGGAGAATTGATGCCTTTGAGCTGTGGTGCTGGAGAAGAGTATTGAGAATACCATGGACTGATAGGAAAACAAACAGACTTGTCCTGGAAAGGGTTAAACCGGGTGGCTCCTTGGAGGCAAGGATTCTGAGGCTCCGTCTACCATACTTTGGACATGTTGTGAGGAGAGACTGGTCCTTGGAGAAGGACATCATGCTTGGGAGGGTGGAAGGACAGCGCAGGAGAGGAAGGCCCTCTATGAGGTGGATTGATTCAGTGACTGGGATAATCCTGATCGGAGTGTCAGAGACAGTGTGATTGGACAGGACAGAGCGGAGTTTAGGGCTGTTGTACATAGAGTTGCTATGAGTCTCAAGCGACTCTATGGCACCTAACAACAACAACATACATAGGGTCACTAAGAGTCACAGGTGACTTGACGTCACATAACAACAACAACGAGTCTATTATGACTCAGAGTGACTGTATGAACAACAGATCCAAACCTTGTCCATCTTATTTCATCCTCACAAACTCTTATCTTGCTAACTGTAGCTCATTGCTATAGTCATGTTCAGTTTTTTCTGCCTTAAAGTCTTCCTCTCTTGCACTAATTCTCTACTTTTCCCAGCATAATATCTTTTCCCAAGGATCAGGGTCTTCTGATAACATGTTCAAGGAATCCAAGGAAGAATTGATGTCATCAAATTGTGATTTTGGTAAGGAGTTCTGAATGTCCCATGGATTGCCAAAAGAACAAACAAGTCTATCTTAGAAGGAAGTGTAGTTATTTATTAAATGTAAGGATCATGAAACTTCATGTCACATACTTTGAGTATGTTGTCAAGAGGAACCAGTCATTGGAGAAAGACATCATACTGGGAAAGGTCAGAGACAAATGCTCATTCATATGGATTGCCACAGAGGAAATGGACCTAAGCCTATCAACACGTATCAGAGGTCATGAGGATGGTGCAGGATAGGACAAGATTCAGATAGGTTGTTCATAGGTTACTATGAATCAAATTTGCCTTGGTGACATCTAACAACAAAAACAACAATAGAACATGTCCAGGAGTTAGTTTTAGTGTTTCTTCTAACATTCATTTTGAGCTTTTCTTTCTTTCCTGACTCATGAATGATATTTTACTTCCTTCATATGTGCTGTTGCTGTTGTCACCTCACAATTTGGCTGGTGTTTCATCATCAGTGTTCAATGCATTGAAATTATTCTTGAGATTTTTATAAATTCAGGTAGAATAAATGCAAGGCAATATTTAGACTTTATTTTCATTTTCTTCAGTACCAATTTTAACTTTTGTTTGAGCAATTGATGGTCTGTTTCACCCAAGTCCCTTGGCTTTATTCCAACTGAAGGTACTGATCTTCTCCCTTATCCTTTCCCTAGATATGCCAATTTAATCTCTACATAGGTATTTCAACAAGTGGGATACATAGCAATTACATGCTATGCATCAGAGAGTTGGACAGTGAATAGCGATGACAGAAAGAGAATTGATGCCTTTGAGTTGTGGTGCTGGAGAAGAGTATTGAATATACCATGGACTTCTTTGAGAACAAACAGGTTTGTCCTGGAGAAGGTGAAGCTGGAATGCTCCTTGGAGTCATGGATTCTGAAGCTTTGTCTGACATACTTTGGGCACGTTGCAAGGAGGGACTGGTCCTTGGAGAGGGACATCATGTTTGGCAAAGTGGAGAGGCAGCGAAGGAGAGGAAGACCTTCAAAGAGATGGATCGATTCTGTGACTGGAGTGGTGGGAATAAGTGTGTTTGGGATGGCTAGCTTGGCACAGAATAGAACGGCATTTAGAGCTCTTGTACACAGGGTCGCTTTGAGTCGCAAGTGACTTGATGACACATAACAACAACAACAAACAACATGGTTATATTTTCCATTTTATTAAAGGTGTTTCCATGAACATACTTTTGGTCCTATGAAATTCTATTATGTGATCCCCAACCTCATTTCAATCACCAATTTCCTATTTCCTAACTCTTTATCCACTTTTGTTTCTATCTGAAGTCAAAATAGTGGTTATTACCAAAGTATTTTACCACCGTTTATCACAACTTCTGATTGCAAAATTTCTGTTATACACTTGGTGCATAGATTTAAAATTATTACGTTATCAATAAATCTTCCTTTAGATAGATAGATATAGATAGGTAGAGGTAGAGAGAGAGATAGAGAGATTGGTAGATAGAGATAGAGAGAGAGATATTTATATATAGATGAGATGATAGATAGATAGATAGATAGATAGATAGATAGATAGATAGATAGATATCAATCTATCACCAAAAGCATTATTCTTCAAGGTGAATCTTCTAATGTTCTTTTTGACAAGGAATGCAACACCATTCTTCAGTTTGTCATTACTTGAATTTTATATACTATACTATGATTATCTAATTAAAAACAGTGATAACTAGTCCTTCAACGGACACTAACTACTAGTCTTAAAATGCACCCTAAAGCCTAGGATATCAATCTTTACACACTCAATTTCATTTTAGATGACTTTCAACTTTCCTACATTGGTAAATTGTACACTTCACATTATAATTATTAATAGATGTTTGCACGTTTTTCTACTAATTCTGAGTCTTGTTACATTAGCTAATGAACGGAGGTAAAATGTTTATTCATATCATTAAGATAGTCTCTACCATGAGGGAGCAGTTCTTTCTTGTAATATTTTGAGTGACTTCCAACCTGTGAGACTCATTTTCTGACAGTCTATGAGACAATGCTGCACCACTATTCTTAAGGTTTTCAGAGGCCATTATTTCAGAAGGGGATGATCAGGACCGCTTCTGAGTTTCTTTTAATGTGGAAGCACCTTTGAAACTTGTTCACCAAAGATGATCCTGCGGATATTTGAAATACCAATGGCATAGTGTCCAAAATCATGTCAATAAACAAGCCACCACAGTAGGAAAAAATTGACAGATACATTCAGGACACATAAAATAAACAGAATGGTATTTTAAAATACAGAACAGTGTAAACTTTTAAGAAACATATTCACTCTCATTTTGTTTCATAACATAAATTGGCTTCTTTAGAGGCAATATGTTTCATCTTCCAAATTACCACGTTATACCTTAATTAATCAAAGTGATAAACTAATCTAGTCTTATATTTTTAGGGCAATTCCACGTTATTGAAAATTCTTCCTTTTTGTTCCCCACTGTATTAATTTACCATATTTGTTATAACAAATTACCCCAAGGGTAGTGGCTGAGAACAAAACAAATTTATTACTCACTCACATATCTACAGGCCAGAAATATGAAATAATTTTCTGGGCTAAAGTCAGTATTAGAACTCATTCTTAATAAAGGATATAAAGGAAAAGTTTTCCTTTTCTAACTTCTAGGAGCAGCCTGTTTTACTTGCCCTATTTCCCCTGCATTGTGCATGCCTCTGCTGATAAACACGCGGACTATCTCCAACTCTAAATATTGGCTCTGGCACCAGCTATACGTACAGCACTCCTTCCCTTAATTCTGATTATTTACAATCAGGTAAACATCTCACAAGCTAAAGTGCGTAGTCATTCAAACTACCAAATCTTCAGATGTCAAGAGTAAGTTTGGCAGTTTCCATTGCACACTTAATTATAATATGCTGGCTTTCTGTTTAGGATATTCTGCTAAACTTTGCTAACTATATAAGCTTGGATCCTCTACATCCCATTCACAACTGATCTGCTCCCATTACTCCTTTCTGTTTCATGATTTCATAGTACTCAGGGAAATGCTATATTTATAACTTTATCATAATATATACCCAATCCCTGGACAATTTCCAAGTTTCTAGAGGTGTTTTTATTAGGAATAAAGGACATAGATCAAATGTTTTCAATAATGTTTTTCAAAGTCATAGTTACCTTCTCCATCTTCAAAACCTTCAACTTTAGATTAAAACCTCTTCTAACTGATTTTTCTTGTTCTCTCTCTTACTTTTTTTTAATTTGAAGATTAAATTGGTTTAAAAAATATAGCAAAATATCCTTAATATAATGCCAGCTGATTAGTAACTTTGAATTCATGTGTTTACCTCAATTCCTGTTTCCCATGTTGTTGTTGTTATTGTTATGTGCCATTGAGTCTCCTGTATGTACAACCACCCTAAACCCTGCTCTATCCTGTACCAATCTCATTATCTCTGACACACCTACTCCCATTACCCCAGTCACTGAATCAATCCATCTTATCAAGGTTCTTCCTCTCCAGCACTGTCTCTCCATCCTTCCAAGCATGATGTCCTTTTCCAAGGACTGGTCCCTCCTCGAAACATGTCCAAAGAATATGTCAGACAAAGCTTCAGAATCCATGCCTCCAAGCAGCCGCCTGATTTCACCCTCTCTAGGATGAACTGTTTGTTCTTCTAGCAGTCTATGGTATATTCAGTGCTCCAACACCACAGTTCAAAGGCATCAATTCTCCTTCTATCATCCCTAGTTATTGTCCAGCTCTCTGATGTACAGCAAGTTACTGCAAAGACCATGGCCTGTCTCAGGCACACCTTAGTCTCCAGACTGACATCATTGCTCTTGAGTACTTTGGAGAGGTCTCTGACAGCAGATTTTCCCAACACAATATGTCTTTTAATTTCCTGGCTGCTGGTGCTAATAATGTTGACTGTGGCACCAAGCAAACTAAAGCTGTGAACAATGTCAATCTTTTCACCATCCATCATGATGTTGCCCATCAGCTTAGTGATGAGAATCTTTGTTTTCTCGATGTTGAGCGTCAGTCCACATTGAAGGCTGAATTTCTTGACCTTCTGCAACAAATGTTTCAGATACTCCTTAGTTTCAGCTAGCAGGGTTGTAAAATCTGCATATTGCATATTGTTAATGAGTCTTCCTCCAATCTTGATGCCACTTTTCTCCTCATAG
Organism: Elephantulus edwardii; assembly: GCF_000299155.1. Taxonomy (NCBI): domain Eukaryota; kingdom Metazoa; phylum Chordata; class Mammalia; order Macroscelidea; family Macroscelididae; genus Elephantulus; species Elephantulus edwardii. The sequence continues at coordinate 12,471,162 of NW_006399828.1, forward strand.
AGCCTAGCCTCCCAGATAATCTGTTTCGCATGTAGATTGAAAAGGTATGGAGATGGGACCCATCCCTGGCATATATTCTTCCCTATTCTGACCCTTGCAGTGTTTTCTTGCCCTGTGCTGAAGACTACCTCCTGGTCCAAGTATAGATTTCACATAAGCATGATCAAGTGTTCTGGGATTCCCATTCTTCTCAGAGTCAGCCACAGTTTGTTGTGATATACACAGTCATATGCCTTTGCATAGTCAATGAAACCAGACATTTTTCTGGTACTCTCTGCTTTCAGTCAAGATCCATCTAACATTAGTTACAATATTCTTCCTACCCCTACCCCTCCTAAATCCATATTGTATTTCTGGCAATTCTCTGTTGATGTGCTATTCTATATAAGCTATTAAAACAAAGCAAAAGCCTTGATTCCATTAAGTGAATTCCAAGTCATAGTGACTATCCATTGAGTTTCTAACTCTATAAACCTTATCTGAAAGATTTGGCTCGTCTTTCTTCCATACAGCTACTAAGTGTCTTGGGACTTCCGGAGCCATGTCGTTGTTTGGTTAGCAGTGCAACATTCTATCAACTACACTACCAAAGCTGCCACACAGCACACATGTGAGAATTAGGACAGAAGCATATCTATGGGCCCACTGTTCTGTCCTCATCGCCCACCAACTGGTATTTCCATTGAGTTGGAGGATGAAGAGATATCTTTAAAACTTAACATGTTGAAAATTAATTTTCTCATCCCAGGGGTAAAGACATTTTTATTTATCAAATCAGTCCAGCAAAACTTTTATTAGTCTTCTCTACCCACAGCACTGAAGATTCCTTGGGGAACAAGATGGACAACCTTCTGCTTTAATGAATTTGCCATTCAGTGGGAAAGACAGAACATAATGGAACTGGTGTGAAGGCGATAAAGAGATAGATCTGAAACAATGAGAATGCACAACCAGGGTATCTAAGCACCCAGAGATGTTGATTCATAACAGAGGACATTATTTAATTCAAAGGATACTTTTCTACTAGAAGATATTAGGATTGGGGCAGATGAAGAAGATATTTGGCCATTGTACAACCTTCCCATGCAGTTCAAATCACAGCATGTAAAAAATCCTGGTCTGCTCTTAACACTATTTACAATAAAATATAATGTCTTATACAATAGCCAAAATCCTTTAACCTTGTCAAGCAAACACTCAGACTGTTGCACTAGTGGCCAGATTGTTAGGAGACACATCAAAAATATGAAGAAAAGAATAATGGTGGTTTTTACAACAACAATATAGCAGGATAGTGTGTCTGCAGTGTAAAGAGAACATTAAGCTCTGTGGGAGCAGTGCTAGGGTATGAAGCCATTTTCTTTGTTACTATAGAAACAGTAAAATGTCAACTATTTTTAGAGTTCTGTTCCAAGATTCAAGCATCCATGCTAGTTATCAGTATGCTTAAAGACGTCAGAACATATGCCAACTAGGATAGTTAAAAGTTTAACATTATAAAGTAATTTATTTCCTCTAGAAAGTTTTAATTATATGTATGTCCTTCCACATTTGATGCTATATATGCAAGTAAATATCCCACTTTATACGGTGAATTATTTAAAAATCGTTATTTTATATACAGAGATAATAAGGTAAGTTACTTCCATAGGAGATTCTTCAGAGGTGGATGTAACATTATAAACACTTTGATTAACTTTGGGTATCAACACTGAATTAGTTGTCCTCTGTTATCACTTAATTTCTTTCACCTTCCACAAACAGCTACTGAAATCCAAGCACCCCACTAGGTTATGGTAACCTATGGATAACAAAAGTGCCATATTTTTCCCCAGCACATATTTGTAGACTCAGACTTGGCCTTGAAATGCATTTTGTTCTAAAATATTTTAAAAAAAATTAGGATAAACAAATGTTAATTAAAGAAACTTCCTGCAGACAGAAGTAAATAAGTTGGTTCGTTAATTTTTGCCAAGACGTAAAATGTAAAATAGACTCCTGTTTAACTGAAACTTTGTGTTTTATCCTTAATGAGACTCTTCTGGGAAATAAAGTCTAAATTCCTCCTTGTACAATATGTTTTACATTCTTGCACATAAAGAAATATTAGTAACTTTTATGGTTTTAAAGATGAGATAAACCACACAACTAGAAAAAATGAAGTGGTTATTAAACTTTTGAATTAACCATGTATTAATCACTCATTATTTAAGACAGATGACAAACAGATACTATATACATAGATATTCCTAATTACTGCCTCAAATTTTCTCTTGTATTTTAAAATATATTATTAGACAACTTATAGACAAATGTGATTACTGAAAATGTTTTGATGTGGAAAGTCATTTAGCAAATTATCCTCACTATAGGATTTATTTTCTTAGACATTGTTGCTGTCTCCTGTGTTTTGTTGTTTCTGACATTCACTTATTGATTGCTGTCGAGTTAAAACCAGCTCATAGATGACTGTCTATTGGGTTTCCAAAGCTATAAATTGCAGTAGAGGAGATTGCCCATTAATCTCCAAAGGATCTTCTGGTAAATTGGAAAAACCAGACAGATATAGTCCTTGGGTTAATAGCACAAACCCCTGAGGACATGTTGCTAGGTACCATGGAGTCAGAATAGACTCTAGCTGACTCTCCAGTGGGTTTGCAGAGGCAGTTAAATGCTCATGAAGAGATTATTCATCTTTGTTCTGTGGAGCAGTTGGTGAATTTGAACTGTGTGCCTTTTTGGTTGATAGGACAACCACATACCCCTCAGCCATCAGACCTTCCAGAATTCTCCTAGTTCTACAGTTTGTTGTTGTTATGTACTGTTGAATTGGAATGATACATAGCTGGCCTTCTAATGGATTTTAAGAGGCAGTAACACAGATGAAGAGATTATCCTCCTTTCTCCCACAGAGCAGCTGGCACATTCAAACCTCATACTTTTGGATTGACAGCACAATACCGCTAAGGGACACAGAAAATCTTCAACAGGAAAAAGATACTCTCATTTGTAATTACACAGATTTTGTTCCAGCACAGTCCTGAGAGTTAAAAATCTAATTGTTTATTAGGCAAATGTACCTAATTTAAATGGATTAAAACAAGAATTTCTAATTATGGTACAATGTTGTTCCATTGATTAGTTCATTAGGATCCATGTCCATAAGCTAATAGGTAATAGATAAACATGAAAAATCCTGGTTAGAAATTAGGAAAAAAAGTTCATGCTAAGTAAAATCTACTATTTCTCTAACACTTTAAAATGCAGAAAATATTTTATGATATTTCAAAAATTTATATACCACTATCTGTGTATTACAAAATGGCATTTGCTGGTGTTTTAATGAAAGGCACAATTATATAATTGATATAAAAAGTTAATACAATTATCCTTATAATTATACTTCAAATTATTTCATTCTCTTCAGTGAGGTTGCCGGGGATTTAACTCTGATTATCAATTTTTCACTTCCTTTTCTGTTAGGAAATATGTCTGTTTAGTCAGTTATTTTCTAAAGGTAAAAGCACTATTCTTTAAGTCTTCCTTGAGCTTTAATGGCATAACTTTACAGCCAACTAATTTCCTATAAAGTGATGATTTGTGTTTCCTAGGATCTTCTGAACTGAGCAAAACATTTCACAGTTATGTGCTAACTGCTGACTCTGTCTTCTCCAGAAATCGTTTTTTTTGTGGAAGTTGTTGCATTGCTCCATACTATGCAAACTCCTTTTGAGTATTTTTATCCAATAATACAGAATACACAAAGGCCTAGTTTTATTAATCTCAAAATCAATTTCCCACATACCTCCTATGCTACATAGTACTGATTTACATGACCAACCTGGGTTCAATGCTCCCTATAGTATTAATTACCATTTCTGCTAAAACAAATTGTAGTTCAGATTTACCATCTAGTGAGTCCTGGTTCTCTTATGCCCCTATGGGGAAGTTTACCTACTGTTTACAAGTAAACTATACATTCAAATCTCCACTTCAGAATCTGTTTTAGAGAATTCTAATAAATAACTTAAAGGTGTTTGGAGAACTAAGCAAAGAATATGCAACAAAATGAGGAAAAAACAAAACAAACCTTGTTTCTTTTATTTTATTATTATTAAGACTTGTATATCTCACACAATTTCCTTATGTTTTACTGTTGTTGTTTTGTTGTTGTTAAATGCTTTTGAGTCGTAGTTGACTCATAGGGACCATGAACAAAATTCCTCAACAGATGCTTTATCTTTCTTTTGCTTTTGAAAGAGAGGAGCAAACTGGGGGGCGGGGGGAGAGGGCTGCGTGGTGAGAAGTGCAGCAGTGAATGAATGGAAATCCAAATTCTCTGTAAATGTTCATTAAAATTATTAAAAAAATAAAATTTAAAAAAAAACCTTTCTATCACAAAAGAGAAATACTAGAGAGTTCTGATGATGCAGCCCATAGAAATTAGCAATCATACCTAAAAGGCCATGTATCTCTGTCAATTAAAACCTCTTCAGAGGAAAAAGGTTAAAAAAAAAAGAAATTAATATTATAGTCCGTAATTTGGTAACTTGTCTCTACCAGTTGTTCCTCTAGCTAAAAATGACTTAGTTTATATTGGAAAATTGAAGAAAGGTCTTCATGAATCAAAATCAACCTGATGGCAGCTTTGGTATTGGTTTTATGTATCAAAACTAAATTTTTTTTTTTATTTTGCAGCTAATGGCTGATTGTCTCTACTACAATTGAGACTGCACAGTTAATTACATATGGTTTAAAGCAAGGCTTCCAACAGATTCAAAAGGGATAAGACATGGTCATTGATCACGCAGGTTACCTAACAAACAAATCTCCTGTGGAAAGAATTTTGGTCTCCAGAGGAAATAAACATCTTACTCTTCTCAAATAAAATGGCTCCTTAAGCTACTTTAAACATGTACCAACTACGAGTTGCTTTGTTTTTGATTCAGAATCCCAACAAAAAGACAATTAGTTGGTGCACAATGTTTTCACTATGTTGACAATCATTGAACCATTTCAAACTGGCTACAAATTCTGTTTTAGAACTATATCTTCTCCATTAATAAAAGCAATATTGTGTGTAAATAATCCCATGGAAATGCCTTATTTGGTACTCTTGTGTATTGAACAATGTCTGAAAAGTGGTATGAAGATCTAACCCCAGCATCATGAGACTGTGTCCATGTTTAGAAATGTATTTCAATTTTTTTTTACATTAATGAATGATACCATAGTATTCCTGTACGTCCTAAACTTAGTAATTTCTATTGTTGTTATATGCCTTCTAGTGATTTCTACATATAATGAACATTTATGGTCACTATGATTTGCCTGCAACTTGACAACACTTAACAATAGCATCAACATAGAGAGAGATCAGCTGGCCCAGTGAACATAAAGTGATGCTACCAAGCCAAAGGTGGGTGACTTAATCTGTGGCCCTCGGGCCTGTCTTTTCTTGTTTTTGTTCAGACATTCCTCTAAGTCATATAGCTTTGGTGTACTAGTTTCTGTACAGCGGTAACTTGTGGTTGCTGTGAGGCTGAACACTGTCACATTGATGTGTCTAATGTGTTAATGGTTGGTTACCACATGCAGACAGAGTGTGGAGGAGCTCCCCGATTAAAACAAGCATGGAAGCAGGAGTGGCATCCACTTCCATAATAGCTTGACTCTGGAAACCCTAAGAACCTGGAGAGAGGATGAAAGAAACCCAAGTGTTGAAGACTCTCCTTCATAGGGTTGCTAGGAGTTGCCTACGACTCGATGGCACTTAACAACAACAACATGATGAATCTCATAGTGAAGTGTCTTAGTGAAATTGTTTTCCCAGGTTGTAATCTTTATGGGAGAAATATGTCAGATCTTTTCACCTACAGAAACAATTGTAGTTTTCAAACACTAATTTTGGTTAACAATGATACATTTAACAATGCAATCACCTGCATTCAATGATCCATTCTGAGTTGCTGTACTTGCTGCTGCTGTTGTTATGTACCGTGAAGTTGCTTACAACTCATAGCTTGAGCCAATCTCATTGTCTCTGACATAGCTAATCCCATGACCCCAGTTATTGAGTCAATCCATTACATCCAGGTGATTCCTCTCCTGGGCTGTCTGTCTACACTTCCAAGCATAATATCCTTCTCCAAGGACTAGTCTCTTCTGGCAACATGCCCAAAGTATGTGAGACAGAGCTTCAGAATTCTTACCTCCAAGGAAAACTTGATTTCATCCTCTCCAGGACAAACTTGTTTATTCTCTTAGCAGTCCAAGGTATGTTTTGTACTCTTCTCCAGCACTACAACTCAAAGGCATCAATTCTTCTTCGTTGTCATTTTCCAGCTCTCTGGTATATAACAAACAATTCTAGAGAGGTCCCTACAGCAAATTTTCCCAATGAAATTCGTCTTTTGATTTCCTGACTGCTGGTGCCAAGAGTGTTGATTGTGGAACCGAATAAACTAAAATTGTTAACACTCTGAATCTCTTGTCCATCATGATGCTTCCAATTAGCCCAAAAGTGAAATTTTTCATTTCTTGATGGTGAGCTTCAATTCATATTGAAGACTATAGTCCTTGACTTTGTGCAGCAAATGAATCAGATGCTCCTCAGTTTAAGCAACCAAGGTTATGTCATCTCCTGAATGCAGGTTGTTAAGTCTTCCAACAATCCTGATGCCACATTCCTCCTCATAAAGTCTAGCCTCTAAAATGATCGATTGTGCATATAGATTCAAAGCTTATGGAGACAGAATGTATCTCTAAAGTACAACTTTCCCCATTTTGAACCATACAGTGTCTCCTTGCTCTGTTCTGATGACTGCTTCCTGGTGTGTGTATAGGATTCACATGAGCACCGTTATGTGTGCTCTGGAATTCACATTTTCTCAAGGTTAGCCACAATTTGTTGCAATCCACACAGTCTAATTTATTTGTATAGACAATAAAACACAGATAGATATTCCTCTGGTATTCTCTGCTTTCAGCTAAGATCCATTTACCAATATCTATGTTGCTGGTGCCAGAACCTCTTCTAAACCCAGCCTGCATATCTGGCAGTTCTCAGCGGATGTACTGTTTCAGTTGCTTTTGGACAATTTTCAGCAGGATCTTGATTGTGTGTGATATTAATGATATTGTCCAATAATTTCCACACTCTGTTGAATTACCTATTTTGGAACGACAATAAATATAGATTTCTTCCAGTCAGCTGGCCAGGTAGCTGTCCTCTCGATTTCTAGGCATAATCTCATGAGTGCATCCAGGATATCATTTGTTTGTTGAACAATGTCAATAGGTATGCCATCAATTCCTGTGGCCTTGATTTTTGCCAATTCCTTCAGAGCAGTTTAAACTTTCTCCTTCATCACCATTACCTTTTTTTGTTTGTTTGTTGGGGTTTTTTTTGTGGTTTTTTTTTTTTTTAAATTTAGGTTGTTTATTTTTCATTTCAATGAACATCTACAGAGATTTTGGGATTCCATTCATTCATTGTTGCACCCTTCTCCCCGCAGAAACCCCTCCCCGCCCGTCCTTGAAAAGCAAAAGAAACACTCCCTCATTGGTACACAATCCCCCCTGCAGCTCCCCAAACTCCACCCCCTACCCCCAAATATAATCCACTCTGCAACCCTCATTGCATACTCCTACGATAAAAATAATGCCCTAAAATATCTCACCATTACCTCTTGAGCATATGCTGTTTCATGAAAGTTTTCTGTTTTCAGAGATTTCTTTTTGATTCAGTGACTCTGGACTCCTTTCATCTTTTTTTGATATTTCACAGGTCATTCAACACTCTGCTGTCAAATCTACTGTGACTCAAGTGACAATGGATTGTAACCTTATCTGAAACGATACCTTTCTCAGAATCCTGCCATGCTCAAGGGCATAATTGCAATCATTGTACAAATACACAACCTCAAAAGTATCCCTCTATTTACTGACCATATACTTCTAAAAAACATATGTTCTCCAGACACTTTTCCTCACAACAAAATAAGACCAAGTATCATCATCCTAACTTTCCCCTTCTACTATTTGTATTTGTTTTCATAAAATTATTCACGTTATTGTTATTATGTGCCATCAAAAACTCATAGTGACCCTATGTACAACAGCCTTAAACCCTGTTCTATCCCTTGTCAATCTTTTTGTATCTGACATGCCTATCCTGTTTACTCAAGTGATTGAATCAATCCATCTCATTGACGGTCTTCCTCTCCTGAGCTGTCCCTCCACCTTCCCAAACATGACATCCCTCTCCAAGGACTATTCCTGCCTTGTCCAAAGTATGTCTGACAAAGCTTCAGAATCCTTGCCTCCAAGGAGCAGCCTGGCTTCACCCTCTCCAGGATAACCTGTTTGTTCTCATAGCAGTACATGGTATATTCAATACTCTTCTCCAGCACCAACGATCAAAGGCATCAACTCTCCTTCTGTCATCCCTAGTCACTGTCTAGCTCTCTGATACATAGCAAGTAATTCCAAAGACCATGGCCTATATCAAGTGAACCTTAGTCTCCAGATTGACATCGCTGCTTTTCAGTACTTTGGAGAGGTCTCTGAAAGCAGACTTTCCCATATGCAATTAGTCTTTTAATTTCCTGGCTGCTGTCACCAGGCGTATTGATTGTAGAGTCAAGCAAACTGAAGCTGTCAACAATCTCAAAATCTTCGTCATCCATCATGATGCTGCCAAATGACCCAGTGGTTAAGAGTCTTTGTTTTCTCAATGTTGATCTTCAATTTATACTGAAGGCCGCAATACTTGACCTTTTGTAGCAAGCTCTTCAGGTACTCCTTAGTTTCAGTAAGCAGAGTTGTGTCATCTGAATGATATAATAAGTAATAAGTAAGATTGTTGATGAGTCTACTTCCAATCATGATGCCACACTTCTCCTCATAGGCCCCAGCCTCTCGGATAATCTGCTCTGTATACAGGTTGAAAAGGTATGGAGATAGGACACATCCTTGATGAACACCCTTCCCGATTTTGAACCATACAGTGTTTCATTACTCTGTTCTGATGACTGCCTCTTGGCCCAAGTATAGATTTCACATAAGTACAATCAAGTGTTCTGGGATTCCCATTCTTCTCAGAGTCAGTCACAATTGGTTGTGATCCATACAGCCAGATGCCTTTGCATAGTCAATGAAACATAGATATTCCTCTGATACTCTCTGCTTTCAGCCAAGATCCATCTGACATTAGATATAATTCCCTCCTTCCACAGCTTTTTCTAAATCCATCCTGCACTTCTGGCAGTTCTCTGTTGATGTGCTGTTCAAGTCATAAATATAGTGTGTAATGCATGTACATTGTATTTTATACAATCTTTCCATGGTGTCATGAGTTTATTGTTCGAAATGGCTCTCCTAAACACTAAGTTTGACTTTTCCACATTCCACATGTAAATGGGACATGTGGGTTTAATCACAAGAGGACTGGCTAGTCTTACCATTATATTGAGTAAATTCAGCAGTAGAATTTGGGAATCTCACCAACAGTAAAGAAGAATGATAGAATGAAGGGTGCATATCCTATAGGGCCAATGATACATAAGCCACTCAGCCCTGGGTCTACAGGAGCAGCAGCAGTAGCTGCTGCAGAAAAAAAACAAACCCAGAGACTTAAAAGAAACAAAGCTGACCTTGGTACTGCAACCCCACATAATCAGAGCTAGAAGCCTTTGCCCAAGATTGTTGGAGGACTAGTAGGGAGATATCACAGTTGGCAGGACTATGAGTTTCATAACACTTCCCTAAAACAACAAGATGTAAGCTAAAGAGCTTGTAAGCAGACTTCAGAAGCTATTCTCACTGAGAAAGTGTATCCTATTAAGTTCCCTAATAAAATCCTAAAAAAAAGCTGTTGGCTGGGATTTGATGCGTGATAAGGTGGAATGTTGATTCACTAAGGAAAGTGAGGAGATGTGATAAGGCCTCCTACATAAAAAACCCTTTTGGTGGGCAGCATGGCTCTATGGGAAGAGAGGAGATGTGATAAGGCCTCCTATTTAAAAAGCCATTATGTCCCTAGGGACTGTGGCACTCAGACCTGATTTAATTTTTTTTTTAAATTTTTTTGTGACCCTTCTTGTAAGTGGTATAGCACTAATCTGTGCATTGTTGTATGGAGGTAACCTGTGATTGCTGTGATGCTAAACACTGTGACATGGATAAGCCAAATGTGATAATGGTTACCCATGGTGGACAATGTTTGTTGGAGCTCCTCAATTAAAACAAGTTTGGAAGCAGGAGTGCCATCTACTTCCAAAATGGCTTGCCTCCAGAAACTCTATGAACAGTGCTCAGGTCATTTGTTCATAGGTTCAATATAAATCATCTATGACTCAATGGCACTTAACAACAACAATAAAACCCATAATCAAGAGTATAGGTCAGGGCGGTCTATGAGTTATTGTAATGGATTTTTTTTTTACCAATTTAAAGAAGTATATTCAGATGAATAGAAATTGGTGTGGGACAGTTGGAGACATTTCTGAATTTATTGACATTGGCTTTGTGGTTTGAATTTTGATGATGGGGGCAGTTGTCCCTTGTGGAGTTAGTAGAGATCAGATAAGGCCATCTCAATATTTTCCTTGCTACTTTTATAATTGATATCAGAAGTTGTGGGGTTATTTGCAATGGCTCCAGACTAATACAGGCATGGGCTTTTTTAAACTTGTGGATTTCATTGCTGATGTCAGATGAATCCTGGTTGGAAGGAGAATGTCTATCTGTGTTTAAATCACTGTGCAAAGGCATTTCACTGTGCGATATATAACAAACACTGAGGATAGAAGGAATATCAGAACACTTAACACGTTGCTGCACTTTTTAAATTGACGACCTTGCTTAGAAGCACATTTGCCATCATTTGCGGTAATGTGTTAACTATGCTCATGAGAACTCTATATCTAGATCAAGAAGCTGTTGTCTGAATGGAACAAGGGAACACTGTATGGTTGAAAATCAGGAACAAGGTGTGCCAGGGTGTATCTTTTCTCCATACCTTCTCAATCTGTATGCTGAGTAAATAATGAAGCTGGACTCTATGAAGAGAAATGTGGAATCAGGATCAGAGGAAAGCTCATCAACAACTTGCATTATGCAAATGACACAACCTTGTCTTCTGAAAGTGAGGAAGATATGAAACACTAGATCAAGAAGATCAAGGACTATAGTCTTTGATAGAGATTACATCTCAACATCAGGTAATCAAAAGTCTTCAACACAGGACCAACAGTCACATTATGATAGAGAAGGAATTGAAGATGGCTGTGATTTCATCTTGATTGGATCAAAATCAACAACTCAAGGTGAAGCTCTGTGGTAAGAGCGAGTGCTCTCCACTGCTTGTGGGGAGACAGGACTGAGGTATCCCTTGAGTT
>NW_006399828.1:12483988-12485695 GCF_000299155.1 Elephantulus edwardii
ACAAAAAAGGAATGGAAATGCAATACAGCATATTAAGATTGAAATGGCAGAAGAGTACAACACATTTGAATGATCAAACAGTAGAACAGAGGAGATGGAACAGTGAGCTAAAAGACAAGAACATCAACAGAACCATAGCAGAAAAATCAGAGATGCAACATTAAGAAAATGAAGAAAATATTAGAATAAAGAGGGATGACATCAAAATTAATAATATATGTATCAATGGAATTCCAGAATAAGAGAGGGATAGGGAATTCACTGAGAAAATTATGGAAGAGGTACTAGTAGAAACTTCTCAGGCATTATTAAGAATAAGGAAATAATGTATTTGGGAAGCTAAGCAAACACCAAATAGACTAGACCTAAAAAGGAAAAACTCAAGACATATGTCATAGTCAAATTCTCCAAAATAAAAGATAAGGATAGAATACTGAAATCACTTCAAGAAAAACAGAGCTACTGACAAAGGAAAATCAATCAGATTAAGTTCTGATTTTTCAGCAAAAGACATGCAAGCAAGAAGACAATGGGATGATATATACAAAAAGTTGAAAGAAAACAATTGTTAACCCACAATCCTTTACCCAGCAAAGCTCTCCATCAAATATGAAGGAGAAATCACATCCTTTGCAGAAAAGAAAGGATTTAAGGAATTTGTGAAAATTCCAAAGACCAAACCTACAAGAATTTTAAGAGAAGTCCTTCACACAGAGACATCAAAGAAAAGTGGACAGATCATAGTAACAAGAAAGAACAAAAAAAAAAGAAACACAGTAAAATGGCAACTATAAAACCTGGCCCATCAATAATCATATTTAATGTGAAAAGACTTAATGCACCAATAAAGAGAAAAATAATAGCAAAATAGATTTAAAAGCATAGTTTGTCAATACGCTGTCTACAAGAGACTCATCTAATAAATGAAGAGAAATATAGGTTCACTATCAAAGGCTAGAAAAAATATACCATGTAAATGGCATCCACAAAAAAAGGAGGAGTGACACACTCATCTCTGATAGACAGCAGATAGAAAATCAACATAAAAGATAAAGAAGGTCACTATATAATGTTTAAAGGCATAGCAGATCAAGAAGACATAACATTGATCAACTTCTTTGCACCAAATGATAGACCTGCTAAATAAATAAGACAACAGTTTACAGACATGAAGAAAGAAATGGATGGCACCACAATAGTGGTAGAAGACTTTTACATGCCACTCTTATCAAAGAATAGGTCAATTCAAAAGAAACTTAACAAGGATGCAGAAGACTTGAACTATGCAGTTAGCCAATTCAACCTTGTGGATGGATGTATTCCAAGCACTCCATACAACTAAAACTGAATTCATTTTCTTCGTAAGTGCACATAGTACCTCCTCCAGAATTGATCACACATGACGGCACAAACAAGCCTCAACAAATTAAAAAACATTGAAATAATACAAAGTATATTTACAGATGACAATTTCATAAAACTAGAGATTAACCACAAGATGATAAAGCTTATAAAGCCACCAACATGGAAGCTAAATAACATCCTACTAGAACACTTTTGGGTTATAGAAGAAATAAAGAACACAATTTAAAAAAGTTCCTTGAAACAAATGATAATGAAAATACAATGTACCAAAAGCTCTGGGATGCAACTAAGGCAGTCCTCAGGGGGCATTTCATAGCAACAGGCAAACACATAAAAAATGAA
>NW_006399828.1:12485905-12487214 GCF_000299155.1 Elephantulus edwardii
TTACATCACAACAGAACCAGAAGATATTAAATCAATAATGTTGGGATATTATGAAAGGCTATAATCTGTCAAATTTGAAAACTTAAGACTAAATGGGAAAATTCCTTGAAACCTGTGTGCTACCCAGATCAACACAGACAGATTTAGAACATTTAAACAGACATATCACACACACACACACACACACACACACACACACAAAGAAATTGAAAAGACCACAAAAAGACACCCCAAATGTTCTGGACCAGATGACTTCACAGCTGAATTTTACCAAACATTCAGAGAAGATTTATCACCAATTATACTTAACTTATTTCAAAATACAGAAAAAAGAAGGAACATTCCAAAAGACACTCTATGAAACAAGCATAACCCTAATACCAAAACAAGATATTACCATGAAGGAAAACTTCAGATCAATATATGTCATGAACATAGACATGCAAATCCTTAGCAAAATCCTAGCCAATGTAATCCAAAACCAAATTAAAAAAATCATCATGACCAAGTGGGATTCATAACAGGTATGCAAGTATGATTCAACACAAGAAAAAAAGAATCAATGTAATTCATCACATTAAAAAAAACAACAACCCAACAATACGAAGAACCATATAATCCTAGCGATTGATACAGAAAATGTATTAAGCATTTCACAAAATCCACCATCTGTTCATGATTAAGACACTCAGCAAAAATGGAATAGAAGGGAATTTCCTCAGCATAGTGAAAAGTATATATGAAAACCAAGAGCCAATATCATTCTCAATGGAGAAAGACTAAAAGCATTTTCTTTGTAAACAGGGATGAGATGCCCACTCAGTACTTGCCAGGGCAATACAATAAGAGAAGGAAATAAAGGCACTCGGATCTGCAAAGAAATGGTTAAACTCTCTCTCTATGCAGATAATATTATAGCACACATAGAAAACCCCAAGGACTCAACCAAAAAAACTGCCAGAGCTACTTGATCACTTTAGTAGAGTGGCAGGGTACAAGATCCATATCCAAATATCAGTGGGATTCTTCTCCAGTAACAAAGATAACTGAGAGAAGGAAACCAAGAAAGCAATACCATTTACAATAGCCAACCCCAAACTGAGATACTTGGGAATGAACCTAACTAGAGACACAAAGCACCTATACAAAGAAAACTACAGAACATTTTTTAAAGACACAATAAAAGATCTAAATAAACTAAAAAATGTTCCCTTTTCATGTATAAGAAGACTCAATGTTGTGAAAACAGCAATCCTTCCAAAACCAATCTACATATTCAAAGCAATACCAATACAGATACCAAATTCAT
>NW_006399828.1:12487889-12494155 GCF_000299155.1 Elephantulus edwardii
ACCCCAGTAGCAGTGGCAAAGTTTAGCAGGGTAGCAAGTAATAAATGTTGGAGAGGATGTGGAGATACAGAAACTCTTATACATTATTGGTGTAATCGTAAAATGATACAACCACACTGGAGGGCAGTTTGGTGTTTCCTCAAAAAGCTGAACATAGAAATTTCATATTACCCAGCACTTTCAGTGCTTGAAATATGCCCTGAGAAAATGATAACTGAGGTACAAAGAGACTTGTACACCAATGTTCATAGAAGTGTTATTCACAATAGCAAGTAGATAAAAACAGACCAAATGTCTAACCACAATAGAATGGATTGAAAAATTATGATACATTCACAAAATGGTATACTACATAGCTCACAGGAGGAATGATTTTGTAAATTGCTACCTAACATGGGTGGGACTGGATAGCATTATGCTAAGTGAACTAACTCAGTCTCATAAAGACAAATACTGTATAAGATCATTACTATAGAATGAGTACAAGGATCCAAGTGGGGGAGGAAGTCTTAATCATGTTGTTGTTGTTTTTAGGTGTCATCGAGTCAAGTACAACTCACAGTGGCTCTATTAACAAAAGATCTGAACTTACTCCTATCATGTGCCAACCTCACACTTTCTGACACACAAAAACCCACTGCAGCAATCACCATGTCAATCCACCTGGTTGAGGGTCTTTCTCTTCTTCACAGACCATCCACCCTTCCCAACATCATGTCCCTCTCCAAGGAATAGCACCACCTGGCAATATGTCCAAAGTATATGAAGTGAAGCCTCATCATTCTTGCCTCCAAAGAACACTCCAGTTGCACACTCTCCAAAACATATTAATTACCTTGTCTGTCCATGGGTTGTTCAGTGCCCTTCTCCAAAACCACAGATCAAAGGTGTCAATTCTTTTTCTGTCATCCTTATTCATTGTCCAGGTCTCAGATGCATAGCTAGTAATTGGAGAGACTAGCCTAAATAAGATGCACCTTAGTCCTCAAACTAACTTCACTACTCCTCAATAATTCAGAAAGGTTTCTAACTGCAGATTTTTCCATGGCAATGCACCCCCTTATATCCTGTCTGATCATTCCAAGGCTATTAATTGTGGATCCAAGCACAATGAAGCTGTTGGCAGTTTCAATCTTCTCTCCATGCATAATGACACTGCCTATTGGTCCAGTGGTAAGAATCTTTATTTTCTTTGTATTGAGACACAATACATACTAAAGGCTGCATTTCCTGGTGTTCAGCAACAAGTTTTTCAACTCTTTCTCACTTTCATCAAGCAAGGCTGTGTCATCTGTATTGCAGAACACAGGTTCTGATAAGCCTCCTTCCAATCCTGATGCCACATTCCTCTACATAGAGTCCAGCTTCTAGGATAATTTGCTCAGCATATAGAAAGAATGGATGTGGAGATAGAATACAACCCTGATGCACTCCCTTCCCAATTCCAAACCATGCAGTGCCCTCCTGCTCCATTTGCACAACAGCCTCCTGGGCCGGGTACAGGTTTCTCATGAGCATAATCAAGTGTTCTTGGATTCCCATTCTTCTCAATAGTAGCCACAACTTGTCATGATCCACACAGTCAAATGCCTTTGTGTAGTCAATAATGCACAGATGTTATTCTGTTATTCCTGACTTTTAGCAAGGATCCATCTTACATCAGAAATAATATTCCTGGTGCCACGGCCTCTTCTAAATCCTGTTTGAACTTCTGGAAATTATATCTATGTACGGTTTCAGCAATTTTTGAATGATCTTCAGCAATATTTCACTTGCATGTTATATCAATGATATTGTTTGATAATATCCACATTCAGTTGGATCACCCTTCTTGGGAATAGGAACAAATATGCAACACTTCCAATCTGTTGGCCAGACAGCTATCCTCCAAATTTCCTAGCATAGGCTGGTGAGTGCATCCAAGGCTACATCTGTTAATTGAAACCATACAGTATTTCCTGAAATATTTCAATGTCAAAAAATTATTTCTGATACAGTGACTCTGTGTATTCCCTCCAACTACTTTTTTGTTTTGTTTTGTTTTGTTTTCTGGGTCATTCAATATATTGCTCATAACATCTTTCAACATTGTGACACAAGCCTTAATTTTTTCAGTTCTTTCAGCTTGAGAAATGCAGAATGAGTTCTTCCCTTTTTATTCCCTAATTCCAGCTCTCTGCTCATCCATTGTAATAATTTGCTTTGTCTTCTCGAGCTTCCTTTGAAATCCTGTTCAACTCCTTCATTTCAACATGTTTTACTTTATTTGGCTTCTCGGTGTTCCAGTACAATCTTTAGAGTTTCTTCTGACATCCATTTTTATTTTTTCTTTATCCTCTGTTTTTGTAATGACCTTTTGGCTTTCTTCATGGATGATATTCTTGATCTCATCTCACAACTCATCTGATCTTCTATCATTGGTGGTAAATGCTTCAAACATATTCTTAAGATGATACTGCTATTCCTACGGAATTGATTCAAGGGCATTTCTTGGTTCCTGTAGCCTTATTTTCATTTTCTTCAGCCTCAATTTGAACTTGCATATGAGTAATTGATGATCTGCCCCACAGTCTGTCCTGGCCTAATTTTGATTGCTGATATTGAGCTTCTCCAATTATTTATTCTGTATGAGGGATCCAAGGAGAAGGAGGGAGGATGAACATGGGAGGGACTAGATAACATTATGCTAAGTGAACTCAGACTCATAAAGACAAATGCTAGTGATCTCTGGTGGCCTAGTGGCAAGAAGGTGTACTGCAGTCCCAGAGGTGCATGGTTCAGATCCACCAGGTGCTTTGCTGGAGAAGGAGGAACAATCTCCTTCTGTCCCAGTCAGATCTGATTTGACGGTACACACACACACAAATAAAATAATTTTTTTTTAAAAAAAAGACAAATGCTGTATGAAACCATTATTGTAGAATGAGTATGAGAATCCAAGGAGGGGAGGGAGGAGTTAATCATAGCATCAAACAATTTGAGGGGTGAAGGTCAGGGTGGCTAAAGGAAAAGAGAAAGATCTGGTGTAAAAAGCAATGACAAACTTGATTCATTTTCTAAGTAACCTGTTGTTGTTATTGTTGTTTTTTATTGCCGTGGAGTAGAGCACAACTCATAGTGACCCTATAAACAAAGGGTCTAAAGCCTTTTGATAACTATGGTCATTTATCAAAGTTCATAGTTTCCAGAGGCATGTTGTTTAGGAAGGGGATGCCATATAAATTAATAAAATTTTTTTTAAATCATCATAAACAAAAACAAAACAATCAACACCCTTGGTATCAGCACTCAAAAAATTAGAAGACGTGTTGCATTGGGAAAATCTATTGTCAAGTGCAAAAATTTCAGTTTGAAGAGTAATGTGTGTTTGATTCAGTACACTTCTCAATCACCTGTTACACATCAGAGTTCTGGACAAGGAAAAACAATGACAGAAAATAAAATTAATGTCTTTGAGTTGTACTGTTGGAGAAGAATGCTAAATATCACATGGACAACCAAAAGAACAAATAGATATATCTTGGAAAAGGTACAGTCATACTTCTTTTGGGTGGCAAGGATGGTGACACTTTTTCTCTCATACTTTGAACAGGCAATGTTATTCCCTGGGAAGAGACATCACACTTGGAAATATGGCGCATCATCAAAGTAAGGGAAGACCTCCAAAAAGAAAGGTTGACATAGGACTTCAACGATAGGCTCTTGTGTGTCAGAGATGTTGTTAAGGATGACACAGCATAGGTCAGGGTTCACATCAGCTGTTCATTGGATCACTATTAGACATACTGGACTGTGGACACCTGACAGCAACAATAACAATATTAAGAAATATTGTAAAACTGATTAATGGTTTTGTTGATTTATCTCTACTGAATATAGTAAGGTATATAATAAAAATAAATATAAGCTAATGTTAACATGTATGATATCAACAAATACTGGATATTATAGATTTAGAAAGCATGTAATTCTAAATTTGGCCAGTTACTCAATTGGGTATACCAAAAGAGAATACTTTCCATGATGAAATGCTTGTTAAAAATAGTAAAATTTGGTAGAGGACATTAAATTCCATCTTGTACTCTGAGGACGTTTGCATTTGAATGGATTTTTAGATTCTCCTTGGACTTTAAATTGAAGGGATTTACATCTGGAAAAAAAGCAAACATGGAGATAAAGAAGAGGAAAAGAGACTTTGACTTTTTAAAACTGGAACACCTTACATGTTTAAGACAAGGTAAAATTGGTACTCATCAGAGCTCCTTTCAGGACTTGACGTTAAAAGGAGCTGGTGAGTATGCTTACTCATGGTGACTATATGAATCCCCCTAGAGACTGGAAGTAGGATATATGCAGCAAAGAAGAGATACACTGAGCTTGAATGTGTTCCTCTGGCACTATCCACATAGAAAGCACATATGTATGGACATATAAAAGAGAGGTGTTTGCTTGAGGAGCAGAAAGAACCCTGATTTGTTAATTTGGCCTCATGAGGTGACTAAGGCTGAGTTAAGAGAACAGCTGGTCTGGAATGCAGGCAGAAAAGTGGGCTCCTGAATTTGCTGCTGATGTCCATCTGAATTAAGCCATGAATCGCTAGGGTTGAGTTAACCAGAACATAGAAATGGAGAGATGTTCTATGCTGTGAGCTAGTGCTAAATACTGCAATCTGATGGCTTGCTCTTAACTAGACATTGCTTATGGCTGCAGATGCTAAAAATGCAAAATAGAACAGAAGATCCTTCAAGGAAATGTGCATGCTTTTTTTTCCCAGAGTAATAGTTTGTTAGGGACAGGCAAACCAGAAATTACTATTAAAAATTGGAGAAATTAAGGCAGGAGGCATGAAGTGACTGGCTTACAAGCTTTCACAAGTGTACTTTTTATATTTTGAGGAGAAAGTAAATTCTTCAAATATGCAACGTAATGATTAGAAGTTAAGGGTAGTCTGTGGTGTCTAGGATTCATTCTTTAAAATGCTTTTCCTATGCACAGAGTTTGACTGCCACATGGTTCTATAGGGATATAAGAAAAGGGTGTGCTGACCTATTCATGAGACTATTGACTAGTTTGCCATTAAATTGAGTAGATTCAGCAGCAGAAATTGGGAATCTTACCACCAGCAAATAAGAAAAAGAGAATGCAGAGTGTCCATGCCTCAAGGCCAAAGGTTCCTATGCCACTCATATTGGGGCCTACAGGAACAACAGCAGCTGCTAGAACCAAAGACCTGATATGAGACAAAGTTAATTTTTGAACTGCTATCCCAAAACACCATAGCTAGGCATCTTTTCTCAAGTTTATTAGAGGACTGAGGGAGGGAGACCATAACTGGCATGACTAAGAGCTTTGTAATCATGGCTTAAAGCCACATGGCGGAAGGCTAAAAAAACCCTGTGCTTTGGTAGCTGTCCCTACGGAGAAAGTGTATCTTATTAACTTCCCTAATAAACCCCATAATTGTGAATGTGATTCTATGTGGTCTGTGAGGTGTGGTGCTTTTTGGTTTTTTGGTTTTTTGTTTTTGTTTTTTTATCTAGTCAAAGAATAGGATTTGTGTTGTAATTAATAGAAATATGTGGAAGTTTTAGGGATGTGTCTGAACTCAGGAATGGGTTTTGTTCTGTGGATGATGATGATGGTGTTAGTTCTTTGTGGAGTTAGTAGAGGTCAGACAGGACACTCAATGCAGCCTGTGCTCCTTTTACACTTTCATTAACATTGTGTTTTATTTCTGTATATTGTGCTTTATATGATCATTCATATGCATTGTATTTCACGACATTATTATTGAACTATGCCTATTCTTCCCCCCTCTTTTCAAGTCCCCATTGACATTTTCCTATTCCTTCATCTCACCAGCAGCCCACTAATCTCTGCTAGCCTAGTGATTTTCTTCTTTCCCTTTTTTCTAAGCTCCCCTTCTCCCTTTTCCCTTGACCTTTTGAACACATACACATATCTTGCTACTTGTTATTGCTGTTATGTGCCATCGAGTTGCTTGTGATTCACAGCGACCCGATGTACAGCAACCCTAAACTCTGCTCTGTCCTGTGCCAATCACACTCTCTGACACTCCCATCCCGATTATACCAGTCACTGAATCAATACACCTCATAGAGGGCCTTCTCCTCCTGCGCTGTCCCTCCACCCTCCCAAGCATGATGTCCTTCTCTCACGACATGTTACAACATGTCCAAAGCATGTTAAACGGAGCCTCAGAATCCTTGCCTCCAAGGAGCCACCCAGTTTAACCCTTTCCAGGA
>NW_006399828.1:12495648-12518094 GCF_000299155.1 Elephantulus edwardii
CTGGGGCTTAGTCTGACATACTTTGTAAGGAGGGAGAGGTCCTTGGAGAGGAACATCATGCTTGGGAGGGTGGAGGGACGGCACAGAAGGTAAAGACCCTTTATGAGGTGGATTGATTCAGTGACTGGGGTAATCGGAATGGTTGTTTCAGAGGCAGTGAGATTGGCACAGGATAGAGCAGGGTTTAGGGCTGTTGTACATAGGGTCACTATGAGTCACAAGCAACTCTAAGACACATAACAACAACAACATTATAACATCGCTGTTGATTAGTGCTACATAGTATTCCATTGTGTGATTGAGTTTCAATTTCTCAATCCATTCATTTGTCGATGGAAATTCTCTCTTGCTTTTGTGAATTACACTGCCATATGTATAGTTGTGCATATCTCCAATAATTTCTCAGTTCTAATTTTGTTGGGGTATATTTCTAGCATTAGAATAACTGGGTCATATGGGATTTCTATGTTTAACTTTTTAAGAAAATGCCAACTGCCTTCCAAAGTGGTTGTACTGTATTACAATCCCACTAGCAGTGCATGAGAGTTACTTTTAATGAGTGCTCTGGATGTACTTCTTCCAAGATATATTTTTTTTCTGTTGATATCCCATGATATATTCAATATTTTTCACCAATACAATTCACAGGCACTAATTCATCTTCAATATTCATTTTTTTTTGTCCAACTTTCAAATATATAGGAGACATTTGACAACACTATAGCTTAAATCAAGTACACTTTAGTTCTCAGAGTGACATCCTTATTCTGTAGTTCTCTAAAGAAGTTCTTTGAAAAATGTCATAAAGTCGCTGCTGCTTCCATGGGTTTGTATGCGGATTAAAAAAAACGTTCTTTATCATTCCAATCTGTTTTCCATTTATCATGATATTCGTCCAGTTCTCAGAATTGTTTATGTTGAGATATGATACATTCTGAAAGTCATAGTCTTAGAGCTTCATAGGTAAGTGCCTTAAGTGTTCTCCGTTTTCTACAAGCAAGGTTGTGTCATCTTCAGATCACAGGTAGTCAGTAACTCCTCCTTTAAACCTGAGGCCAGCCACCTGGTTCTTCTTCACATAATCCATCCTCCTAGACTCTATATGCTGATTAAATAGAAATGGTTAAAGGACATATCTTTGATGTACGACTTTCTTGTTTGCTATCTCTTTATGCATAGCTTCTTCTTGGTCCATGTATAACCTCTGCATGAGCACAATCTATTTTTGAATTCCAAATCTTCTTAGTATTATCTGTAATCTAGTATAATCTGTACAGTTGAATATACTTGCATAGTCAGTAAAACACAAATAAACATCTTTCTGGTATTTTTTTGCTTTCAGCTAAGGTCTGTCTGAAATCAGCTTCATGTCTCTTATTCCATAGCCTCTTCTGAATCCAGTTTGAATTTTCTGCAGTTCTCTTATTAGTGTATTCATGTAGCCAGGTTTAAAAAAAATCATTAGGATTATTTCCTAGCATGTGATATTAATGACATTGTTTGATCAAGTACACATTTGCTTCTATAAAGCAGGATATGAAAGTAACTTTTTAAATTTTTTCAGATAGACTTAAGTTCATGTCTCAACTCTTCTGTCATTGTTGTTGTTGTTAAGTGCCATTGAATAGAGTACTACTCATAGAAACATTATGAATAAAAGATTTGAACCCTGCTCTATAATTATTCTTCTTTTTTTTAATGTTCACAGGGTTTCCAAAGGCATGTTGTTTAAGAAGTAGATGCCAATCCTGCAGTCAAGCCTGTCTTAATCTGGGAGCTCTACCAAACCCTGTTCACCGTAGGCAACCATTATGACATTTGACACACCAGTGAAAAAGCATTCAGTATCATAACAACCCCCGGAATGCAAACTGACCACTTAGCTGTACCATTTAGAAGAATGTTTTCCTAAATACATTGAATGTCAGTTTGGGGGATGGGGTGGGGGCCCAAGCCCTAGGGTACAACCAACTTTTAAATTCAAAGTCCTGCCTATCATGTCCTGATTGACTTAACAAGAGGCTTCCAGCTCACAGGTGATTGTTAGCTAAATCTTGGTGACCAATCATTTCACACATAATTGTGAACAAAATATAAAAAGGCCAGTTTACACCTGACTTTCAACTAAATCAAGAGAACCTAATTTCAACTCAACTTTTTTTTACTTATATTTTCAAGTTACTGAACAATTTCATACATTGTTACCAATAATGCATGTTTTCTTTCTCACTTCCTTCTTTTGTTCCTTTCCTTCTTTTGTTACTGTTTCTATTATCAGGTGTTCTCAAGTCAAGCATGATTCATAGAGACTGTATGAACAATAGATTTGAACCTTGTCCTATTTATTCTGTGTCACCCTCATCATCTCTGACATACTTTCATCATTGTTACAGTCGTAGTATAAACAGGCCCAGTATGAAATACTGAGGATAAATACTGAAGAGGAGGAGGACTTATCAGTAAGCTTCTCCAGAAAAATATAATAAAGATGTTAAAGCATTGGCTTATGTGGTTATGAAAGCAGACAAATCTAAAATCTATAGGGTAGGCTGTGATGGGTGGAAACTCAGGTAAGTAACTTGAGACACAATTTTATCTTCTCTAGAAAACATCAGTATTTGCTCTTGAAGTCATCACTAACTTGATAAGACCCACTCCCTTATTTAATTAAAGGTAATCTCCCTACTGAGTGTAAATGTTGACCACACTACCAAATATCTAGATAGCAATGTTTAGATTAGAGATTGAGATTGTTCACAGCTTTAGTCTGCTTAGCTCCACAGTCAACACTCTTGGCACCAGCAGCCAGGAAATGAAAAGACATATTGTGATGGGAAAGTCTGCTGTTAGGGACCTCTCTAAAGTACTGAAGAGCAACAGTGTCCCTCTGGAGACTAAGGTGCATCTGATACAGGCCATGGTCTTTGCAATCACTTGTTATGCGTCAGAGAGTTGGACAATGACCAAGGAGGATAGAAGGAGAATTGATGCCTTTGAGCTGTGGTGCTGCAGAAGAGTACTGAGGGTACCATGGACTGCTAAAAAAACAAACAGATTCATCTGGAAGAGGGTTAAACCGGGCTGCTCCTTGGAGGCAAGGATTCTGAGGTTTCATCTGACATTCTTTGGTCATGTTGTAAGGAGAGACCGGTCCTTGGAGAAGGACATCATGCTTGGGAGGGTGGAGGGCATGGGCAGGAGGGGAAGGCCCTCTAGGAGAGGAGATTGATTGATTGATTCGGTGACTGGGGTAATTGGGATGAGTGTGTCAGACGATGGGATTGGCACAGGACAGAACAGAGTTTAGGGCTGTTGTACATAGGGTCGTTATGAGTCGCAAATGACTCGACGGCACATAACAGCAACAATAACAAGATTAGTGCTTAACCAAATTACTGGACACTTTAACTTAGCCATGTTAAAACATTAACTACTAAAACAGACTGTACTAGGTAGACATTTTAAGCTGAAGCAATTGCTGAAATGTAGCAAAGAACCTATATTTTTATTGAACACAGTGTATATTAGTTTAGTAAGATTTTTTTTCTGATGAGAAAGTTAAAACCATTTATTTCTAATCAAGAAAGAGTAATGAGTGGTAATGATATAAGGACATATAACATAACCCATGAGTGGCAAAGATAGCCTGGTCCCATAAGAAATTGGAACTTCTCCAGGAAAAAATCATCTCAAGCTGTTTCTCTTGTTCCTTTTTTTAGAATCATATATGGTCCTTTATCTCTGCTTCATTTAGTATTTTTCCTGAGTCTTCTCGACCACATATTTTATTCTCAATGGAAAAAAAATTGCTTTTATAATTTCTCCTCTACATCATTAGTCAATTTGGAGAACAAATATAAACTGATCGGAGTTCTTTTACTACAAAACTAACTTTTACAAGAGAAAACTATCATTTCGGATGTTTATTCCAAATTCAATTTGACATTGAATGGATGGTATCATTTGAATATTGTAGCTCAATTCTGAGGGTTTTGTTTTCATAAGAAAACATCCTAATGGTGAATAATCACCTCTGTGCCTGTGGGATATTGTTTATTTTTGTTGGTGGTTGTCACTCAGTAATTCACAGAGACTTCATATAAAAAGAATGGGATATTTCCTGTTCCTGTGGCATATTCATGCCTGCTGACATTTCTGTTGATTGTTGCAGCTATTGTGTACTTAAAAAAAATTTTACGTTATTTTTAATTGGTTTTCATGCAAAGTTTATATACATTGTGTTTCATACTAGTCTTCATTCATATCGTGTTTCATACAATCATCCTCATGCATTGTATTTTATAAAATCAATGTCTACTGGACTTTGTCCATCATTACCCTATCTTTTCACCCAGATCCTTTCTATTTGCTTCCCCTTCTCCTTCCACCCACCAAACTGTGTGACTGTAAGGATGACACAGGATACGAGGAGGTTTCAGTCTGTTATATATAGGGTCACTATGTGTCATACTTGACTCGACTTGTTGGTATCTAACAGAATTAAGTATGGAGATAAATGCATCCATGGTATACAACGTTCCTGATTTTGAAGCATGAAGTGTTTCTTTGCTCTGTTCTGATGACTGCCTCCTGGTTCATATATTGTTCTTGTTGTTGTTATGAGCTGTCAAGTTACTTGTGACTCATAGTGACCCCATGTTCAATAGCCCTAAACCCTGCTCTATCCTGTGCCAACCTCATTGTCTCTGGCACACTTACTCCCATTACTCCAGTCATTAAATCAATATATCTCATTGAGGATCTTCCTATATTTCACTGTCCCTCCACCCTCTCAAGCATAATATGCCCCATTCCAAGGCCTCGTCTCTCCTTTAAATATGTCCAAAGTATGTCAGATGAAGCTTCAGAATCTTTCCTTCCAAGAAGCAGCCTGTTTGCCTAGTAGTCCATGGTATATTCAATACTTTTCTCAAGCACCACAGATCAAAGGCATCCATTCTCCTATCATCCCTAATCAAATAGCTTTTTTACACATAGCAAGTAATTGCAAAAACCATGGTCTGGATCAGGTACACCTTAGTCTCCAGAGTGACACTGATGCTCTTCAGTATTCTGAAAAAGTTTCTGAGCAGAGTTTCCCAACACAATTAGTCTTTTAATTTTCTGGCTGTGTTGATTGTGGAGCCAAGCAAACTGAAACTGTTAACAATCATAATCTCTTCACCATCAATAATAATGCTGTCAAACAGCCTAGTGGTGTGAATCTTTGATTTCTTGATATTGAGGTTCTATCCATATAGTTTTGCATAAGTACAATTGAGTGCTCTGAAATTCCCATTCTTCTCACAGTTATCCACAGTTTGTTGTGATCTACACAGTCAAATACCTTTGCATAGTCAATGAAGAGTAATGTGGCATCAGGACTGGAGAAAGATTTACCAACAATCTGCATTATGCAGACGGCACAACTTTGCTTGATGAAACTGAAGAGTACATGAGTCATTTGCTCCATAAGGTCAAGGACTGACGCCTTCAATATGGGTTGAAGCTCAACATCAAGAAAACAAAGATTCTCACCACTGAGCCAGAGGATGAAATGATTGAGATTGTTAATGTCTTGAGCTTGCTTGGCTTCACAAACAACAGTCTTAGCATCAGCAGACAGGAAATCAAAAGACAAATTGCACTGGGGAAATCTGCTGTCAGAGACCTCTCCAGACTACTGAAAAGCAACAGTGTTTTTCTAGAGACTAAGGTGTGCCTGACCCAGATCATTGCATTGGCAATTACTTTCTATGTATCAGAAAGCTGGTCAATGACTAAAAATAGATGGCTTTGAGTTGTGGTGCTGGAGAAGAATATCAAATATATCAAGGACTGCTAAAAGAGCGAACAGTTCCATCCTGGAAAGGGTGAAACCAGGCTACTCTTTGGAAGCAAGGATTTTCAAGCTCCATCTGTCATACTTTGGGCATGTTACAAGGAGGGACCAGTCCTTGGAGAGGGACATCACGCTTGGGAGGGTGGAGGGACAGCATAAGAGAGGAAGATCCTGGATGAGATGGATTAACTCAGTAACTGGTGTAATGGGGCATATGTATGTCAGAGATGATGAAATTTGCTCAGGATAGAGCAGGGTTAAGAGCTGTTGTGCATAGGTTGTGATGAGTCAGAGTCAACTTGACAGCACATAACATCCACAACAGGACAAAGAAGCAAGGAAGCAGAAACGAGACAAGGCAAAAGTGATGCAATAAAAAGACAATAAAAGAACATAAGAATGAAACACAAAGACTTTTCCCCAGAGCTGAAATGAAGGAAAAGTTTTCTTTTAGAATTAATACTCTTAAATGGAACTTTTACCCTCTTGTTATTGTTGTTATTATTGATTGCCATCGAGTTCAAGTCAACCCATAACAACTCTATGAACAAAAGACCTAATGCTTTCTATAGCTATTGTTATTTCTCCAAGTTCATAGAGTTTCCAGAACCATGTGGTTTAGGAAGTAGATGCCACTCCTGCTTTCCAACCTGTTTTACAGCTGGGGGCTCCACCATACACTGACCACAGTGGGAAACTATTATGGTATTTTATATACCCATGGCACAAAATTCAGCATCATAGCAAACCCAGGTTACCTCATACAGCACATTGACAAAGAGCGATGTGCAAAGTGGAAGAATGTCCCTTTAGATATAGCAGCACTACTCTCACTTAGCAGTAGCTAAGTGTTGTTGAGTTGAATATGACTCAGAGTAAGCTTTGCACAAAAGACCTGTAATCTGTTCTATAATTAACATCATTTGTACATTTATAAGAGAGTTTGTAGTTTCCAGAGGCATCCAGTTTAAGAAGTGGATTCCAGGTCTGTTTCACAAAATGAACCAGTCTGGAAGCTCATCCAACCATTGCACATAATGGGTAACCATTATGGTATTTGAAATGACTATGGAATAGTGTTGAGCATCACAGCAACTCCAAGTTGTTCAGTACAGCAAATAGACAAATGATTGCTGTGTTTTTAAAAGAATATTCTTCTAAAAATTACTATGGACCATAAGTTTGGCCCTCAGGCCCTACAGGATTTTAAAGTCACACCCTCGAGCAGGCCTCCACCTTTACACTTAGTCTAAGGCTCAAGGTCACTCATTTTTGAGGGAGAAGAACAGCAACACAACAAAAAGGACCCCAGAAGGACCCCAAGCAAGGATCTCTTGCTTGACTGCCACCAAGACAAGACCACCATTGAGACATCAGCCAGCCAGCCAGCCAACTACCAGAGTGGAGAGAGACTCCAAGGCCCCAGGCCTCAGACCAGCCTACATTAGATATAAAATTACTATGGACCATAACTAGGTATCATTTCTGAAGTTCAATTCTTACAAGCAACAACAAAAATTAAAAATTTCAGATTATTTAATGAATTGTCCTATTGGACACAAATAAGAAAGTATTTGAGAAGTTTACATTGAGTTGGAAATATGACAGGTAAAAAAATATCAGCATAAAAAGTGAATATAATTAAGTGCTATAATATAGAGATATGGTGCCAAGAAGGGACAATAGGAAAAAATAAACTTCTCTATGAAAAACTTTCAATTGTGGTACTTATTCTATAGTTAAATTAGATAATAGAGTGAGAATTAAGTACCACAGAACAGGGCACTGCATTAATAGATACTTAAAATGTAGAAGTGGTTTTGGAATTGGGTATAGAAAAACAACAAAGTCTAGAAAAGTTTAAAGGGCCTAATTGTAATACCAGGAAACCTTGGTATCTACTGGGTAAGGAGTTTCACTGCCAAACTAAAGGCAGGAGATTCAAATATGACAGCTGCTCTGCAGGGGAACGATAAGTAATCTCCTCCCTTGCCAGTCTTTCTGCTGTAGAGCAGTTGGTAGATTAAAACTGTCTGTTCTTGCTACTCTCTTACCCACCAAACCACCGGAGATAGCAGCAGCCAAGGAATCAAAAGATATTCTGAATCGGAAAAAAAATTTGTTTTCAAGAATTTCTTCAAGGGACTAAATTTCACTAACCTTAACTAAATGGGAAACTATTTCTTGTTCATGGATTGGTAGACTCAAAATTATGAAAACACAACCCTCTTAAAAGTAATCTATATGTTCAATGCAATTCTAAAACAGAGATTGGATTCCTCCTTTAAAGAGATAGAAAAAGCAATTTGTAGGCTTATTTGGAGAGAAAAGAGAGCCCAAATAAGTAAAATTATTCTTAAGCATAAAATTGAAGTGAGAGGCATAACACTCCTTGATCTCAAAACTACTACACGCACTGTTAACCAAAACAGTGTGGGATCGGTACAACTACATGCACATAGACAAATGGAATAGACTTGAGAACCCAGAAATTAACTCATCTCACTAAAGGTAACTGATATTACACAAGGAATCAAAACTTATTATATGGAGAAATAACAACATTTTCAACAAATGGCACTGGCAAAACTGGACATCAGCTTATAGAAAAGTGAAACAGGATACACAACTCACAGCATAGAAAAAAATCAACTCACAGTGGACTAGAGATCTAAAGGTAAAGCCCAAAGCCAAAAGGACCACAAGAGACAAAACAGAACCAAATCTAGAAGCCCTAGCCCATGGCATAAATAAATGGGTTCTTAAACATAACTAAAATGTACAAACTGGGCAGAATAAAACCAACAAATTGGATGTTCTAAAAATTAAATCCCTATATGCATCCAAAACTTTTCCTAGTAGACTGAAAAAGCAAACCTACAGATTTTACATACTACAGCAGGGGTGGGGGTGGGTGGCGGAAATCTGCGATGACATTTCAAACAAGGGTCTCATAATGAAAGATTATTGACTACTACAGTACCTCTACAAGAAAAAGCCTGAAAACTGGTTCATTAAAACATGGGCAAAAGAAATGAAAAGACTCTTCACAAAGGAAGACATTTAGATGGTCAATAAACACATGAAGAAATGCTCAAAATTCTCTCTGACAATCAGAAAGCTGAAAATCAGAATGACAATGAGATAGCATCTCACCCCAGTAGCAGAAGCAAAGTTTAGCAGGACACAGCAATAAATCCTGGAGAGAATGTGGCAAGTTGAGACTCTCATGAACTGCTAGTGGGAACTGTAAAATGATACAACTCTCAAAGGCAATTACTAAAAAGAATGGACTTACATATATCCCTGTTAATAGAATATTATTCACAATAACAAGAAAATGGAAACAGTTTGAATGTCCATCAATAAATTAATAGATTGAAAAATTGTCGTATATTCACATATGATGTAGCAGTAAGGAATAATGATTACATAAAATACTATGTAGCATGGAGCATTATGCTGAGTGAGATATCCAAGTCTCATAACTATAAATACTGCATAGGGAAAGTAGTAGGATAACTGAGCAAAGTGGGTACATATGTTCTAAGGAGAAATTAAAAGGGGAAAGTGGGTGGAAAAAGGGAATAGGAAAATCACTAGGATAGCAGAGGTTTTCAGACAGAGAGATGAGAAGGAACAGGAAAGACTCAATGGGGACTTAAAAAGCTTAAATGATAACAGGCATAGAAAACGGTAATTACATTAAAAATATTTATGAATGACTGTATAAAACAATGTACATGAGTTAAAAATACTGTATATAAATGATTCCATGCAAACCAATTAAATATATGTTAAAAATACTAAGGTGTATCTAATCCAAGTCAAGATATTTTTTATAAATTATTTTAATTTTAATGAAAATTTAGTGAAAAATTGTACTTTCATTCATTCATTGCTGCACATTTTACCCCATTCTCTCCCCAGTCAGCTCACTTTTTTTTTAAATGTTCATTCATTATACAATTACCTCCCTCCACCCACTCCCTCCTGTCTTCTCTGCAATGTATCTTTTATTCTGGGCTACGGTAATTTCATCTGCTTCCAATGAATCTAAATGTTGGAATTTTCATAAGGATGGCCAAAGAATTGATGCCTTTGAATTTCAGTGTCAGAGCAAAGTACTGAATAGTCCATGGACTTCCAAAAAAAGAAACAAGTTGGTCCTGGAAAAACTGCAATTTGAGTGCCCCTTAGAGGCAAGGATAGAGAAATATAGTCTAACATACTCCAAACATGTGGTCAAGAAGAGCCAGTCCACCCAAAAAGACATCATGCTGTGAAAGGTGGAGGGTGAGAGAAAAATAAGAAAACCCTCAGCTGGATGGGTTGCCACAGGAACCATAGTCATGAGCTCAGGCATGTTGAAGATGGCATTAGGTAAGGCAAGGCTCAGCTCTGTTGTTCACAGGATCACTGTGAGCTATAATTGACTCAATGACATACACACACAAACACAGAAAATCAACAGCAAACACAGGAATAAAACTTACATTGCTTAATTCATGTTGGCAGAATTAAAAATATGAAAAACCAACACTGGTTCAGAAGTAATTAAGGAGTCAGAAAGTTTCTATTGTCTTAAATATATATTATTTCCAACAATAGATTGTTATTCAAAATGTGAAAATCAAATGTGCTTCTGGTAGGGGTTAAAAGAAAATTATTAATATTTGACAGGAAAATTGAGGAAGAATAATGCTTTTTACAGTAATGTCAAAGAACTTACTTGAATAATGATCAAATACTTAATAGAATGAGTTGGATATTTAACAAAAGAGATTTCTTTAAGGTGCTGTATAGTTTCTTCCTAGAGTTTATAGTAAAATGTATGAGGGAATAAGGTGTGTGAAATGAAAACAGAACTTAAAAGATTTATAAATATTTATTGTGCTTCATGGTTCAAAATCAGGAAAGGAATGTGTCAACTATGATGCATCCTGTCTCCATACCTTTTCAATTTGTATGTAAAACATCATTTGGGAGGCTAGACTTTATGAGGAGGAATATGGCATCAGGATTGGAGGAAGACTCATCGACAAGCTGTCTTATACAGATTACACAACCTTGCTTGCTGAAACTGAGGACCTGAAGTGCTTGCTTCAGAAGGTCAACAACTGTAGTTTTCAATATGGATTGAAGCTCAACATGAAGAAGACAAATTTTCTCACCACTGAGCCAGATGGCGTCACCGTGATAGACAGGGAAGAGTTGAGGTTAACAATTACAGCTTGTGTGGCCCTACAATCAACACTCTTGGGACTAGCAGTTAGGAAATCAAAAGATAAATTGTACTGCGAAAATTTGCTGCCTGGGACTTCTCCAGAGTACTTAGGAGCAACTGTGTCAATCTGGAGACTAAAGTGTGCCTGAGCCATGGTTTTCACAGTTACTTGCTAGGTATCAGAGAGCTGGACAATGACTAAGGATGACAGAAGAAAAATCAATGCCTTTGAATTGTGGTGCAGGAGCAGAGTCTTGAACATTCATACACTGACTGGACTGCCAAGAAAACAAACAAATCTGTCTTGGAAAGTGTGAAACCAAGTTTCTCCTTGGAGGCTAGAATTTGGAAGCTCTCTCTTAAATACTTTGGGCATGAGACCAGTCCCTGGAGAAGGACATCATGCTTGGGAGGACAGAGGCATATAGCACAGGAAAGGAAGACCACAGATGATAAGGATTGATAAAGTAACTGGAATAATGGAGGTGGTGTGTCAGAGTCAGTGAGACTGTCTCAGAATAGGGCAATAGGGTCGCTACGAGTTTCAGGCAACTTGACAGCGCATATCAACAAAACCAACACTGTGCACATTACAGGAACTTTTCCTAAGATCTAAGAACTTGGTTACTCAATATTTTGTTAAAGAGATTATAATTGATGAGTGTAACCAATTATCACAGCAGAAAGCCCATTACCTTAGACTAAAGGGATCAATGGGTAAGATATAAGGGGGAAAAAGCTGTATTCTTCTCTAGAATTCTACAGAACAGAAATAAGTCAAAGGGTGACATCTGTAAACCTAAAAAAAAAAAAAAAAAGGAAAAGACCATTCCGAGAATACTTCAGAGTCGAATCCAGACAACATGACCAACAACAAGAGTCTGAAGGTTGGAGCTATTGCTTATGGTCTCTAAGAGCAGAGGATAAATTCCAAGACATGGGAGCTAGTGAAGTTTTTCTGCTAGGTTCTGAATTTGCTTGGTATTCATTATCCCTTCTTCCCTCCAATATCTATTGAGATAATTTTGGAATTGAGGTTTCTTTGCTACGTTAAGAGACATAATAGTGTTTCAAGCTAAGCACTTTTGAGATATGAGAGAGAAAATCAGGAGAAATAGGTCTCTAGTCATGAGGAGACCTCTAAGGAGTCAAGGAACAGAAGCTGAGTGGAAAAAGACTTTTCCCCAGAACTAATACAGACAGAAAATCTTCCAGATTTCAGGCTAGCCTTACAAAAAAATTATCTTTGTTAAATCCACGTACTTTTGGTATTTCTCAAATAAAAGTACTAGATAATGATGGCAAACTCTCTTTAATAAAGAACGTATAATGTCTCCCCAAATTTTCTTCTTTTTAACCAGTTTGTTAGAATGTTTGAGGCACATTAAAGTCAACCAACGTGAGGAGATGTTGAAGTGGTCCTAACTGAAAGATTGAATATTTCACTTTTGCATACTTGACCAAACAGTCATGATATGTTGGTAAGGCCCTTCTAATGTCTTAGGCATAGTACTTGGGAGTGAAGTGTGTTTGATTATAAATCCACTTCCTTTTGCCAAATGTGACAGATCAAAATCTTCCAGTAAAGCTAGAAATCTCAGAGTCCCCACAAAATCATAGATGCATATGATTCAGTCTCATGTCTGAGGGAGTGAGTGATGCTACTCTCGAATAGTGGGTTCATTCTTTCTCCTGTTGTTGTTGTTATGTGCCATCGAGTCGTTTGCGACTCATAGTGACCCTATGCACAACAGCCCTAAACCCTGCTCTGTCCTGCGCCAACCGCACTACCTTTGACACACCCATCCCGATTACCCCAGTCACCGAATCAATCCATCTCATGGAGGGTCTTCCCCTCCTGCGCTGTCCCTCCACCCTCCCAAGCATGATGTCCCTCTCCAAGGACCCGTCCCTCCTGGCAACATGTCCAAAGTATGTCAGACGAAGCCCCAGAATCCTTGCCTCCAAGGAGTAGCTTGGTTTAATCCTCTCCAAGATGAATCTGTTTGTTTTCCTGGCAGTCCATGGTACATTCAGTACTCTTCTCCAGCACCACAGCTCAAAGGCATCAACTCTCCTTCTGTCTTTCCTAGTCATTGTCCAACTCCCTGATGCATAACAAGTGATTGCAAAGACCATGGCCTGTATTAGGCACACCTTAGTCTCCAGAGAGACACCGTTGCTCCTGAGTACTTTAGAGAGGTCCCTAACAGCAGACTTTCCCATCACAATACGCTTTTTGATTTCCTGACTGCTGGTGCCAAGAGTGTTGACTGTGGAGCCGAGCAAACTCCTTTCTTCTAGCATCACTATTACTAATTTAACGTCATGTTAATTGGTTTATCATTCTTCCATAGGCAGCTAAAGATAGAGTTTTAAATGCATTTATTTGTTCAAAGGTCAAAGCTTTGACATGAAAAAAATTATATTGTTTCTTAGAAAGAACAATAGTTTGAACATTTCAAGATTTTATTCATTAGAATTAGACTATGCTATTCTAAATTTTTTTAAATTCTTATATTTAATATCCTATTTTGAGGAATGATTTCTTTTATTCTCTATAAAAGATTTTGAAAACAAATATAGGAGTCACTATTCATTGGCTGTATTTATGCTGGAATAAGGCAAAAATAATTACATTAAAGTCATTATCCTACGGTATTTGTTTTCCTTTCAAAAGTGCTTCCTAAACATTACAAACCAGGAATTCTTGACATTAGAATACTCAAAGAATACTACTTTTTAAAATGGTTTCAAATCTTATTTACAATGATTGGATGAGAAATATGTAGTCAAAAGAGGGGAAAGAGCCAAATTTTTCAAACATTAAAATATTAGGCTATACTACATTTTATTAAAAACATTTTAAACTTAAAGAACATTTATATATTTTCTGTTATACAAATTCATTCTTTTACCTAGCTAAAGAGAAAGCTTGTTTGCTTCTTACTTCTGAGCCATGTAACATCATTATCTGATATTTTGAAATTTCCCTTTTGTAGACCATGTTGAGCTTTTCTTTGTGTGTTTTGTTTGTAATTTTAGAGTTTGATACTTATGAAAAGTGTCAGATTGACTTCCCTAGATACCAAAGTCCTCAATTTGTGTCTTACAAAAGCCTTGGGGAAGTGTAGCCTTCTCTCTGAGCCTAGTCAATGTAGTTAGAACAGTGTACTTTAAGCAATAACTGGATGGCTCAGGGCTTGGCCTCTTCACTGAATCTGTCAGCCAATGCACCAATTAACTCAAGTGCAATTTTTATGTTGTGTACCAATTTCATTGGAAAGTGAGTACATAGCTATAGGTTTTACAATTGCCTTAAGAAAGAAAGAGACTAAACTAATTGCAAAAGCTGTTACTATTGTGATCGCGCCACTGAGTTTTAAGGTTTACCAAGAGATTGCTTGCACTTTGTTTGTAGAGATGTGATTTCCTCTGTTTCACGTTATCTACCTTGGATCAAAAAAAGTGTGAGGAGAGATAAATAATTTTTAGATGAAATTTTTATCTATTTATTTATATGACCACAGATTTCATTGTATATGGTGAATATTATTCTTCACAGTTACAATGCTTAACAAGTTCATTTTGATAATTTAGATCATGTGATTTCATAACAGTGTATTTTTGAAAGGCATGAATATATTCTGTGTAAAATGTTTCTTTCTGTATTATGGGAATTTTTGAAAAGTTAAATGCATGAGTAATTATTTTCTTATGACAGAGAAATTAAATAAAACAAGACATTTGAATCTGTTAATGTAAAAAGATAAAAGTTAGGAGAGTCATGAGCTCATATGAATGGTATGTTAAAAAAATCAGAGACTGGACAGGTAAGATTAGAAAAGAAATTGATTCCAAGTGCAAGGGTAAGTCTGAGGCACATGGATCAGATTAGTTGCTATGTTGCAAGTGAGCAAAAAAGGGAGAACAAATTTAGCAGATTCAGCCCTCCACATAGGAGTCCAGAAGTGTAAATCATACCTCTGGAGAATGAAAGGTGGTTACATGAGTCATAACTTCTAGTACAGTAAGGCTTCAAGATGTATCCCATTTCAAATCTACCTACTGGATGATAGAGAAAATAATTCATTCTAAAATGAGTTTTAAGCATAGAGGAATAATCACCAAAATGGGATAATATAACCTTATGGTATGGTATATATAAATATAGTTCATTACACCACACCTCCAAATTATATGAGACAAAGTCCCACTATCTTCAGATTTTAGAACAGTCTACCTGTACTTCTTTCAAGATAATGGTTTTTTGTGTGTGACATTTTTCTTTTTTGTCTAACAAACTTTGGACACGTTGTAAGGAGGGACCAGTCCTTGGAAAAGAACATCGTGCTTGGGAGAGTGGAGGGCAGCGCATGAGGGGAAGGTCCTCTATGAGGTAGATTGATTCGGTGACTGAGGTAATCAGGATGGGAGTGTCAGAGACAGTGTGATAGGCACAGGACAGAGCAGAGTTTACGGCTGTTTTACATAGGGTCGCTATGAGTCGCAAGCAACTTGATGGCACATAAGAACAACAACAACATAAGATATTCAATATTTTTCACCAACACTATAATTCAAATACATCCATTCTTCATTAGGTAAAAGTCAGGACTAAGGTGTGCCTGACTTTCAATAATCTGTTATGTATCTGAGAACTGGACAATAAATAAAGATGATAGATTAATTGTCTTTGAGTTACAGTAATGGAGAAGATTGCTGAATATCCAATGGACTGCCAAGATATCACATAAAATCTTAGAGAAAGTGCAGACAGAGTGCTTTCTGGAGGCAAAGATGATACCACTTCATCTCATATACTTCAGGCATGTATCTGAAAGAGGCTATTCCTTGAAGAGGGGCATTATGCTTGGAAAGATGGAGGGTTGGTGAAAGAGACAAAGACCCTCAACTAGATGGATTGTTGCAATCACACAGTGATTGTTGCAATAATTATATTTAATTGAAACTAAGACCAGTAATATCTACTCACTTCACTATGTAACTCAGAGATGGTTGTTGTTGTTGTTAAGGGCCATCAAGTTGAGTATGACTCTTAGCAACCCTATGAACAACAGATTTAAATCCTGTCCTATCCTGTGCTATCTTCACCATCTTTGATACACTTGAGCTCATTTCTGTAGTCACTGTGTCAATCTATTTCATTGGGGGTTACTCTCTTTCCAATTTTCCAAGCATGATAGGCTTCTTTAATGAATGGCCTCTCTTAGCAACATGGCCAAGTATTAGAGATAAATCTTTGCCTTTAAGGGGTACTCTCACTGCACATTCTCTGAGACATATCTGTTCGTTCTCTTGGGAAAACATGGATATTCAGCAATTTTCTCCAACACCACAACTCAAAGGTATCCATTCTTCTGTCATCCTTGTTAGTAGTCCAGCTCTCAGATGCATAACAAGTGACTGAAAAGACCATGATCTGAATTAGGTGAACCTTAGTCTTCAAAATGGCTTTCTTGCTCTTTGATATTTTGAAGAGATCGTTCCTTGACAGTGATGTTGCCCAGAGCCATATGTCTCCTGATCTACTGACTGCTGGTACCAATAGAATGAAATCATTAACAATTCCAGTATTTTCTCCATCTATTATGATGTTACCTATTGGCTCAGTGGTAAGAACTTTTGTTTTTTTTTATGTTGAGATGTAATCTATATATGTTTGCTTCAGTAGCACATATACTAAAAATTGGAACAATAGAGACAAGATGAGCGTGGACCTTGTGGAAGGACAGTACACAAATAAGTGAAGTGTTCTAAGTACAGAAAGAAGGAGAAAAGACATCTGAAAAAAACATAAATGTACATAAAATAATAAAAAAGAAATTGTTTATACTAGACTCTTGTTGTGTGCCTTCAAGGCAATTACAACTCAGAAAAACTATGTAGAAAGGATCTGAACTTTGCCAAATCTAGAGTCAACTTCACCATTTCTGACACACTTGAGCCATTGCCATAATCACTGTGTCAATCCATTTCATCCAAGACCTTCCTCTCTTGTGCTGTCCTTTTGCTCCACCAAGAATGTTATCTTCTGAAGACTTGCGTTCATGAAAATATGTTCAAGTATGTAAAACAGAGTTTCAAAATTCTTACCTCCAAGGAGGAGTTTCATTTTACTCTCCACAGAACAGATTTATTTGTTCTCTTGACAGTCCATGTACATTCATTACTCTTCTCCAGGACCAGAGGCCAAAGGAATCAATTTTTCTTTTGTAATCCCTAGTCATTGTCCAGCTCTCAGATGTAAGGCAAGCAATAGAGACCTCGTCTTGAATCAGGCATGCATTAGTCTTTTGACTGACATCTTTATTCTTTCCCACTCTCGACAGACCCTTGGAAGTAGATTTTTTCAGTGAAACTTATCTCTTGATTTCTAGACTGCTGGTGGTAAGGGTGTTAATTATGAATCAGAGCTAGATGAAATTATTAAAAACTTTCAAGTTTTCTCAAATTATCATGATACTCTTGGCCCATTGGTGAGTATTATTATTTTACTGATGTTGAGGTGCAATTCATATTGAATTCTGCAGTCCTTGGTATTCTGCAACAAGCACTTCAAGTCTTTCTCAGTTTCAGGGAACAAAGTTTTCTCATCTGCATAATGCAGGTTTGCTGATTAGTCTTCCTCCTATCTTGATGCCATTCTTCCTCATAAAGTCAGCTTCTCTAATGATCTGTCTAGTATATGGATTAAAAAAGTATGGAGAAAGAATACATCTCTGATACTTTTCTGGATTTTGAACCATGCAGTATTTCCACGCTTTATTCAGACAACATCCTCTTTGTCTAGCAGGCTTGCATGATCACAAATAAGTGTTCCAACATCAGCAGTGATATCCCTAGTGTCAAGGCCATTCTAGTGTCTAAGCTCATCTTTTATATCTGGCAGTTCTCTCTTTATGTATTGTTCTAGTGATTTTTATATAATTGTCTAGTAAGATTTTTCTTGCCTGTGATATTGATATTATTTAATAAATTCTACATTCTGTTGGACCATCTTTTTTAAAAATGAAAAAAATTATGGATCTCTCCCAGGTAGTTGACCAGGTAGCTGTCCTCTAGCTCTCTTGGCACACCCTGGTGGACACATCCAGGACTGCATCTGTTTGTTGAAATATGTCAATTGGTTATCCAACCAGTTCCTGGAGTATTATTTTTTTCCAATTTCCTTGCAGAAGCTTGAAGGTTTTCCTTTAGTATCATTGGTTCTTGATCATAAGCTATTTCCTGCAAATGGTGTGTTAATTAATTATTTTTGGCAAAATGACTCCATATTCTTTTCAGCTTTTTTTTTTTTAATGTTTTCTACACCATCCAAGATTTTTCCCTTAGAATCTTTCAGTATTACAGTGTGAGGCTTGAATTCATTCTTCAGTTTCTTCAGCTTGAGAAAAGCTAAGTGAGTTCTTTCCTTTTTATTTTCTAACTTCAAGTCTTTGCACATTTCATTAAAGTAGGTTCCTTTGTGTTCACAAGTTACATTTTGAAATAATATGTTCAACTCTTTAATGTCATTATTCCTTCCCTTTGCTTTTGCTTCTTGGTGATCTCGTGCAATAATCAGAGTTCTTTCAGGCATCCATTATGATCTTTTCTTCCTTTTCTAGATTTTTAATGACCTTTTGGCTGCCTTCTTGGTTGTTTTTATCACACAGCTCATCTCTTTATTAGTGTCCAAGGCCTCAAACTTGTTCTTGAGATAATTTTTAAATCCTGCTGGGGTGACCTCAAGGTAATATTTTTGTTCTTATGGATTTCTTTTAATTTTCATTAGTTTTAATTTGAACTTCAATTTGCACATGAGCAGTGATGGTCTGTTCCACAGTCACAACTAGCCTGGTTCTGATTGCTGATATTGAGCTTCTTCAATAATACTTTCCACAAATATAATCAATATGATTCATGAGTATATGAAGTAAGTTGTAGAATACATATAGCTGGAAACCCATAGCAAGGAAGTCCTCAAAAGAAACAAAGTGGACAAAAGTGGACGATATAAAAAAATTATGTGAATGCTATTAAAATAATGCTGTCAAGGAGGATTTGAGAAACCACTTGACCACTTGAGGCTTCCTTGTTATTGTTGTTATGTGCAACTGAGTATAGTATGAATTAGATTGACCCTGTGAACAACAAACCAGTACCCTGTCCTATTGTGTCTTACCCTCATCATCTCTAATACACTTGAATCCATTGTTGCAGTCACCATGTCCATTCATCTCATTAGGAGTCTTTCTATATTTCACTAACCTTCTACTTTTCCAAACATCACATCCCTTTGCAAGGAATAGCCTCTCCTAAAGAAATGTCCAAAGTATGAGGGATGAAACTTCTTGATCCTTGTCTCCAAGTAACACTCTGTCTACATAGTTTCAAAGACATACTCATTATTTCTTTTAGCTTATATAGAGTCCAATAACCAAATCTTATCTCTCTGGTTTCATCTAGTAATCTTAAATCATTATACCAACCAGGGTTCCTTGTCTGGAATCTATCATTAGACTTACAATATCAAATTTAAGCTAAAAATAGATTTATATCTAAAATCTCAGACTCTAAAATGTAACTGAAGAAAGCTTGGAAAAAATAATGTCCAAGTAAAAGAATATCCCAACAATAATATAACCTCAAGACCATTGCTTGTTGTTGTTATGTACCACTGAGTCAGAACTAATTCATAGCTGACCCTCCACTAGTGTGTTCTGAGGCTGTAAATCACACAGGAGGAGACTGTCCATCTTTCTGTGGAGTAGCTTGTGAATTCTAGCTGTGTGCCTTTGAGTTAATAGCAAAATTCCTCATCACTAAATTGCCAGAGCTCATTCAAAACTACTGTAGCAAACATTATATGGCCAAACTTGTTTAATATTGTAAGTAAAGCAGAGTTAGTACATGGTTGTACTAGGTAGTTAAGTACTGCCTGGGAATACTGGGTGCTGTAGACTTTACTGAACTCTCACACATAGTGGTGAGAAACGTCATTGTGATCTTAAAGAATGCAGTTGAACACAGAAATTCCATATGACACAGATATTTCACTATGTAGAATATTGTTGTTGCTGTTGTTATGTGCCATCAAGTCACCTGCGACTCATAGCAATCCCGTGTACAACAACCCTAAGCCCTACTCTATCTCATACCAGTTTTATTGTCTCTATCACACACACACCCATTACCTCAGTCACTGAATCAATCTCTCTAATCAGGGTTTTCCTCTCCTGTGTTGTCCCTTTCCAAGGACTGGTCTCACCTTACAACACATCTAAAGTATGTCAGATGAAGCTTCAGAACCATTGTCTCCAAGGAACAGCCTGATTTAACCCTCTCCGGGACATATCTATTCATTCTTGTAGCAGTCCATGGTATATTCAACACTCTTTCTCAACACCAGGGCTCAAAGGCATCAAATCTCCTTCTATCATCCCTAGCCATTGTCTAGCTCTCTGATGCATAGTAAGTGATTGCAAAGACCTTCGCCTATTATCAGGTCTCCAGACTGACATCATTGCTCTCCAGTACTTGGAGCAGTCTCTAACAACACTTTCCCAATGCAATATGTCTTTTAATTTCCTGGCTGTTGATGCCAAGAGTATTGATTGTGGAGTCAAGCAAACTAAAGCTGTTTCAATTTCAATCTCTCCACCACCCATCATGATACTGTCAATCTGCCCAGTGGTGAGAATCTTTATTTTCTTGATATTGAGCTTTGATCCATATTGAAGATTGCAGTTCTTAACCTTTTACAGCAAGTACTTCAGGTCCTCCTCAGTTTCAAGGAGCAGGATTGTGTCATCTGTATAACAAAGATTGTTCATGAATCTTCCTTCAATCCTGATGTCACATTTCTCCTCTTAAAGCCCAGCTTCCCATATATTCTGTTCTGCATATAGATTGAAAAGGTATGGAGATAGGACAAA
The DNA here is from genome assembly GCF_000299155.1 of Elephantulus edwardii. Lineage (NCBI taxonomy): Eukaryota > Metazoa > Chordata > Mammalia > Macroscelidea > Macroscelididae > Elephantulus > Elephantulus edwardii. The sequence goes on from NW_006399828.1 coordinate 12,516,659, forward strand.
TCCCTGGTGTACACCCTTCCCAATTTTGAACCTTTCAGTGTTTCTTTGCTCAGATTTGATGACTGCCTCCTGATCTAAGTATAGGTTTCACATAAACATGATAACTCAAATGTTCTGGGACTCCCATTCTTCTCAGAGTCAGCCACACTTTGTTGTGGTCTGCACAGTCAAACGCTTTTGTATAGGCGATGAAACACAGATCAACATTCCTCTAGTATTTCCTGCTTTCAGCCAAGATTCATCTAACATTAACTACAATATCTCTAGTACGACGACCCCTTCTAAAGCCATCCTGCACTTCTGGCAGCTCTCTGTAGATGAGCAGTTCCAGTCATTTTTGGAAAATCTTCAGCAGAATCTTGCATGCATGTGATATTAATTATATTGTTCAATAATTTCCATATTCTGTGGGATCATCTTTCTTTGAAATGGGAACAAATATAGACCTCTTCCAGTCAGTTGGCCAGCTGGCTCTCCTGCAGATTTCTTGGCACAAATCGGTGAGCACATCTAGAGCAGCATCTGTTTGTTGAAATATATAAATTGGTATACCATCAATTCCTGGGGCCTTGTTTTTTGCCAATTCTTTCAGAGAAGCTTAAATTCTTCCTTCATCACAACAGACTCTTACTCATACATTGTTTGATGCAATTTTTCTGTGCCCGCCAATTTCTTTTGGTACAATGACTCTGTGTACTCTTTCCATCTTCTATTAATACTTCCTGAATCATTTCATTTTCTGTCCAAAGCATCCTTATGTATTGTAACTCGAGGCTTGAATTTGTTCTTCAGTTCCTTTAGCTTAAATGCCAAGCAAATTGAGTGAGACCCTTTGATTTTCTGACTCTAGCTCTGTGCACATTTCATTATAATATATTTGTCTACCTGCACAGCCCTTTGAAATCTTCTTTCTATTTCCTTAATATCTTTATTTTTTTTTTCACCCTCTGCTTTGGCTTCTCAGTGCTCTAGAGCAATATTCAGAGTCTCTTCTGACATCAATTTTGGACTTTTCTTCCTCTTTTGTCTTTGTAATAAGCTTTGTACTCTTCCTGGAATATATTCTTGATATCTTCCCATAAGTCATCTGGTCTTCACTTACTAGTGTTCAGACCTCAAACCTGTTCTTGAGATGGTTTTGAAATTCTGGTGGGATAGACTAAAGGTCAGATTCTGGTTCTTGTGGACTTGATTTAATTTTTCTTGGCTTCAGCTTGAACTTGCTTAGGAGTAGATGGTGTTCTGTTCAACAATCAGCACTTGGCCTAGTTTTCACAGCTGATATTGAGCTTCACCAGTAGTTCTTTCCACAGACATAATAATTCTGATTCCTATTCATACCATCAGGTGAAATCCATGTGTATAGTCTATGTTTATGATTCTTATAAAACATACTTGCAATGAATGGTGGACTGTGAAAAATTCTATCCTTCTAT
>NW_006399828.1:12518384-12525363 GCF_000299155.1 Elephantulus edwardii
ATTCCAAAATCTCTGTAAATGTTCATTGAAATGAAAAATAAATATAACAAAAATTGGTAGAAATCTTCTATTTCCTGCTCTTTGGCTCTGGAATTTGGTGCATATATCTGAATGATAGTGTTATCCACTGGACTTCCTTTAATTTTTATGGATATTATTACTCTGTCACTCACAACACTGTATTTCAAGATAGCTCTAGAGATGACTTTTTAACTACGAAAACAACCTCATTTTTCCCCACATTTTCATCTCTAGCATAGTAGATTAAATGATTATCTGACTCAAAATGCCCCATGCCTGTCCATCTTCTATTTCCAATAACTAGTATGTTGATATTTATGTGTTCCGTTTATTCCTTAACAATATCTACTTTTCCTACATTCATGGTTCTCACATTCCATGTTCCAATCACTAGTGTCTGCTTACAACTATTCCTCCTACTTTGTGCTTCCATACTTGAAAAGTTCAACCTCAGTTGTCCTATCTTCTATTCTGCGTTCTATTTTACAAAGGGTTTTTAAAGGCCTACTATTTCAGAAATAGATGGCTAATCCTTTCTACTTTGGAATATACCTTGAGAAAAAGAGAACTGATGCACAAACAGAGACTTGTACACCAATGTTCATAGCAGCATTAGTTACCATAACAAGAACATGAAAACAGCCTGAATATCTAACCACAATAGATCTTATACTCATTTTTTCAATAATGGCCTTGTACAGCATTTGTCTTTATGAGACTGAGTTTGTTCACTTTCACTTACCATAGTGCTCTCCAGTCCTTCCCAAATTAGGTAGGAATTTACAAAATCATTGTTGCTGACTCGTAGCAGTGGTGCTGAGAATGGGGTTTATTAGGGAAGCAAGTTGGAGAATTGAGGAGACAAAGAATATCACCCAATACAAGTCCAGGTTTTAGGCCAAGTTCCAAGGCACAGCTCTTTCATTAGTTCAGGCTCTGGCTTCAGTTCAGCAGTCAAATGCAAAATATGCCACAAGATTTGCCTCAGAGCAGTTGTAAGGCAACTTCCGCTTCTCCTTCAAGCTTCCAGCAATAACAACAAAAACCTTTAACTGTGGTCAGTATAAATGCAAGAAACATCAGGTCACACCTTACCAGTTTTCCACAACAATGCTACACCACCACCAGGGTCTCACTCTTACCAAGATCTTGCTCCAGTCTCCCTCATGTCTGCCCAGTGTGTGAGGTACTATTTCTCTTATCCTAGCCCCACAGCTGTTGGTGATTTGCAAAACCATACCGATTTACACGACCCTGTGTCTGATGGTAAGGAAACTGAAGACCAGAGGGGGCTAACTGTAATGGCTTATAAAAAAAGAAAACAAAACACCAAACCCTCAAAAACAATAAACAACCCTAAACTCAACTTTTGGCTAACACCACAATACTTAAGAGCAGTGATGTCAGTTTGAAAACTAAAGTGGCCCCAGATTCAGGACACGGTCTTTCAATTATTTGCTATGTATCTGAGGGCCAGATGATTAATAAGGATGATAAAAGAATTGATGACTTTGAGTTTTGTTGTTGGAGAAGAGTACCATATATTCCATGGACATCCCAAAGAATGAACAGGTATGTCTTTAAAAAGGTGCAGTAAGGGTATTTCTTGGAGGAAAGGATGACAAAGCTTCAACTCACATACTCTGGACATGTTGCTACCAGAGTCTATTCCTTGGAAAAGTGTACCATGATTGGAAGGTGGGGAAGTCAGTGAAAGAGAGCTAGACCGCCACTGTTAGGGATTAATGTGGTAACTGCAGCAAGGGGCTCAAGTGTGTCAGAGATAGTGAGGATGAAAGGATAGGAAAAGATCCAGATTGGTTGTTCACAAGAACACTATAAATTAACTAGGCACATAACATCAACACTGTTTACTGAGCATATCACCAAGTATTCTCTCCTATAGAACCAAAGAAGGGTATTAAATACTGACTTCTGGTTATCAAACAAGTACTTAGCTGTTTTTCTCCAAAGTTGAAAAATTACTAGTAGCTATCCTATTGAATAGAACTAATCTAGAGACATATCCATCTCTAGGAAAAACAATAAATATTTCTCAGAAGTATTCTAAGAATAAATCAAATAGTAGTTGTTGTTATTGCTGTTATGTGCCATAATGTCACAGTGACCCACAGTCAAGTCATAATCAACTCATAGTGACCCTATAAACAATAGCTCTCAACCTTAACCTATTCTGAGCAGACCTCACTGTCTCTGATATACTTGACTCCATTGCCAGTCACTGTGTTAATCCTTCTCACTTATGGTCTTTCTCTCTTGCTCTGGCCCTCCACCCTTCCAAGTATGATATTTTTCTCCAAAGACTGACCTTCCTGACAATATGTCCTATATGTGTGAGACAAGACAATGAGATACTATCTCAAGCCAGCAGCAGAGGCAAAGTTTAACAGGACAGCACATAATAAATGTTGGAGAGGATGTGGTGAGATAGGAACTCTTCTACAATGCTGGCGGGATTGTCCAATGGTACCACCACTCTGGAAGGCAGTTTGGCAGTTCCTCAAAAAGTTAAACATGGAAATTCCATATTACTCAATTATTTCCCATGATCAACAGTGTTTGTTAGAACTCCCCGATTAAAACAAGCTTGGAAGCAGGAGTGGAATTCACTTCCAAAACAGCTTGTCTCCGGAAACTATATGAACTTGGAGCAATGACGAATGTTATACAGGTGATCAGTTCTTTTGTTAATAGGGTTGCTATGAGTAATCTACAACTCAACAGCACTTAACAACAACATTTCATTGCTTGGAATATACCAAATAAAATAAGAGCTGAGACTCAAACAGAAACTTGTACACCAATGTTTGTAGCAGCATTATTCACCATCACAAGAACATAGACACAGTCCAGATGTCCAACCACAAACAAATGGATTGAGAAGGTGTGGTACATTCAGACAAAGGAATAGTACACAGAATACAGAAGCAACTATTTTATAAATTACTATCTAACTTGGGAAGGACTGGAGAGCATTATGCTGAGTGAACTCAGTCCCACAAGAACAAATATTGTATAAAACCATTATTGTAGAATGAGTATGAGGATCTGAGGGGAGGGGCAGAAATAGAGACGTGAGGATGGGGGTAGGGTGTCAATCTTTGGGTTGTACATTTCGATGATGGGTGGGGTGAAGGAAATGAAAAGGACTTTTTGTGAAAAACAATTTACTCAAACTTTTTAAATAAATCAGAATTTTTTTAAAAAATAACAAATTATAAAAAAAAAGAATCCTTGTTTCCAAGGAGTAACCTGATTTTATGCTCTCCAAGATAGACCTGTTCTTTTGGCAGTCCATTCTCTTCATAATTCAATATTCTTTTGCAGCACTACAACTCAAAGACATAGATTCACTGTCAACTTATTCATTGTCCAGTTCTCAGAATACAAGGCAAGAAACTGAGAAAATCATGGCTTGGATTAGGTGCATGATAGATTCTAGACTGACATTGTTGCTGTTTCAATTTCTGGTGAGGTTATTTTCAGCAGATTTCCCTAATTCAACTTGTTTTATTATTCCCTGACTGCTGGTATCCAGGATAATGAATGTGGATCCAAGCAGGATAAAATAACAGGATTAGACATATTATAAATAAAAGCAAATCAATAGACTGTTGTTGTTTGATATCAAGTTAATTATGATTCCTAGAAACCCTATGAACAGGATAGCTAAACCTTACCCATTGTTCTACTGTGTCAAACCTTCTGGTTGAAGGATCTTTCTCACCATGATATATTTTTGTATGCACTGGCCTCTCCTGAAAATATGCCAAAAGTATATGAGACCAAATGTTACCATCTGTCCCTTCCTCAAAAAGATTTGTTATTTTGGTAGTCATGAGATATTTAGTACTTATCTCCAACAACACAACTTAAAGGCATTGATCCATTTTCTGTCATCTTTATTCACTGCCCAAATATCACAAGGCATATGAATCTTAAATATGCAACTTTCAGATGTGTATTCTTAAATAACAGGCTTTGACGGTGTGAATCATAACAAATTGTGGTTAACATCAAGAAGAATGAATGTGCTTGTGTGTGTTTGCGTTAAGTGTCATCGAATAAACTATAACTTTTAGCTAAGAAAGATTCATCTGTTCTTTTGCATGTATTGCTATAAGTCATACTTAAATTAAAAGCCTCAACAAAAACAAAGCTATATTTGGGACTCATAGTGACCCTCTGTACAAGACTGAGCCCTAAACCCTGCTCTATCCTGTACCAACCTTATTGTCTCTGACACACCCACCCCCAATACCCCAGTTACTGATTCAATCCATCTCATTGAGGGTCTTCCTCTCTTGTGCTGTCCCTCCATTCTCCAAAACATGATGTCCCTTTCCAAGGACTGGTCTCTCCTTGTAACATGCCGAAAATATGTCAGATGAAGGCTCAGAATCCTTGCCTCCAAGGAGGAGCTTGGTTTTATCCTCTCTTGGAGAAACCTAATTTCCTGGCTGCTGTTAACTAAGAGTGTTGACTGCCGAACCAAGTAAACTAAAATTATTAACTATCTCAATCTCTTCACCATCCATACTGATGCTGCCAAATGGCCCAGTGGTGAGAATCTTTGTTTTCTTGATGTTGAGTTTCAATCCATATTGAAGGAAGCAGTCCTTGACTTTCTGCAGCAAGTGCTTCAGGTCCTCCTCAGTTTCAGCAAGCAAGGTTGTGTCATCCTCAGAACACAGGTTGTTAATGATTCTTCCACCTATCCTGATGCCACATTCCTCCTTGTACAGCCCAATGTCTTGGATGATCTGTTCAGCATACAGATTGAAAAGGTATGGAGACAGAATACATCCCTGATGGACCCCCTTCTTGACTTTTAACCATACATGGTCTCCTTCCTCTATTCAGGAGATGAATTGCATCAGGAAAGTTAGCTGTGAGGGACCTCTCAAGAGTACTGAAGAGCAATGACATCAGGCTGGAGACTAAGGTGCACCTGATCCAGGCTATAGTCTTCTCAATTACGTGCTATGCATCAGAAAGTTGGACAGTGAATAGGGATGATAGAAAGAGAATCGATGTCTTTGAGCTGTGGTGCTGGAGAGGAGTGTTGACTATACCATGGACTGCTAGGAGAACAAAAAGGTTTGTACTGGAGAAGGTGAAGCCAGAATTCTACTTGGAGTCAAGGATTCTGAAGCTTCATCTGACATATTTTGGACATATCGCAAGGAGGGACTGGTCTTTGGAGAGGGACATCATGTTTAGCAGAGTGGAGGGGTGTTGCAGGAGAGGATGACCTTCGATGAGATGGATCGATTCTGTGAGTGGAGTAGTGGGAATGAGATGACAAGGTTGGCACAGGATAGAACTAAGTTTAGGGCTTTTGTACATAGGGTCACTATGAGGTGTAAGCGACTTGATGGCATGTAACAACAACAACAATAGGACAAACCGGTTTGTTCTCCTATCAGTCCATGGTATATTCAACACTTCTCCAGCACCACAGCTCAAAGGCAGCAATTCTCTTTCTATGATCTCTAGTCATTGTCCATCTCTCTAATGTACAGCACTCAATTACAAAGAATATGGCCTGGAGACACACATACACACACGTTGTTGTTAAGTGCTGTCAAGTCGTAGATGACTCATTGTGACCCTATGAAAGAAAGACCTAAACACTTTTATAACTTTTATCTTTTCTTCACATTCATAGAGTATATATTTTATATGACCACACAATTTTTTAATATTTTTCTTTTTTACTGATTTACTTATATATAAAGTTTGCATACATTGCTTCCCATATGGGATCTTTCCCATTTCCCTTATCCACTTCTTCCTCCACACATAAAATTGTGTGACCCTATGATTTACCACCTTCTCAATGCACAATTTCATCCCTGCTTTAATCCTCTCCCCTTGAATCTTCATACACAATCACATTAATGGTTTTGTATAGTATTTGTCTTTACGGGCTTAAGTTAGTTCACTTAGCCTAATGCTCTCCAAAGCCTCCTAAGTTAGGTAATAATTTTTAAAATAATTGTTTTTGCATGCTCCGTGGTATTCCATTGTATGGATATACCATAACTTCTCAATCCATTGGTTTGTAGTTGAAAATTTGGGCTGTTTCCATGTTCCTGTAATGGTGAGTAACACTGCTATGAACATTGGTGAAGAAGTCTCCATTTGTGCCTTAGTTGTAATTTTCTTGGGGTATATTACAAACAGTGGAATAGCTGGGTAATATGGAATTTCTATGTTCACATTTCTGAGGAAATGGCAAACTGCCTTCCAGAATGAAGAGTATAAAATTGATGAATGGGACTTTCTAAAGATTAAATCCCTGTGTGTGTCAAAAACTTTTTCCAAGAGAGGGAAAAGAAAACTCACTGACTTGGAAAAAATATTTGGCAATACCATTTCAGATAAGGGTCTCATGTCAAAACTTTGCAGAACCCTACAGGGCCTCCACAAGAAAAAGACTGAACACAATTACAAAATGGGCAAAAGACATGGAATGAATTTTCACAGAGAAATATATTCAGCTGACAAATAGACATATGAAGAAATGCTCAAAATCTCTAGCAATAAGAGAGATACAAATCAAAACCACAATCAGATACCATTTTGCAGTGGCAAAGTTTAAGAGGACATCAAGTAATAAATGTTGAAGAGAATATAGCCAGATAGCAACTCTTATACATTGTTGATGGGATTTTAAAATGGCATTATCACACAATTTTAATACATTTAGAAAATAACTGAAGAAGTCTCAGTAAGTTTTACATAATTAACATTTTCAATGTAACTACACTGAAATAAGAAATGGAAATCACTCTGTGTGTGTGTGTGTGTGTGTGTGTGTGTATACACCTATGCAAATATAAATATTTGTATTGGGTGGTTGTTATGTGCTATCGAGTTAGAATTTGCACATAGCTAATAATTCAGTGGGCCTCTGGATGCTGTATATTGC
>NW_006399828.1:12526019-12527693 GCF_000299155.1 Elephantulus edwardii
CCCAGCATGATGTCCCTCTCTAAAGACCTGTGTCTCCTAACAACATGTCCAAAGTATGTCAGATGAAGCCCCAGAATCCTTGCCTCCAAGGAGTAGCCTGATTTAACCCTCTCTAGGTTGAATCTGTGCTGCTATTAAATATAAACTCTTGGCTTATAAATAAAGAGAATAATTATCTTAAAATACTTAAAATTGTGTAAAAGCAAAGACATTACAGTTCAAAAATATAAGTACTAGCTGACAAGGTAATAGTAAAAAGGAAATAATCTTACATATATTTTAGAAAAAAAAAGAAAAGTCTTAAAAATTTAAAAATATTCTCTTCTAAAAGTTGGGAAAATATCAAGAGCACAAACTCAAGGGAGCCAGAAGGAAGAAAATAATAACTGTAGGAGCAGAGGTCAGTAACATAAACAATAACAACCAGGAGAAAAATCAATATAGAACATTAACAGCAACAACAACAGAAGCTTATTTCTTTGAAAAGACCAATAAATTGGACAAATCCCTCATAAAGGATAAAATGAGAACATGCAAATAAAATACTGAATGTTACACAGAAGTCATTACAAACACAACAAAGATTAATAGATTAATAAAAGAGCATAGTGAACAAATATATATTAATAAATTTAGAAACTTATGGAACTATAAAGGGAAAAATAGCATGAAGTTTCATATATTTCCACTTTTTCTTTACTTAAAAGAATTTCTTTATCTCATGGAACTAAATGCTAAAAAAACCCATAAAACCAAAAGAAACTTTTTCCTAAAAATTTCAACATCTGTATTATCATGGAGAGACTTCATTTTAATTGGCTCTTCCCTAAGAAGAAATCAAATATTTTTCATTCTTTTTATATTGTTGTTGTTGTTGTTGTTAAGTGCTGTCGAGTCTCAGTGACTCATAGCAACCTATGAAGGAGAGTCCTCTATGCTTGGGTGTCTTTTATCCTCTCTTCAGGTTCATAGTGTTTCCAGAGGCAAGCTATTTTGGAAGTGGATGCAACTCCTCCTTCCAACTTTTTTTTTAAAGTTTTATCGTATTTCATTATTTTTTGTGTGTACCGTCATATCAGGTCTGACTGATACAGGAGGAGATTCTTCCTCCTTCTCCAGCAGAGCATCTGGTGGATTTGAACCCTGTACCTCTGAGATTGCATTGCAGCTTCTTGCCACTAGGCCACAAGAACTCGCCTCCAACTTTATATATTAAGTAGTTATAATATTTAACTTAGGCAAATATGTGCTCTAGATTCTGTCATAAAGTCTTGAAAAATTTTGAGGGCTCTCTTTCCTATATTTTTTTTTAATAGTCACACAATGGATTATATATGTGGGTAATTTTTTTTAATATGGCTTGGTTCCAATATCTAGTAAGTTCATTCAGCCTTTGCTTTAATGGTTTGCACCTGACCTCTGTATTTACACATCAGGGGTTGGTCTAGATCTTCTGTAGGTTCATATATATAATGATAAATTATTTGATTCTATGTGTAAGGATCCTATAGCAAGGATGTCTTTAGTTAATTCCCTGCTTCTGTGCTTCTATCTTCATTCTACAAAACTATATCTTTATTGTTAGGTGTTCTGGATTTGACTCCAACTCAGCATTTCTTAAGCTCAAGGAAGTGAAGGACAAATTCAAACCTCGAGTTGCTATAATCAAGGGTG
>NW_006399828.1:12529368-12530976 GCF_000299155.1 Elephantulus edwardii
GTCACTATGAGTCGCAAGCAACTCAACGGCACATAACAATAACAACAACAACAACATGATGTTCTGATACTCTGTGTGAGAGGTAAGAATTGCTCCATGGATTTTCTAGGCTGTAATCTTTATGTGTACATATCTCCAGATCTTTCTTTCCAGAAACTGCTTGTTGGATTCAAAGCACTGGCATTTCGTGTATCAATCTGACAGCACTAACCATTGTGATAAAAGAGCTCTTTTAACAAGGAAAAACTACTTTTCTTGGTTTTCCTCGCCCAAAAGTTTCTATACATTTAAAATATTTAACCTTCATATGTCTTACTTACAGAACATAAACATGAGAGGAAAGAAATCAACATTTTCTTTCACAATCTATATGTATTTTTATTAATTAGTACTCAGTTAATTCTTTTTATTTGCTTTGTAGAGCACTTCAGTAAGTTCAATGTAGTACTTTCTTCCTTTAAGTTTTTTGAGATATCTGCTGCATTTTCATTTTTAATAATGGAAATCACCAAGTTCTAAAGATGAACAATGCAATCCTTGTTCCCAAAAAGATTGAAAATCAAGAATGAAGATAATGGCAACTGAAAAGGCATACAAAGAACTTGATATGAATTCGACAATTTGCTAACTCTCATTGTTATTGTCCTGTACCATCAAGTTGGAGCCTAGCTATGCTTGACCCTCCAGCAGATTTTTGGAGGCAGTTAATAGCATGATAGGAGATTGTCCTATCTTTCTCTCATGGATAAACTGGTGAATTTGAACCACTTGCTTTTGGGAGTGCAGCACAGCTTCTTACCACTAGGCCCTCAGAGATTCTTCTTGTTGTTGTTGATTGTCTTTGAGTTGGGCACGACTCATAACAACCCTATGAACAAAAGGCCTGAAGCCCCTCTAAACTATTGATATTTATCAAAGTTTATTTTAGTTTTCGGAGGCATGTTATGTAGGAAGCAGATGCCACTCCTTAAATTCAAGCTAAGTCTTTTCTTTTTAATGGTAAAAACCAAAGATATCTTTTTACATATTTTCCTTACTAAAATTGTTCATGTGCAAGATGAAATACACACTTAAGGGAGAAAGAGGAGAAGAGGGAGAAAAGGAAGACAAAAGAAGGAACAGAAAAAGTATGAAAATGAAAAGAAACATTCTCTTTGAAACCAAGTGAGCAATTATGACCTGGAAATGCATATGAATCTTTTAACATGTTTCTGGATACCAAACAATCTTTTAGCAATCAATAAAATATAAAGGAGAGCATGTATCATTAAGTTTTTAAAGGCATGCAAAAAATATACAGTAGAATTAACAGTTTGTTCAAGGTTCTGGGAAATAGATAAGAGAAAGTTCTGGGCATGTTGTTGTTAAGTGTCTACAGTCAAGTATGACTAATAGCAACACTATGAAGAATAAATCTCTGCTCTGTCCTATTACGTGTCATTCTCATAATCTCTGACACATCTGAGCTCATTGTTATAGTCATTGTGTCACTCTACCTCATTGGGGTTTTCCTTTCTTTTATTGACCCTTCACCTTTCCAATCATGATGTCCCCTTCCAAAGAATAATTCTCTTAAAGCATACCCATACATATATGGTGTCTCTCTGA
>NW_006399828.1:12531616-12540480 GCF_000299155.1 Elephantulus edwardii
TAGCTCTCCGATGCATAGGAAGTGATGGAAAAGTCCATGGCCTGAATCAGGTGCACTTTAGTTTTCAAATGGACATCATTGCTCCACAGGAATTTGTAGAAATCCGATAGTGGGCTTGCCCAATGCATTAAGTCTCCTGAATACTGATACCAAGGGTGTTGATTGTGGGTCCAAGTAAGATGAAATTGTGAACAATCTCAATCTTTTCTCCAAATATCATGTTGTTGCTTATGTCTAGTGGTTAAGATTTTTGTCTTCTTGATGTTGAGATGCAATCATATGAAGGCTGTAGTCTTTGATCTTCTACAGTAAGCATTTCAAGTCATCCTCATTTTCTGCAAGCAAGGTTGTTTCATCTACATGATGTAGGTTGTTGAAATTTCCTCCAATATTGATGCACATTCCTTTTCATACATAAAGTTCAGCTTCTCAAATGATGTGCTCAGTGTACAGACTAAATAGATATTGAGAATGTAGGCAGCCCTGTCACATATCTTTCCTGATTGTAAATATGCAGTGTTCCCTTGCTTTGTTTAGACAACAGCTTTTTGGTCTAGATATAGATTTTGTATGAACCGGATTAATTGTTCTGTGATTCCTCTATTTGGCATTAGCAATGATATTCCTGGTATCACAGTCTTTTTAACAAAAGATTATTTTTCTTTTCTTGTTGTGTGTCATCGAGTCGACTCTGACTGGAACAAGAAGAAATTGCCCATTCTTTTCCAGTGGAGCATCTTGTGGATGAAACGGCACACCTTTGGGATTATAACACAGCTTCTTGCCACTAGACCAACAGAGCTCCCTGTTACAGCCACTTTTAAACCCAGATTGAACTTCTGACAGTTCTCTGTCAATGTACCATTCTAGATAATCTTGGATTATCTTAAATTATATTTTGCTTGCATGTGATATTAATGCTATTGTTCAGCAAGTTCCACATTCTTTTGGATCATAATTTTGGGAATTTAATATAGCTTGAGCTTCTTCCTTCATTACCATGGGAGCCTGCTAATATGGTTTTATTTTGTTGTTGCTGTGTGCCTTCAAGTTAGAATTAACTTATAATTGAGTCTGCAGTGGGTTCTCAGAGGCATTTTTAATCTCATAAAAGGAGATCTTCCATCCTTTTCCTGTAAGCAGCTGGTGGATTTGAACCATGTGCCTGGAGTTCCTAAAACTTTTCAGTGTCGACACATTATTTTTGATATCATGAATCTACCTAAACCTTCCATATTCTTTTGATACTTCCTGAGTCATTCAAAATTTTGAACATAGTATCTTTCATTATTTTAACTCGAGGCTTGAGTTTGATTTTCCGTTCTTTGCCTTGAGAAATGTCAAGTGAACACTTCCCTTTTTATTCTTGAATTCAAGTTCTTGGTATATTTGGTTATAATACTTTGTCTTTTCAAGCTGCTCTTTGAAATCTTTTATTATTTTACTTCTTTGTTACTCCCTTTGTTTTGGTTTATCAATTCTCTGCTAGAATTTTCAGAATCTTTTCTATCATCCAGTTTGGTCTTTCATTTCACCTTTGTCTTTGTAAAGACCTTTATCTCTCTTCATGGATGATAGCCTTAATGTCATCCAATCCGTCATCTGGTCCTCAATCATTAATGTTCAGTACCTCAAATCTATTCTGGAAATTTATTTATTTTTTTTATTTCAGATAGGATAAGCTCAAGGTTTTATTTTGGTTCCTTTGGACTTGTTTTAACTTTCCTTAGCTTCAATTTTAATTTGAAGCATGGGAATCCCAGAACACTTGATGTGCTCATACAAAACCTATACTCAGACCAGGAAGCAGTCCTCAGAGCAAAGCAAGAAATCACTACTTGGTTCAAAATCATGAAACGAGTGCATCAGGGATGTGTCCTGTCTCCATACTTTTTCAATCTATATGCAGAAAAGATCATTAGTGTGGCCGAGGTTTAGAAGGAGGAGTATGGCATCAAAATTGGAGGAAGACTCAACAACAACTTGCATTATGCTGATGACACAATCAATCTTGCATGCCAAAACTGGGGAGGACCTGAAATGCTTCCTTCAGAAGGTCAAGGACTGTAGTTTTCAATATGGATTTAATCTCAACATGAAAAAAGCCAAAGATTTTTCACCACTGGGCTAATCGGCAGCACCATGATAGAGAAGAGACTGAGATTGTTAATAATTATAGCATTCTCAGCACCACAAGCAATATTTTTGGTACCAACAGTCAGGAAACCAAAAGACAAATAGCATTGAGAAGTCTACTGTCAGATACCTCTCCAAAGTGCTAGAGAATAATGATGTCAGTCTAGGGACTAAGGTGTCTTCAATCCAGGTCATTATTTTCACAATTACATACTATGTATTAAAGAGCTGGACCATGTCTAAGGATGACAGAACAATTGATATCGTTGTCCTGTGGTGCTAGAAAAGAGTATTGAACATACCATGACCACCAAGGGAATAAACAGATGCATATTTAACAGGGTTAAGCCAAGTTTCTCATTGGAGGAAAGGAATTTGAAGCTCTGTCTCATATACTTCAGGGACATGACCAGGAGAGACAAGACCTTGGAGAAGGATATAATGCTTAGAAAGGTAGCGGATGGCACAGGATAGGAAGACCTCAGAGGAGATGGATTGACACAGTAACTGGGGTAATTGGGGTAGGTGTTTCAGAGTCAGTGAGACTGGATCAAGATAGGGCAAGGTTCAGAGCTGTTATGCATAGGATCACTACAAGTCTTAGCCACATAAGAGCAACAATGAATAGTTGGTTCCACAGTCATCACTTGGCCCAGTTTTGACTGCTGGTACTGAGCTTCTCCAATAATTCTTTCCACAGATATTGTCATTAGGATTCCTGTGCAGTACATCAGTTGAAATCCACGTGTAAAGTCACATTTTGTGTTTTTTAAAAATGATATTTGCTTTGAATAAGTTATTGAACATACACAATTCAATCATTTCATGTCCAGTCTCATTTTTTCACCAATATATAGGAATGTCCTTTAATCCTCATTGTTTCTAATTTTTGCATTCCAGTCACCAATAATTATTAATGCATGTTTGATCAATTTGTGGTTGGAAGAGTTGATAAAAAATTCAGTCTCTTCTTTTTTGGGAGGTGGGGCTTTATTATTTGGTGCATATATTTGAACAGCAGTTGTATTAACAGGTCTCCTTGGTATGTGTATGTATATATCCTATCACTCACAACATATTTTCTTTAGCATAGATCTTGAAAACTCAAAATTGTGTATTATTTTTAAAAGATGTATTTTTCACTATGAATTCAGCACCATGCTTCCTCAGTTTTCCTTTCATCATCTAGGCATAGAACAAACAAAAAGAAAATGTTGAGCAGAGTTGAGAATTAGAGAAATTATGCAATTCCTAGTGCATAAGGATTTGTTATGCAAATTATATGGTAGGCTGTTGGAATCCATTAGTAATTCTGAAGTATAAAGATGTTCAATCTTTGTTTGATGACTTACAATCTCTGAAACCCCACTGGAGGGTCAGCTATGAGTTAGTTCTGACTTGATGGCAATGAGTGAATGAATGAGTAATACTTTAAAGAGTACGTAGGCAGTGCCGAAGGTATTCTTTAAGGCTATGTAAATACTAAAATATAGGCTTGGTTTAAATATTGTGCAAACAGGAGGGGGGGAAATGACATCTTAAAAAAAATAAAATGGACCCTTGCAATAAGCCTTGTAGGTGGGCAAACACTTCCTTGATTTGAATCAAAGAAAACAATCATTGAAATAAGTGTTAAGAATAGGTTCAAAGGAGAATGTGGAACTAATTTGAGAGTCTGATTATGAGCCTGTTTCAAGTGAGGGAAAGGAAATTCCAGTGTATCCCCAAGCCTTGCCTGTCTTCAAAAACAAAGTGTTTCCATTAAGTATCCATTTACAAACTGCAGGTTTAAAACTCAGAGAAATATTTTGTATTTGGTTGAATTCATGTTACAATTTGAAGTGTGCAATCATTTGTCATAAAAAAAGACACATAGATAATTGTGGCTGGAACATAACAGGCGTGTCCTGTTTAATTTACATGTCTGGAGATTTCTTAGTAATCTATTTCTACTATACCAGAAATGCCACAAATGAATGGCCTTCACAAACAGAAAATTATTTTCTCGCAGTTTAGAAGTTGAAGTTCTAATTCAGCTTTTCTCTGTCACCTTTGGGAGAAAGGGATTTGTTTGTTTGTTTTTTGTTTTTCCTTCTGAGATTTTGCTCCTGGTAATTCTTCTTATATATTGGTATCTTTTCCCCTTCTACCTATGCTTCTCTATTTGATTGTGTAATGTTTTTATATATCAGAATATAGTAACAAAACATACTCTGCACTAATTGTATCTCATTGACATAAGAAGGGGAACCAATTTGTATTATAACAACAGTCATAAAAGGCTAAACATGAATATTTTGAAGGACACAGTTCAATCCCTAGCTGTAGGCCATGCCATTGTTGACTGTCACTGTAGAGAAGATATTGCTAATAATTTACTTTTCAGAGAAAACTTCTCCAAATATAAAGTGAAAGTAATTTATGCAGTTGGCAATCTCAATCAAACTGGGGGTCAAATGTAAATGTGTTAATTCCATTCAGAGCTATCAATACTGTGCTGCTTTGCACTATTATAGTTCTATGTTAATTAATAACCTTCTAGACACAAGACATTCTAAAATAACATGCTTGGATGCCATGTATGTAACAGACAAGGTTGATTTTCTGTTTTGAAATCTCAGAAGAGAGATCTTCCTCTTTGTTTAAAACTTATCTTTACCTTTTTCAATGATAAAGCAAAGGGCAGACTAGAAGGATGGGGAAACCAGCAAAAATGAAAAATGAATAAACTTGGAGCTTTCATAAATCTGAGTTACATGACTCATTTGAAGAAAAAGCACCTGAACTAGCTCAGAATTTTTAAAAAGGGGAATATGTAGTATGTGGCAGAGGCTCAAGAAGTTGCAGCTTTATTAATCTAAAAATGCGACCACTGAGCCTGTCCCTACCATGTTCATTAAAATGTGCAAGAACATTTTAAAACTAATGGTCGAGAAGAACTAAAGCATGGAGCATTCCAAAGGTGACAGGAGTCATTGAACTGTGAACTTATCACCTGAGGATAAATTCCTCCCTCAATAAGTTTTCTGGGATTTTAGGCATTTGGTTTTTGTTGTTTTGTGGGTTTTTTTTTAATTTTTTTCTTGAAGACAAAATACTATCATTGATAAACTCATTCCTTTTTTCCCCTTCCAAAGCATGTGTGCAATGCTTGAAATAGCTAAAATTTTCCTAGAACTGATAGAAAACTAGCTTTTAGATCAAAATCAAATATAGTTTCTGTGTAATAGCCTAAAAGTAATGTAGAATTTTTCAAGATTAAGAGAGAGATTTGTGCACACTTGTCAGTGTAATTGGATCCATTTTCATCCCCAACCTTTAGCGACCATAAATGCTGTGACTGTTCAAGAGAATCTTGATCCAGCTTATTGTGTCAACTGTGAGATGGAGAGAACTCTTTTTTTTTAATCAGCATTTCAATAAATGCACATCACACTTACAGTGATCAAAGTTACAGACATGTGAAAAGCAGCAATGAAGTCGACAAACATGAACTTAAACTATTGAAGTAGCCCTAAGTCACTTAGATGTGTGTCTAGTGATGCACTGCACCATGGCTAAGCTTGGCTAACTGACAGTATAGCTTGGAATATTTCGAGGAGTGTAATATATTGAAGAAAGCCTTCACAGTCAGGCAGTCAGAAAAGAACAGTGATAGAGGCCAATCCTGGAAATTACTAGCCAGCAGCAATTTAAGCATGAAAATGTGTTCTCAAATGCCAGGAATCAAATAGGATTTTGGATTTGAGGTCTCTAAAGGGTCACTTCTACTAGGATAATCAGTGATGCTTCAGTTTAGTCCATATAATGCAGAGACTCTTCTCTAGACCTTCAGAAAACAATGCATCCCTCAAGTTCTGTTAAAATTCCTTGATATAAAAAAACACATTTTTTATCTCTCCATGAACTAAGACATATACTCAATAAATTACAGAGCATCTTTATACTGTTTGAAAGTATTAAGATATGAATTCTCTTTGAGAGAATCTCCACTTATTAACTCTATGTAAGCAGGACTCTTTTTGTTTCCTTACTAACTAACATAATGTTTGGCATGTGTTATCAATATTATCACACATTAACCACAGAATACAACCACCAGCAGCAAAACCAAGCCCTAGCTAATTACAATAAAAATGGACAGTTGTCTACCTAGCGAAATTCTTTCAATTGCGGTCTAGTCAGCTCCAACCATAGCAACTTTACAGAACCAAACAGAATGTCTCCTAGCATCTGTGCAATGTTTATAATAATTTGTATATTCAAGACCATTGTTGTAGCTATTGTATAAATCTCTGTATCTTAGAATTCCTATTATTTTTTGCTAAGAAAAATAATAAGTGAACAATATAAAAGGCAAACTACTCAAAGGGTATAAAAATTATGTCAAAAAGTATCAATCCCTGTTCTTACAATGGTAAATAATGTTACTATGAACATTGGTGTACAAGTCTCCATATGTCTCTCAGTTTTCATTTTCTCAGGGTGAATTCTGACCAGTTGATTAGCTGGGTCACATGGAATTTCTGTGTTCAGCTTTTCTGAGGAAGCACTAAACTGTCTTCCAGAATGGTTGTGCCATTTTACAATCCCACCAACAATGTATAAGAGTTCCTATCTCATCACATCCTCTCCAACATTTATTACCTGCTGTCTTATTAAATTTTGCTACTCTTTCTGGAGTGAGATGGTATCTTATTGTTATTTTGATTTGCATCTCTCTTATTTCCAGTGATTTTGAGCATTTCTTCATGTGTCTGTTGGCCATCTGGCTATCTTTCCCTGTGAAAATCCTTTCCACATCTTTTGCCCATTTTGCAATTGGGTTATCAGTCTTTTTCTTGTGGAGGCCCAGAAATATTCTGTAAACTTTCGGTATGAGACTCTTGTGTGAGATGGTATTATTCAATTGTAAGAATATGGAAACAGCCCAGATGTCCCATCACAAACGAATGGATTGAGAAATTATAGTACATTCACACAATGGAAAACTATGCAGCACGCAGAAGCAATGATTTCGTAAATTATTACCTAAATTGGGAGAAACTGGAAAGCATGCTGAGTGGACTAACTCAGTTTCACAATGACAAATATTATATAATACTATTACTGTAGAATGAGTAGGAAGATCCAAGGAGAAGGGGGAGAGTGGAAGCAGAGGGATGAGGATGTGCGGAGGGAGGCGAATTAATCATGGGGTTGTAGAATTTGATGGGGGTTGAGGGAAACTGGAAGAATGGTCTGAAAAACAATGTATTCAAATGTTTAAATAAAAAAGTGTAATTTTTTTAAAAAAATTATCAATTCTAGGAGAGGTCCATTGCCTCACTTTGTGCTCTGCAATCTGAGGATAGAGTCACTGACATTGTGAACATAGAGTTAGAGTGCTGTCACTTTTCTGGCTGGCCCTGCCACCCTTGGAAGTGGCACTGTTGCCACCTTTATCATTTCTAGAAAACACTTCTTATTTTATTCATTTTTATGAGCTACTTAAGGTTAAAAAACTTTAGAAAATACATCGAATCAATTAACTTCAGTTCACATACTTAAGACACAACACCTAGGGTACAGAAAAGGCAAAATATATGATTCTCCTTAATTTGAGGACACTCCGGTTACCTAGTTAAAAACAGTTGCACTGCCAACCTCAAAGCAGGAAATTAAAATTCATCAGCTGTCCATCGGGAAAAATGGGCTATTGCTACTTGTGTGATTTAGAGCTTCTGAAAATCCACTGGAGTGTCAACTATGAGTTAATTTTGCCTCAATTGCAATGAGTTTGAGGGGACTTTCCCCTAAATTGAAAAGGGCAGAAATCTTTAAACACAGACTGACCACAAAAGAGGAAAATGCTTGCAATACAAAACAAAAATCAAATCCACTTTCTGTTATGTACCATTGAGTCAGAATTGATAGCTGACTGATAGCTGACCCTCCAAGAGGTTTTCAGAGATAGTTACTTGCATAGGAGAGGACTACTCAAAATTTTCACAGTTAGTGGATTTGAAGCACTGTGCTTTTGGGTTGGCAGTTGTTACTAAGTAACCAGAGCTCCCTACCATACTTTCTAGTATTTCTAACTCTTACTCACCATATATACTCAAACAAACTATCCTTTAAGTTAGCACTGACTAAAACAATCCTCCATTAGTTTAAAATATTGTAAATCATAAAAGGAGAAGACTGTTCCTCTTTCTCCCTCAGAATCTCTGGTAGATTCTATTTACTGGAGATGCCTAGTCTTGGTCAGCTATGGACAATCAAGCTAAAGATTACCCTCCAACACCCCTCACAGAGCTCCTTGGCCCTATATTATTTTTTTTTATTGATACTGAGTCAAAATTTACTAATTACTCCTTGCTGACAATCTTTTCGGGTTTCAAGGCTATAAATCACATGGGAAGAAATTAGCCATTTTTCTGCTATGAAGTTGCTGGTGTGCCCTTTGGGTTAGCTGTGCAACTTTCTATGAAATAGGTCTTGACTCTATACAGGAGTTCAATAAGTAGCCACTGAGTCAAAAAATGGAAAAATGGACATTTATAGTAACATTGCAATTTGCAGTTAAATATATTTCATATAGACAAAGATTTCTATTTTTATGTAGAGAATTTAAAAGTTTGTCAATTGCATCTCTCTTAGAGCTAGAGATGTTGAACATTTCTCAAAATCCCTAGCTCTAAGAGAGATACAAATTAAAACAACTATGAGATATCATCTCACCCCAG
>NW_006399828.1:12543815-12551725 GCF_000299155.1 Elephantulus edwardii
TGGTAATGGGCACCCATGGTGGACAGTGTTGGCTGGAGCTTCCTGACTAAATCAAGCCTGGAAGCAGGAGCGGCATCCACTTCCAAAATGGCTTGCCTCCGGAAACTCTATGTACGAACAGTGCTCAGGCTGTTCGTCCATAGGGTCACTATGAGTCATCTACGACTCAACGGCATTAAACAACAAAACAACAACAACAACAATCAAAACCTCACTGTAATCTTCCTTTACGCTGACATTACTCACCCATTCATTAATCTGTATTCTTCTTCCCTCCATGCCTATTAAATCTGTGCAATTATTTCTATTTATGGGTAAGGTGTCTGATTCTTTTTTTCCTCTCACCCCATCTTGTGTTCCCCTCCCCATTCAGTTAGTTATTCATTAAATATTCTAGATGATTGCAGACACATATTATCTGTTCATTCTTTTGTTCAGGTTGATCTTTCCTTACCCATTACAGTGTTATCCTCTCTATTCTTTCTTTGACCATTGTCACTCATAATTGCCTTGTGTATTATTTTAGTCAGCATGATAGCCTCTAAACTTGTCTTTGTTATGTAGTGTTCTATAAATTCCTCAATACTTACTTTAATGCTGCATTGTACTCCATTTTGTGAATTTATTTGTTTCTTGATGGGCACCTGGGCTGCTTCCATAAGCTTGCTATTGTGAATAATGTTGTGTTAAATAAGTATATACACATCAGTCCTTGTCTCAGCTCTGTTTTCCATAGGATATAGTCACAGCAGTAAGATAGCTGGATCAAATGGTGTTTTATTTTCAACATTGGAGGGAATGTCAGACTGTCTTCCTTAATGGTTTTACTGTTTTACACTCACACCAGTAGTGCATCAGAGTTCCGATCTCACTATGTCCTTACCAACATTTGTTGTTTGCTCTCCTATTAAAAATTCATTGTCATTTCCAGATTGCGATGAGATCTCATTGTTGTTTTAATAAGTATCTCTATAATGTTGTTACTGTTGTTATGTGCCATCGAGTCGCCTGCGACTCATAGCAACCCTATGTACAACAGCCCTAAACTCCGCTCTGTCCTGTGCCAATCTCTATAATAGCTAGATATTTTGAGTATTTTTTTTCCCATGTGTTCGTTGGCCATCTCTATATCTTCTTCAATGAAGAGTCTTTTTCTTTTGCCCATTTTTAAATTGAGTTATTAATCTTTTTCTTGCCCAGGAGGGGAAGACCCTCTATGAAGTGGATTGATTCAGTGACTGGGGTAATCAGGATGGGCGTGTCAGAGGCAATGAGATTGGCACAGGATAGAGCAGGGTTTAGGGCTGTTGTACATAGGGTACCTATGAGTTGCAAACGACTCGATGGCACATAGCAACAACAACAACAATTATTCCCTTCTCAGATATGTCATTACTAAATATTTTTCTCAGTCTCTGAGTTATCTTTCACCTCATAGATCATTGTTTGATGCATACAAGGCTTTGATTTTTAAGACATTCCAATTATCTATTATCTCCTCTCTTAGCCAAGCATTTTGGTTATGTTTGAAAGTCTGTTCATGCCCTGGATAGAGTTTCTAAATTTATTCCTATTTGGAAGCACAAATAGTTTTGTATAAGTACTGACTGAAAGGACAACTGCTTGAATCCACATAATGGTAACATAGAATAAAGGCCTGATGATATAAACCATAAAGATAATAAAAACATTAATAAAAATCCCTCTAATCCCAAATCTAATGCACCTGAGTCAATTTCAGCTCGTAGTACTCTAGAAAATAGAGCAGAACTGTGATATAAACATTCCAAGGGTGAAATTTTTTATAGAAGCAGTTGTTTTATATTTCTTCTGTGGCATGGCTGGTGTATTAACATTACCATCACTAGCTGAACATTTACTACAATATTAATTTTACTCTTTTGTAAAGACTATAGCTAAAAAATTCTACTAAAAATGCCATTCTATAAAACATGGCGTTAACTTGAGTCAGGGGACAATTCAGGAGCAGCTGATAATAGCAGTACCTATACAAGGGATGCAATATGTTTTCTTACAAGGCTCTAAAATTTTGGATAGTAGGTATCATGTTGGTATACCATTATTACTAACAGATACTGCCCTAGATGTGCTCACCAAGCTGTGACAAGAAATCTGGCAGACAACTACTTGGCCAACTGACTGGAAGAGATCTATATTTGTCCCCATCCCAAAGAAAGGTGATCTGACAGAATGTGGAAATTATCAAACAATATCACCGATATCACTTGCAAGCAAGAATCTGCTGAAGATTATCCAAAAACAACTAAAACAGCACATCAACAGAGAACTGCCAGAAGTCCAGCTGGATTTAGAAGGGCTCACAGTACTAGGGATTTTGTAGCTAATGTTAGATGTATCTTGGCTGAAAGTAGGGAGTACCAGAGGAAAGTCTGTATTTCGTTGACTATGCAAAGGCATTTGACTGTGTGAATCACAACAAACTCTGGCTGACTCTGAGAAGAATGGGAATCCCAGAATACTTGATTGTGCTAATGTGAAACCTATACTTGGGCCAGGAGGCAGTCGTCGGAACAGAGCAAGAAAACACTGCATGGTTCAAATTTGGGAAGGGTGTATGCCAGGGATGTGTCCTATCTTTATACCTTTTCAACCTATATGCAGAACGAACAGATTATCTGGGAGCCTGGGCTCTATGAAGATAAGTGTGGCATCAGGATTGGTGGAAGTTTCATCAACAACTTGCATTATGCTGATGACACACCCTGCTTGCTGAAACAGAAGACGACCTAAGTGCTTGCAGCAGAAGGTCAAGGACTGCAGCCTTCACTATGGATTGAGGCTCAATATCAAGAAGACAAAGATTGTCATCCCTGGATCAATTGGGAGCATCATGATGAATGGTGAAGAGATGGAGAATGTTAACAGCTTAAGTTTGCTTGACTCCACAGTCAACAATCTTGGCACCAACAGCTAGGAAGTTAAAAGATGTGTCACAATGGGAAAGTCTGTTGTTAGCGACCTCTCAAGAGTACTGAAATGCAATGACATCAGGCTGGAGATGAAGGTGTGCCTGATCCAGGCTATAGTCTTTGCAATTACGTGCTATGCATCGGAGACTTAGACAGTGACTAGTGATAGAAAGATGATTGATGCCTTTGAGCTGTGGTGCTGGAGAAGAGTGTTGAATATACTATGGACTGCTAGGAGCACAAACAGATTTGTCCTGGAGAGGGTGAAACCAGGCTGTTCCTTGGAGGCAAGGATTATGAAGCTTCATCTGACATACTTTGTACATGTTGCAAGGAGGGACCAGTCCTTGGTAAGGGACATCATGCTTGGGAGGGTGGAGGGACAGTGCAGGAGAGGAAGACCCTCCATGAGATGGATTGATTCAATGACTGGAGTAATGGTGGTGGGTTGTGTCAGAGATAGTGAGGCTGGCACAGGACTGAACAGGGTTTAAATCTGTTGTACATAGGGTCACTAGCTGTCGCAAGTGACTCGACAGCACATAACAAACAAACAGGTACCATTTATAAAGAGACAATATTTTTTCATAGAAAAACATTACAATGAATAAAGTTGGTCACAATACATTTACAAATCATGGTAATGAGTCCCTCACCATTAGTTACCAACAAAAGACTAAAAAACCTTTTTCTAACTATTTGAGGTCATTGACATAGAAATCTTCCAGTACTGTTCCAGTATGATATCCTTTGAGCCATGCAACTCTATCCAACATAGATCGAATGGGGACAGAATCCAATTCTCATGGGCTCTGCTTTACAGTCTTCCCTGCTACACTATGTTAAACTTAAAAGCTATTTGTGAGAGTAAGGAGGAAATTGTTCCTTAAGATGATTGCTAATTGCTCGAGATAAGAAGTAATCAAATTTTTCAGCATATGCAAAAGCTTTCATTGTAATTTTGTAGATTAAGGACCCTAAACATACTATTTAAATTTATTTTCCATATGCATCTTTTTCCTCCAAGAAATATTTTATATGGAGTGAAAACATCTCCTTCGTTGTGAATATTCATCTATATAATGGAAAGTTGCTTCATTTAGCTTGACTAGCCCTTATCATGATTGCAAAGGTATAGTTTAGATGTCTGGAATATATGAAGATACTTTTAGAAGCCAGAGCCTTGTGACAGCTGGGTAGATAAAGATAAAGGACTGTTCCAGAGATCAAAAAGTCACCCATTACCACCTGTCTCATCCATGCCAGGCAACTCTTCTCATTATTTCTCATTTTCAGGTTTACCAGGAAGATTTGACTCCACAGCAGCCCTCTTGGGTTATTTCTTTCCCATATTAACTGAAGGCAAACAGAGAAAGAGAAGATCAGAAAGAAAGATAGAGAGCAGCTTTCTGCATGCCTGGGAAGCCTAGAAGTTCTACGTGAACATCTGCAAGTCTGTCAAAGAAATTTGAGATAAGGAAATGAGCCTATATTTTCTTTTATTTTACTCATTTCCTGAATGTCAGATATTTGTTTTATGTTTGATTAGTTTGGAAATGCATGCCTTTTTATAAAGTAGTGGTCAATTTATCTTGAGGAAACTGATGTTTCCCCAGAACCATAGCAAATATATCTGTATGTTTTTTGGTTTTTTTTAGAAGTATGTGTTGGTGAGAGCAAAATGTTAACAGCATTTAGTGTTTACATCAGCGTTTATTCTTGAAAGTTTGAATTTCCATGCTAGCTGTACTAATGGTAATAACAGTATGTTATTTTCTTATAAAACAACTATAAAATGCTACTTAGAACAACATTATACAAGCCTACTTACCATTATCCAAACCCACACAAATAACAGATGCCTTCTTCTCTTGTTTGCCCTATATTAAGACTCCCTGTATTAAGATATATTTTTAAATACACTCTACTAATTTTTAAAAGCAACAGGTTAAAATAAAATTGGCATAGGTACACTCAAGCAAACACCTTCCAAATTTAGAAGTTGAGTGTATCTGCAAAATGATGATAATTTCTAGTCTCTTCTGCTCTGCCTCCCAATAGCACTGTCTATTTCTGCACATAAAATTTCAGGTCTAGGGGGATCTGTTGCATTGTTGTCCAAAGGCCAAACAATAATCTGGTGATTTGAATCAACTAGCAGCTCTGAGAAAGAAAGATGAACAATCTCCTTCTACGTGATTTCCTCAATAGAGAGTCAGCTCTGAGTCAGTTCAGATTCCACAGCTTATAGCAATGAAATAAGATGTTCTGGTCTATTGAAAATATTAAGGGAAAATATGCACAACTCTAAAACCATACTTTTCCTCTTGAATCATTTCAACAAACCAAGATGAGCTTTTTCTTACCCTTTAATTATTTCATATTGATCCTTAAAATATATAAAACCAGTTGTGTTTACATGATAGAACACTTTTAAAAAACTGTATTTTTAATTCTGACATTTTTTAACATTAAGATAAAAACTAGGAAAAAGAAACCAAAAGCACGCAATCTGTTAAAAAAAAACAACAACAATCAAACAAACAAAAAACCAGTTACTGCTTTGGGTGATTATAGCTGTCACTCCAGTGAGTTTCCAGAGGCTGTAAATCACATATGAGAAGATTGCCTTTATTTCTCCCACACAGAAACTAGTGGATTCCAATGGCCTATCTTTACACTGAAAGTGCATCCCCTTAGCGCTAGGCCACTAGTGTCTGACTAACCGTCTGTTGAAATCAGATCCTTTGCACAATCTCTGTGAGGAAAAAATCTACTAGACATGAAAGCAGAAACTTGCTTTGTTAAATGCTTTAGCTGTAGCACCTAGAAAATTATCTGACACTTCATAGAAATTCAGTAAATATATGCTGAAGGGATGAATAAAATTGAATATAATCCACAGTTTAAATGTGCATTTATCAAAATCCTGACGTTTTAATATGGAACACAAAAGACATATTTGTTTATTGTTTTTTGCTTTTGACTTATTGCTAAAGTGATAGAGTAAATAAAAAAGCCAGCAAAGTATTTGACAAAATATATTTTTCTGGTTTTGATTTGTTCAAAGGACTTAAAGCAGCTAAACAAACTCAAACTGCTCAAAACCTGCATTATGTAATGCATCCACCAAGGTAGTTCTGAGTACCGACTATGCATTCATTTCTCAGGGACAAAGACAAGAAACAGGAACTGTCTCCCTTCAAGAAGGCCCAGGTGGCAACATATGATCCACTCTAAAGACCGCCAGATATTATGAAATAGCCTTGTGTTAAAAGTTATGATATTTAACCAATTCAAAATGCTTTGAAGAATGTTTTCTCTTGTGACTCAAAGACAACAGCAGGGGATTTTAAAAGCTATTGGAGACATTTGGGCTGACTGAAGGCGGGATATACCAGCAACATGGTTCAAAAAAAAGGATCACTATTTAAATATTGATTATTATAGATTAAAAGGTGCTTTTGTTACTTCTTCTGAAAAATCATTTCCACAAACTGGCATCAACAGACTGGCATGTTTCTGAAGGTGATTGATGATTGTCAAAAGAAGTTTTGTTGGCAAAGACCCTGGTGGGGGGGGGGGTGGAAGTGACGCACTGCTAATTTAAAAGGCACACCTCTCTGACAGTTCAAATCCACCAATGATTGCAAGGAAGAATGATAGACAATCTCATCCTATGCTATTCACAGCCTTGAAAACTCAATAAAGTTGACTTCAACTTGATGACAATGAGCTGATCAGAGTGACTGCCACTTATGGAGCTTACAGATGTCTTCACACCAAATGAGACCATTTTATTCTATTGATGATAAAAAAATACCTTTTTCTTTCTCATTAGTTATCATTAAAAGAAACCTACTGTCTGGGAAAAACATATTTGGCAATATCATTTCAGACAAGTGTCTCCTATCAAAAGTTTACATAATCCCAAAGGGCCTCTACAAGAAAAAGACTGATAACACGATTACAAAATGAGCCAAAGACATGGAAATAATTTTAACAGAAGAAGATATTCAGGTGGCTAACAGACACATGAAGAAATGTTCAAAACCACTGGCAATAAGAGATACGCAAATTAAAACACAATGAGATACCATTTCACTCCTGTAGTAGTGGCAAAGTTTAACAGAACAGCAAGTACTAAATGTTGGAGAGGATGTGGAGAGATTAGAACTCTTATACACAGTCATAATTGTAAAATGGTACAACCATTCTGGAAGGTAGTTTGGCATTTCCTCAAAAAGCTGAAGATAAAAGTTTCATATAGCACAGCTGTTCACTGCTCAGAATATACCATGAGATAATGAGAACTGAGACACAAATGGAGAGAGTTGTACACCAATGTTCAAAACAGTGTAATTCACCATTATAAGAACATGGAAATAGCCCTAGTGTCCAACAATACTCAATTGGACTGACTGAGAAATTATGATACATTCACATGACGAAATACTATGCAGCATGCAAGAGCAATGGTTTTGAAAATCACTACCTAACTTGGAAGGGACTAGACAGCATTATGTTAACTCAGTTCACTTAATATAATGAGGATAAATACTATATAAGACCATTATTTTAGAAATAGATAACTAGTAAAATGTGTATGAGGATGCAAGGGGGAGGAGCAGAGGGGTGAGGATGGACAGGGAGATAATCACAGGGTAGCACAATTTGATGGGTAGAGTAAGGGGTGGGTAAAGGAAATGGGAAAGATAGAGTGTGAAAAACAATGTGTACAAACTGTGTAAGTAAACCAGTATAAATAAAAATTTTCTTTAAAAAAATAGCAAATACTTCCAACAGTCCCATTGTTTTTCTTATCCAACAAACATAATGAATTAACCTTGCTCTCATTGATTTGATACTGAATCAGCAAATGACACTTAGTAAATTCTTGAGAAGCTCTCAACCCAGTAGATGTATGGATAACGAAATGTTGTTGTTGTTGTTGTTGTT
>NW_006399828.1:12553675-12565651 GCF_000299155.1 Elephantulus edwardii
GGTCTTTTCTTCCTCTTCTGTCTTTGCAATTAGCGTTTGCACTCTTCCTGGATGATACCCTTGATATCCTCCCACAACTCATCTGGCCTTCGCTCATTAGTGTTCAAAGCCTCTAACCTGTTCCTGAGATGGTTCTGAAATTCAGGGACTTCAAATAACTATCAGTAGTAATTCTTCAGGTGACCTGAACAACACATTAGTTTCCTAAAGACCATGCTTTCTTCAGCCCTCTATTTGTTTCTTTCCAATGATCAAAATCAAAGAAGACACTTTGAGTACTATGACACATCTGACCCAAGCTACAAAATTTTTAATAGTTTATATGCATGCAAAAGAGAAACAATGAATATTGAAGAATGAAGAAAAAATTATGTATTAGAATTTTGGTGGTAGTGAAAAATGCCTGGTGACATAGGGATAAGGAGCTGAACAGCCACCCCAAAGGCACAATGTTCCATGGAGAAAGATGACCAACCTACACCCATGTAATTTATTGACTCTGAAAACCTCCTGAAGAGTCAACTACGAGTTGGTTCCAAAGTGATGGTGCATATAAACATCATCATCATTAAATGCCTTAAGAACAAATAAGTGCAAAAAAAAGAACAAATAAATGCATCTTAGGAGTCCAGCCAGGTCATTCCTTTTAAGTGAGAATGTTATGATTACAAACAAATCTCTAAAGAAGGACAGTGTGCTTGGTAGAGGACAATCTTAAGGACTGGCATCGTGGTTGCATAATGAATGCAAACATAGCAGCAACAGCAAAGATGTTGCACAACCAATCTGGTATTGTGCATGAGATTGCTCTCTGTTGTGCATGAGATTGCTATTGGTCTTAATAAATCAGATGTTGCCTAAAAACAACAGTAGGTTCTTTATATTCTGATCTTCCAGATTAAGACAGACAGGAAAGCATACCTGCTCATCTGCTTCTGAAGTAATGTGCCTTTGAAAATCCTATCAATAGCTGCAAAACACTATCTGATATAGTACTAGAAGATAAGACCATTAGTTTAGAACCCTCAAAACATGACTAGGGAAGAGGTGTCTCCTCTAACTAGAGTCTACCTTAATACCATAGATGGAGCAGTTTCAACCAATGTTGTTGTTGCTGTGTGCCATCGAGTCTTCTGTAACTCATAGCAACTATATGCACAAAGAGTCTGAATGCTCTCCTATCTTAAGTCAGTCTCACTGTTTCCAACACACCTACTACTACTTCCCCATCCTGTGTGAATCCATCGTATCCAGGCTCTTCCTCTCCTGTGTTGCTTTTCTACTTTCCCAAGCATGATGTCCTTCTCCAAGGACTGGTCCCTGCTGGCCACATGCCCAAAGTATGTGAGATGGAGCTTCAGAATCCTGGTCTCCAAAGAGCAGGAGAGGCTTCCCTCTCTCTAGTACAGATCTGTTTGCTCCTTTGGAGGTCCAAAACTAGCACCACAACTCAAAGGTATCATTTCTTCTGTCACCCTTAGTCATTGTTCAATGAAGCACCTTTATTTGCTTTTGTAGCATGATTCAAAATGAAGTGAAAAAATTGGTTTGAAATATAAGACACTCAGTGAGAGCTATTGACCACAATGACAACTAAAATAGGATTAAGTCATTTAGAATTTATGGGAATGGCACTGGATTGGACAAGTTTTCAGTATATGGTTTAGAGTCACTAAGAGTTGGAACTGGTATAATGGCATTTAATAACAACAACCTTCTGAAACTCTCATATTTTCTATGAAGAAATTAATCTCTGACTATAATCAGAAGTCTTCATATCAACCTGCATCATTGTTAAAGATAATGCAACTTTTATAAGCTTAATTATATACAAGTCTCCAATGTTACTGTATTTTAAATTTCTCCTCAACCCAATGCTATTTCCAATCACCATTATTTTCTTACTGAGAAATACCTAATTGTACCATAGATATGTTATAGCTAGAGAAAGATATGCTTCTCCATCTAAATAGCTTCCCCAAAGAAGTTCTGAATTCTGCAGACTTCTTGAAAAAGGAGACTCATGAAGGGAAAGGTCAGAATGTATTTCACAAAGGTGTTGTCAGAGTAAGAACTGTGAGACAGAGACAAACTACAGAATAATAGTGTGCATAGGAGTCTCATCTCTGGTTAATATCACAGAAATAAATCAAGAACTTCAGGTCAGAGAGCAGGACTGAAAGAGTAACAGAATCCCTGACAACTTTGTAACTTTCATGCGTGTATCTTTTTTTTTAACAAGCTTTAAAAACAAACAAAAAATGTCCACTTATCCAAAAATTAAACAAGGTGAGAAATAACTTGTCTTTGATAAATCATTCTTAATTTTACATGTCACTTTTACTGATTTATGAGAAGGAGTTAATTCTAATTCCTAGAGACTCTGGATAATAGAGTAGAACTTCTCTAAATGGTTCCCAAAGTTAAAATATTTTTTATAGGTTGATCACCAGTATTTTCTTACAGGGAATATCCAATCAGTTTGAGACATTGTCCTTTTGATTAGCAATTGCGTACTTAGCTACTGTGCTACCAAGGAATTTTACTTCTCCCTCTTATCCTTCCTAATG
The DNA here is from genome assembly GCF_000299155.1 of Elephantulus edwardii. NCBI lineage: Eukaryota > Metazoa > Chordata > Mammalia > Macroscelidea > Macroscelididae > Elephantulus > Elephantulus edwardii. The sequence goes on from NW_006399828.1 coordinate 12,556,246, forward strand.
TCTCCCACAATGTGTAGGGACAATACCATATCAATGAATATTTTTATTTAATTTAAATAATGGGATAATCCACATTTGCCTTAGTCTTAATCTGTTTTAGAATCACATTCAGTTGATTAGCCAATTATGCAAGTCTCAGTCAGTCACACAAAGGCTTGTGAAATAGATTTCCAATGACTATTGACATGAACTAGCCCAAAAAAACCTCTAGAACAGGCTATTGGTCAAAAGAAGAGAAATTAAAAAAAGTATGGAGATAAAAAATGAAGACAAAAACAGAGAGGAATACCGTAACCAGGTGGATTGATACAGTAACTGAGGCAATTGGCTCAAACATGTTAGAGATTTTGAGAACAGCACAGGATAGGACAATGTTCAGAACTCTTGTTTGTAGGCTTTCTACGAGTGCTCTCTTGGCACCAACAGTTAGGAAATTAAAAGACAAGTGGTTGCATTTGGAAAATTTGTTGTCAGGGACCACTCCAGAGTGCTGAAGAGCAACAATGTCACCCAAAAGACCAAAGTGTGCCTAATCCAAGCCATAGTGTTCACAATTACTTGCTATGCATCAGAGGATACATAGATGGATCCTAAGGATGACAGATAAAGAATTAATGCATTTGAGTTGTGGTACTGGATAAGAGTATTGAACACACTATGGACTGCAAAGAGAATAAACAAGTCTTTAATGGAGCAGGTGAAACCAGTGTACACCTTGCAGGCAAGGATTTTGAAACTCCATCTCACATATTTTGGGCATGTTTCAAGAAAGGACAAGTTCTTGGAGAAGGGCATTATGCTTGGAATGGTGGAGAGTTGGCAGAGGAGAGGAAGAACATAGTTGAGATGAACTGACACAGTGCCTGGAATAATAAGGGTTTGTGGGTCAGAGACAGAATGAATCAGCATAGGGCAGAGTTCAAAGGTATTGTTCATAGGGTCTCAATATTTGCAGGTGACTTGATGGCACATAAGAAAAACAAAAATAAAATACATAAGCATATAAAAAAATCAGAGGAAAGCCATGTTTTTCCTGTAGTGACTGAGAGTAAATCATTGTTGTTGTTGTTGTTATGTGCTGTCAAGTCACCTATGACTCCCTATGTACAACAGCCCTAAACCCTGCTCTGTCCTGTGCCAATCTTACTGTCTCTGACACATCTACCCCCATTACCCAGTCACTGAATCAATCCACCTCATATAAGGTCTTCCTCTTCTGCACTGACCCTCCAATCTCCCAAGCATGACAGCCTTCAAGGACTGGTCCCTACTTACAACATGTCCAAAGTATGTAAGATGAAGCTTCAGAATCTTTGCCTCCAAGGAGCAGCCTGGTTTAATCCTCACCAGGATGAACTTATTTTCTTAAAGGTCCGTGGTATATTCAATACTCGTGTCCACAGCTCAAAGACATCAATTCTCCTTCTATCCTTCCTAGTCATTGTCCAGCTTTCTGATGCATAGCAAGTGATTGCAAAGATCATGATCTGGATCAAGTACACCTTAGTCTCCAGAGTGACACCATTGCTCTTCAGTACTCTGGAGAGGTCCCTAACAGCAGACTTTCCCATCTCAATACATCTTTTTATTGCCTGGCCGCTGGTGCCAAAATGTTGACTGTGGAGCCAAGCAAACTAAAGCTGTTAACAATCTCAATCTCTTCACTATCCATCCAGATGCTGCCAGTTGGCCCAGTGGTGAGAATCTTCATCTTCTTGATACTGAGCCTCAATCCATATTGAAGGCTGCAGTCCTTGACCTTCTTCTGCAGCAAGTTCTTCAGGTCCTCCTCAGTTTCAGCAAGCAGGATTGTGTCATCTGCATAACACAGATTTTTTAAGAATCTCCTACCAAATTCTAATACCACATTTCTTCTCATAGAGCCCAGTCTCTCAGATAATCTGTTATGCAAATAGGTTGAAAGGGTATGGAGAGAAGGCACATCCCTGGCATACACATGAGAGTAAATTATACTAGAAAAACTCTAATGGGGGGAAAATTGTATGGGCAGATAATAACATGGGATCAAAATGGTTTTTGTTGAGGCTTGTTTGATTTTCAGGAGGGACATTAAAGAGGGATGTTGTGCTTGGGAATACAGTGGGCAGGAAAACAGTTCAGAGATATTAGGAAAGCAGAAATTATTTACCAAAATTTCTCCTATAGCGTCTCTAGGAAGGATTTAGTTTGTTTATGATGTCTGGTTAGCCATAGGTAAACAAAGGGACAAGCAGAAAACTTAGAGGTCATATAGAAAAGATGGTTATTTATTGTACATTATTTCTTGAACAAAACTTGTAAAGATATCTCTTTAAAATTCTCTCTTTTTGATGGAATACTACACAACATGCAGGAGTAATGATCTTGCTAACTTGGGAGAGACTGGATAGCATTATGCTAAGTCAACTAACTTGGTAACATAAGGCCAAATACTGTGTAAGAATATCACTGCAGAAATAGAAAGATTAAGTAGTAAAATGTGTCTGAGGATCTAAGGAGGGGAAGAGCAGGAGCAGAGGAATGAAAGTGGGGGAAGGGGTAGGCATAGGGTTGCACAATTTGATGGGTAGAGAGAAACCTGGGCCAAGAAAATGGGAAAGATCTAGTGTGAAAAACAATGTTTATGAACTTTGTAAGTAAAACAGTATAAAATAAAAATGATGTACTTTAAAACCTCTCTCTTTTTTCTAGTATTATAGTTTCAGGTAAATTTCACCATTATTGTAAAGACTATGGGAAGTCTTTTCTCATTTAGTTCTAACTCGACACAGATACAGCATGAATCCCAGGCTTCTGGACTCTAACATAAACTGAGAAAAACAAAAAGAGCTTAATGAACTCTAAGAAGTGGACTTGAGGCTTGACAGTAGAGAAGCCAAAAGGATAGATGCCAAAGGGATCCCCAGTAATGATCTGGAGCATTCTCAAGTCAGTAACTGTTTACAAAAGAGGAAATTCTGTCCTTTCCAGATCACAAATGAAACTTGTTGCCATTCTGTAAATTCTGATTCTTAGAGAACACATAGAACAAAGTAGAACCGTTTCAAAGGGATTTGTAGGCTGTGATCTTTATGGAAGTAGATTGACACATATTTTCCCATGGAGCAGCTTGTCAGTTTAAACCATTAACTTCTTGGTTAGCAGGTGAGTCTCAACTACCTTATCATTTCAAAGTGTTTCCTCATTCCTTATCACTGAATCTTAGAATGTTTCCATCAAGTAAAAAATACCAGTTTCTTATCTTTTCAAAACACTACAATTTCCTTTGTCTATTTAAAAAATGCTTCCAGGAATATACTGTATTCTAGGAAATAATGTAAAGATTAAAAATTATAATCCATATATTGTAGATGTTTAAAGATAAAATAATGATACTTATAACTGTGTATAAAATCAACTATAAACTGATTGTAATGGTACAAAAAACCATAGTTCAGAGAGTGGCTATGTGAATTGATGCATATATCATCAGATAGGAAGGCTGTGCAAACTCTAGCTGAGTTACTTTTGCTTTGCTTTTACCATTATAACAAGTTCATGGCTGATTTCATGGAATATGGTGTATGTCATTACTACAGATTTTTAAAGAAAGCATACAATATTTGGATTACAACTTTTAATTATTTACTTAAAATATATTCTAGGCAGCATTTTGTTTAACCTTGGGCAAAAGGCTTAGAATGGATGATTATATCCCTCATTGTGCATGTATGAATCGGTTATTTAGGAGGTTTATAAGTTGATTGTTTTGGACACAACTTGAAGTACTAGTATACATTTTTAAAGGAAGCAAAATGATGTTAATACCTTCCCTGAACTTATAATATCAACTGAATAAACCAATACTTCATTCTGTGGTCTTAGACATCAGAGCTAGACCAGATAGCACAAGCTAAAAAAACTTTCATTTCTTTCCAAGAGTTCAAATATGAGCTCCATCAGCTTTCCATGACTGCTTCACTTCTAACCTGCTGGTTACAAATTTGAGGATTCTACTCTTCAGAATGTCAGCTATAAACTCAAGTTTCCTGACCGTTCCTTTCTTGTTTTATTGGATATTTTCCACTAATTTCTTGGATTCAAGAATTCATTAGAATGAATCACCAAATTCACATAACAAGGTATAACATAAAACTACCATTTAAGAGATACATAAGCCCCAAAAGGCTTATGTCTAAATAAAGGATATACGCCATGACCATGTGAATTAAGTATATCATCAACTAGGAAGCCCGAGGAACTTTAGGATTCACAGACCTTACTCATTATGTCACTATGACTAATTAATTCAGAATCTTTCCTGAGTCAACTGCTATCACAGGGAATATATTTCTGACCAATTCAAGAGGAATTTTATGTGCATGTAAACGTACATAAGTTGTTTAGCCCCTTCAATCATGAGAAATTACAAAGTTTTAGAAGTATTCTTTCATGAACCAAAGACAAAGACTGAATTTAATACAATGATACCAACAATGTACAGTGTGTCTTAAGGAAAATATACTACTACACTGCCGTGGTAGTTAAGACAGAATGGCACTGGTACAATGGCAGACACATAGATCATTGGAATAGAATTGAGAATCCAGAAATCAGCCCATCTACCTAGGGTCAACTGATTTTTGACAAGGAGATGAAATCAGTTAAGTGGGGAAACAACAATTGGTGTTAGCAAAATTGGAAAACTGCAGAAAACTCAAACAAGACCCACATCTCACACCATACACAAAAACCAACTCAAAGTGGATCAAGGACCTAGGACTAAAATCAAGGACTATAAAGTTCATTAGAGAAAAGGTGGAAGAAGTCTAGAAGCCCTAATTAATATGAATAGTCTTCCGAGCATCCTGAAAGACCTACTACCAGGAAAGGATAACATAGATGAATGAGACCTTCTAAGAATCAAATCCCTATGCACATCCCAAAACTTTCCCAACAGAGTAAAAAAGGGAAGCCTGGGGAAAATATTTGGTAATGACATTTCTGATAAGGAACTTACATCTAGAACTTATAAAATACTTGAACACAACAAGATAAACAATCCAGTTGCAAAATAGGCATATGACATGAACAGACAATTCACCAGTAAAGACATTCAGACAACAAACATGAAGAAATGTTCAAAATCCCTAGGTCTACAAGGGATACAAATCAAAACAACTATGAGATCTCATCTCACCCCAGTAAGAATAGCAAAATTTAACAAAGCAGCAAACAACAAATGCTGGTGAGGTTGTGGAGAAACTGGAACCCTTATTTACTGTTGGTAGAAGTGTAAAATGGTGCAACCACTATGGAAGACAGTATAGTGCTTTCTCAAAAAGTTGCAAATAGAAATACCATTTGACCCAGCAATTCTGCTACTACGAATATACCCTAAAGAAAGCAGAACTGCCACTGAAGCAGATATATGCACACCCATGTTTATTTCTGCTTTGTTCACAATAGCAAAAAAGATAGAAACAACCCAAGTGACTACCAACAAATGAGTGGATAGAGAAACTGTGGTATATTCACTCAATGGAATATTATGCAGCACTGAAAAACAAAGAACTCATAAAATATTATACAGAGTGGGTGACCATGGAGGACATTATGCTGAGTGAAATATCTCAGTCACAAAAAGACATATACTGTATAATGCCACTGTTATAAACCAAGACTGACATGGGGGTTGGTAAGAAAACTGAGAAAAGAAGGGATAATCTATACAACATTGAAACAGATGAGGGAGAGAACTGTGTAAAAGGAACATATGATTTGGTATTATAGGCATCAGTCCAGAATAAGAGTTGCATACAAAAGTGGACTGGGGAGTCAGGGGATTGTATAATAAGGAATGATTCCACCCCCCCACCCCCCGCCAAAGGAAAAAGTGAACTGGGGTCAGGGGAGCAGGGAGGGAAATGTGCAACAATGAATGGGAAAAAAAGATATTAAATATAAAAAATGAGTACCAAGAGACAATATGACTTACAGTGAACTTTATTTATTATGTGAACAGCTTAGGAAAGAAGGCATAGTAGGGTGGCAGGTGATGAACTTAAAGGAAGATATAATAACTTCATGAAGGTCCTGGGACTAAAAATGTCTAAGAGCTTTTAAGTTTATTCTAAAGACTCTTTTTCTGTTGTTAGTTTTGCTAAATATAAATTGAATTTTGTTCTCCCATAAATGATCCATTCCTTAGATCATCTGTCTCTTGGGAGTCATATGGAACAACAGAAGTCATAAGGACTTGCTATCATCATATTTCAAAAGCTACAAGTTCATGAAAATGCATTATATAGGTTTTCTAAATATATGATGGATCTCAGCTCATATCAAAATTATTCAGCAATGCAACATGTATAGTAAAGGGATTTGAGTTAATGACTATGTTTTCATAAACAAGAGAACACTGGAGAAAAAGATAGTTAAAATATGTTGTGTAGTTCTCAGTTTCAAAGGTCAAGATATAATTAATTGAGGAAAATTCTTTAATGCTTTATTAAATTTTCAAAAGAAATGTGGTCTCTGAATCCATTTGGAAGATACTATTATTTCAAGTGATAAATGATAAATTCCAATTCTAGCACTGAATCACTATGAGCTTATAGCTGTGCCCTTAAAACAGTTTTGGCTCTATTTTATTCCTTATGAGTGAAATGCTGCTTAGTTTAGTTTTCATTTCTAGACTTTGCTAGCAGTTTTTCAGTAAAAACATTCCACAAGGAGCCTGAAAGTCTCATTTTTCCTCACTGCTCATTTATTTTTTTCCATACTAACTTCATTTATTTCAACAGAATGCTGACATTTGTCTAATATTATTTCTACATTATCTCTCTCAAGCTTTTGACCTTGATCTTCCAATCTGAAATGTCCTTTTCATAGATAGTCCCTTTATATACGTACATATATGTTGTTGTGTGCTGTTAAGTTGGAACTAACCCTTAGCTGACCCTCCATCAGGTTTTCGGAAGCAGTAATTACCCAGGGAAGATTGTCCATCCTTTTTCAGAGAAGCAACTGACAGCTGATGGAGTTCAACCACCAAATCCTTTGGTGTCTTTGGGATTGCAAAACAGCTTCTTACTACTAGACCCTCAGTGGTCCCTACACACACACACACACACACACGCGCGCATATATGGAGTTCTGGGGGCCTAGTAGCAAGAAACTGTGTTACAATCCCAAAGGGGTGTGTGTGTGTGTGTGTGTGTATAAAAATTTGTTGTTGTATATTTTAGAGAAGGAAGCAACACATAGTTGATCCCCAGAAGATTTTCAAAGGCAGGCAATTGCACTGGTGAAGACTGCCCATCCTTCTCCCTCATATCTATATTTATGCTTATAAATTTCTCAATAGAATACTCCCTTTTACCAGTTTCTCCACATTCTTGTCCATAGAGTACAGATTCAAAAACAATTTGCTTAGCATATATATTAAATTTAAAGCATGTAATTGTTCTGTTTGAATAAATCTTCTTGGTAGAGGCATAGATTTCATATAAGCAGAGGAAAATGTTCTGGGATTTCCACACTTCTCGAAGTTAGCCATAGTTTTGTTGTTTGTTGTTTTTTTGTTTTGGGGGTTTTGTTGTTGTTGTGTGTTTTTTGTGATCCACGCAGTCAAATCCCTATGCATAGTCTATAAAACAGAGATAGAAATCTTTCTTGTATTCTCTGCTTTCAGTCAGGGTCCATCTGACATCATATCCCTGGTGTCATACTTTCTTTTAATTGCATCTTGAACTTATGGCAGTTTTCTGTTAATGTCCTATTTCAGCTAATTTTTAATGATCTTCAATAGTATTGTGATACATGTGATACTGACGATACTGTTCAATAAATTCTTTTCTGTTGAATCACCTATCTTGGATATAGGAACAAATACAAATAGCTTCCAGTTGTTTGGCCAGGAACTATTTTCCAAATTTTCTGGCATAAACTAGTGAGCATGCCCAGAGTTGCTTCTGTTAGTTGAAACATGTCAATCAGTATCTCATATATTCCTAAAGCTTTATTTTTGTCATTATCTTCAACACAGCTAAAACGTCTTCCTTCATAATACTTTGCTTAAACAGTCTTATGCCCCTTGAAATTGTATGTTCAGCTCTTTTACTTCAGTATGCCTTCCCTTTATTTTGGTTTCTAGATTATCTAATGAAATTTTCAGTTTCGTCTGACATCTATTTTTTTTTTCTTTCCCCTCTGTCTTTGAAATGATCTTTTGCTCTCTTCATGGATGATATTCTTGATATCTTTACATCTCCTCTGCTCTTTAATAATTGGTAATCAGTGCCTCAAACTACTCTTCAATATTGGTTGCATCTCAACTTCAAGAAAACAAAGGTAAAAGAAAAAAGAAAACAAAGGTCTTTATCCCTGGATCAATGGGCAGCATCATGATGGATGGAAATAGTATTGAAATTGTCATTCTCCCCCTCCCCTTTCTTACTTTAAAACACAACCAACATCCATGGTATCAGCAGTCAGGTGATAGGGAGATATATTTCTTTGGGCAGATAAGCTGTTAGGAACCTCTAAAATATTATAGAGCATTTTGTCAAGTTTGAAGATTGAGATGTACTTGATTAAAGCCACAGTCTTTTCCATCACTAGCTATGCATCTGAGAACTGGCAATGAATAAGTATTACAGAAGAAAACTTAATGTCTTTGATCTTTCATGCTGGAGCAGAGTGCTGAATTATCCCATGGATTACCAAAAGACTGAACAGGTATATTTTGGAAAGATCAAGCCATAATGCTCCTTGGAAGCAAGGATGACAAATATTTGTTTCTCATACTTTAGACATTATGCTGGCAGATGTTATTCCTTGACAAACGTACCATGCTTAGAAGTGTGGAAGGCCAGCAAAAGAGATAAAGATACTAAAAAGGATAAATTAACACTGTATAACAATAAGTTTGTGTGTATCAGAGATGGTGATAATGGCACTGCATAGGTCGGGATTCAGATATATTGTTCATATCATCATTATGAATATATGTGAATCAACTGTACATAACAAAAACAACAGTCACCTCCAGTAAAGATTTACCACCTTAGAAACCCAAGGAAGATTGTCTTGAGTCAAAATCCATTCCTTAACAGTGGGTTTTGATATACAGTTTTCATAGAAAACATAAGATACCTCAATTTGATCTGATTTGGGGATTTTATCCCTAAAGTAATCAAAAGAGATTTGTTAGCTAAATTATCAAGTCTATCTATGGGGTCTGTTCTTTAAACGACAGAAAATAAATGATTTTGCTATTGTTAGGCACTGTGGAGTCGATTATAACTTATAGTGATCGTATGAACTACATATCTGAACCTTGTCTGATCCTGTGCCATTCTCATGTGTATATATCTACATATAAGTATTGTCATTGTTGTTGTTCTGTGTCATTGAGTCAGAA
>NW_006399828.1:12565856-12570638 GCF_000299155.1 Elephantulus edwardii
TATATATGAATGAGAATAGCATAGAGATACCAATCAAAATTTAATTATTTGAACCCAACAGCAGTTCAACACAGAAAGTATGGTACCCTCCTCCTGTAAATATTCACACTCTTGCAAACACAATAAAGGTTCTTGGATATATTTGATGGAAGTACATTTCGAATTTATACATAAAGAGATTTGGTAGTAGATTTATCAAGCTAGTACTACTCACTCATTATCACCTTTGATTGGATACTACAAACATATTAATACACTTCTGCATGTAAGGCGGTGACAGCAGCCTTAAATGTTGCAAATGTAAGGGGTTGTGATGGTAGCTTATCTTCATTCCCTCATTATTTTAAATTATTTTTTTCTTTCTCATCTCTAAACATAGATAACATTTTAGCCCCAATATATGAGTAAATTTCCTGGAAAAGAAACCTTTGCATACTCAAAGAAAATAATCTAAAATTATCTGATTAAAAAATTCAATCTCTTCTAAAACAAAAAGTCTCTACTCTTCCTTTCTATTTTTCTTTCCATAAAGTTTAACAATGATAAGAGATTTTCTAGCCCTTTATAATATACCATCATGCTTAGTGAATCTTGACCTCTGATATTCTTGTCAACCTCTGTAGCAGAAGTTTTGTAGAAATTTTCTAAATCAATGTTGAATAATGTCAGAGGCTGCAGTATGGATGTCATATCCCTTCCATAGTAAATGTCACCAAAACACGCCTGGTACCACTGCGCCCATCATTTAATCATCTTCTCATATAGCATTTATTTCAGCAGGGAAACTTTTCCTCCAAATGCTTTAAAAAGTCTTTGTTCATGAGTGATATTAATAGATGAATAAGCAGTTTTACTGTTTAAGTTTCTGATTATATTAGACATTTCATCTGTAGACCTGAACAAGTCTCTGTACTTTAACATGTTTCTTCATTCCTTATCTGATAATATCCCACATCTTTCCCCCTTTACTTACTGTAACAAAGACTTACTCTCATAACCAAATTTCAGAAACATTTGCCTTTCATTTTTACTTTCATTTTTACATTTATTTTCATTTTTATGGTCTATAAATGTGGACCCATATTTCCAATGAAAACAACAGAAAAAGAAATACTTAAGTTAAATTTTAAAACTATACTTTTAAAATCTTCAGTTGGTGAAGTGGAGATTACTGGAGTAAAAAACTATGTGAAGACAAGACATAAAGTGTTAACAAAGCACTCTGGGCACCTTTAACCTTGAAGAATTTTAGTATGTAGCATCTACCTACTGTGAGGCTAAAGTACACTAAAAACAAAGCAAAACCCCAAACCTCAAATTTACAAGTAGAAACCAACTCATAGTTACCCTCTAGTGATGGATGTGGGGAAAAGAAAAAGAGGGTAAACACTGTACTAGAGGATTGAGAAGCCAAAACAAAGGAAAGAAATGCCAAAGTAAGAGATGAGCAGATCTTAAAATAACAACTAAAGAAGACAAAGCGGCATACTCTAACAAAATGTGGAATGAACAGGAGATAAAAATAAAAAGGAACGAACTTGCTCATCATTTCTCAAGCTGAAATAACTGAAAACAAATTCAAGCCTCAAGTGGGAATACTGAAGCATGTTATGCGCAAAACCTTCAATGATAGAGAAAGCATCGTGAGTTGACCTGAAAAGATAAGGTGACAGTGATAATATGAATATGAATGAAGGAATTTGAAAAACACAATTCACATGAATGAAACACAGGGTATATACATTTTGTATGCAAACCAACATATTTTTTTAAGTAAATAAAAAAAATGGAAGGACTACTCGCTTTGCCTTAAATAAATATAGCTGACATAGAACCTTTTAGAAAAGGAGCATATGATCAAGTTGCTGCTTTTTATCATTGAGTAGGAACCTATCCATATATGACCCTCCAGTAGGTTTTCAGAGACAATAAATTACATGGGAGGAGATTCCCCTTCTTCTTCCATCACGGCAGCTAATAGATTTGAGCTGCATGTATTTTGGTTGGCAGCAGAACTTACCACTAGACCACCAGAAGGAAGAGGTTCAAGTGCATAAAGATAATGGCATGTTGTAGTTTCAATATTATTTACTTCAAGGAACTCTTAAAAAATCGTTCCTTATTTTTTCTATAACTCAATCATGTTCTAGTAGGGTGTTACTTAGTTTCTACGTTGGTGGTTTCATAAGCTTTATCCTCTTATGGTTAATTTCTAATTTAATGGCATTGTGGTCTGAGAAGATATTTTGTATTATTTTGACATTTTTTAATTTGTTGAGGCTTGCTTTGTGCTCTATTATCATTTCTAGAGACTGTATCATGTGCAGAGACTTGTACCCTAATATTCACAGCAGCACTATTCATCATAACAAGAACATGGAAACAGCCTAAATGCCCAAGCACAATGGAATGGGTTAAGAAATTATGAGACATTAGCACACTGGAATGCTATGCAGCACACAGGAGCAATGATTTTGTAAATTAGTACCTAACATAGGAGTGCCTGGAAAGTATGAGGCTAAGTGAACTCAGTCTCATAAAGACAAATACTGTAAAGAACCATTATTGTAAAGGATGTATGAGGATATGAAAGGAGGGAGGGCTTTAAATATAGAGTCACACATTATGATGGCTGGAAGAAGGGACTGGTAAAAGAAAAGGGAATGGCTCAGTGTGAAAAAAAATTATATGAACTTTATGAGCTTGTATGTAAACTAGTATAAAATTTAAAAAAATAATATAATGGCAAAAAATGCAACCAGTAAATGATGGAGTCTCAATTAGCATTGTTCAATCAACAGATAGCACCTTAGTTATGGTTAACAGGCTATGCCAAAAAAATCTGTAAACAGTTATCTGGTCAGCTGATTGAAATAAATCTGTATTTGTTCCCATTCCAAAAAGAGGGATCCCCAACAGAATGCGGAAATTTATTAATATCTTTACTATCATACACAAGTAAAATTTTGCTGAAGATTATTTAAAAATGTCTAGAAAGTTGAATGTAGAAGAGGCTGCAACACCATGAAAACCATTGCTGATGTCAGGTGGATCTTGGCTGAAAGTAAAGAATACCAGAAGGATATCTATTTATGTTTTATTGACAATGAAAAGGTATTTCACTATGAGGGTCACCACAAATTATAGTTAATATTTAGGAGAATGAGAATATCAAAACTCTTAATTATGCTTATACAAAATCTATACCTAGATCCTGAAAGGGTTGTCTGAACCAAGCAAGAGAATACTACTGTCTTGGTTGTTGTATACTGCAGAGTGGAAATTGATCCATAGCTGAGCTTCCAGGAGGCAGTTAATCACATTGAAGGTGATTGCCCATCCTTCTCCTGCAGAGCAGCTGGTGGCCTCAAATCATGAGCCTTCAGGATTGAAGCAGCTTCTTGACACTAAGCTACCAGAGCTCTCTAAGGGACCACTACATGGTTAAATCAAGAAAGGTATATGCCAGAGCTGTGTCCTTTCTCCGTACCCATTCAATCTCTATCCTGAGCAAATCATTTGAACAGCTAGATTTTATGAAAAAGAATGTGACATCAGGATTGGAGGAAGACTCACCAACAACTTGTGTTATACAGATAACACAACCTTGCTTACTGAAATTGAGGACTTAAAGCATTTCCTTCAGAAGATCAAAGACTACAGCCTTCAATGTGGATTACATCTCAAGATCAAGGAAACAAAAAGACTCACCAATGGTTCAATAGGCAACATCATAATAGATGGAGAAAACACTGAAATTGGGAAATGATTTCATCTTACTTGGATCCTACATCAAGAAATCAAGACTTACTGCATTGGTAAAATCTGCTGTTAAGAATCTCTAAAATTTCAAATAAAGCAATGATGTTGGTTTAAAGACCAAACATGGTTTTTGGTGTGTTTTTTTCTTTTTCAATTACTTGCTATGCATTTGAAAGTTGGACAATGAATAAGAATGACAGATGCCCTTAAGTTGTGTGGTGTTAGTCGTATGGACTGCTGAAAGAAAAGAAAAACAAAACAAAACAAAAACCCGAAAGTGGAAATACAATGTTCATTTGAGGCAAGGATGGTGAAACTTCACTCTACCTACTTTAAGCACGTTGTCAGGAGAGGTGATTCCTTGGAAAAAGACATCATGCTTGGAAAGATAGAGGGTCAGCAAAGGAAAAGAAAAAAATCTAGACAAAATGATTGACACAGTGACTGTAACAAAAGACTAAAGCATATTACAGATATTGAGGATGGTACAAGGTAGAGTAGAGTTCAGATCCATTAATCAGAGGATCACTATGAGTTGCAGTTGACTCAATAACACCTAACAATTACCACAGCAAATAGCATGGGAGGAGATTAACCATCTTTCTCTCCCAAAGTTTCGGGTGGTTTAGGACTAGTGGAGTTGTGTTATCTTTGTGTTAGCAGAAGAATTTTCTAAGGACTATCCAATCAGATCTCCTACCACACTGTTGTTATCTGCCACCAAGTCACTTGTGACTCATTATCTGTGATGCATCTTAGTGTAATCCAGACATGTACACTGAAAATCAGAAGCTTCCCAAAGTGTTTCTAGAATTCTACATCTGCAGTCTCCTTGCCCCAGCTGTATCCTATTAATTATGACATTTTTGAGGACCATCTGAATGTCCAAAAATTCTCACCTCATTTACCCACACCATCTAACATGGCACTTGTTTTTTTAAAGTTATCCTTGTTGTTGTTGTTGTTATGTACCGTCGAGTCCCTTGTGACTCATAGCAACCCTATGTACAACAGCTCTAA
>NW_006399828.1:12573148-12583402 GCF_000299155.1 Elephantulus edwardii
TGTCACTCACAATATTGTACTTCAAGACGGATTTAGAAATGGCTTTTCTAACTATGATAGCAACCCCATTTTTCCTAACTTTTTCATATCCAGAGTAGCATATCATATGATCACGTGATTCAAAATGCCCCATGCCGGTCCATCATATCTCACCAATGCCTAGTATGTCAACATTTATGTGTTCTGTTTCCTCCTTAACAATATCTAATTTTCCCACATTCATGGTTCTCACATTCCATGTTCCAGTCACAGTGTCTGCTTACAACTGTTTATCTTCCTTTGTATTTCCATACTCAGCTGCCCTTTCTGTCATTCTACTTGTGTTCTGTTGTACATAGGGTTTTCAGAGGCCTGCTATTTTGGAAGTGAATGGCCAATCATTCTTCCTAGTGTATGTCAATCTGAATGTTCAGATCTAGAGAAGTAGAGAAGATCTAGAACAGATAAGCATTTTACAGATAAAGTGAAAATATATCCCTTATTGTGGAATTAACCATTAGTTTCAGTGTTGTCCCTGCCTTTGACTCAAGTGCCCTGATTCACTTATTTATTTGCTCCACCATCCATCAAGATACCCCTTCACTTCTACCCACTCCCTTCATCACCTATCTCCCATTGTCTAGCCCTTCATCTGTCTTAATAATTTCCTTTAGCAGTTGCTAAATCCTGAACTATCTTGAATTTAGCATCTCACAAAATACAAAACTTTTTGTGGGAAAACCGTCTATAAAGAAATTCTCATTTTCTTAGGGTATATTCCAAGTAGTGTAATAGTGGGTTATATGGAATTTTAAAGTTCAAAATTTTGAGGAAACACCAAACTGCCTTCCAGAGTGGTTGTACCATTTTACAATCCCACCAACAACGTATAAGATTTCCTATCTTGCCACATCTTCTCCAACATTTATTATTTGCTACTCTGCTAAATTTTACATTGTTACTTGACTGAGATGGTATCTAATTGTGGTTTTATTTGCATCTCTCTTTCAACACATCAAAGTAAATAACAAGAACTATATTATCCTAGCAATTGATGCAGAAAGGGCTTTTGACAAAATCTAAAATCACTTTCTGATTAAGTCACTCAGAAAAATGAAATACAAGGGAATTTTCTCAACATAGTGAAAAGTATATATGCAAAACCAAGAGCCAATATCATTTTCAATGGAGAAAGAGTAAAGGCATTTTCTTTGCTTATGGGGACCCAAAAAGGATGTCCACTGTCACCTCTTCTATTCAACATTTATTGAAAGTATTTGCTAGGAAAATACAAGAAGAAAGGAATAAAAATCATCCTGATTAGCAAAGAGATGCTTAAACCATTGCTATATGCAGAGAAAACCACAAAGACTGAACAAAAACACTGTTAGAGCTAGTAGACAAATCTAGTAGAGTGGCAAGATATAAGATCAACATTCAAAAATTGGTGGGATTCTCTACAGTAACAAAGATAACTCAGAGAAGAAAACAATACCATTTAAAATAGACAACCACAAACTGAGATACTTGGGAGTGAATCTACCTAAAGGTACAAAAGACCTATATAAAGAAAACTACAGAACATTTTTTGAAAGACACAATAAAAGACCTAATTAAATGGGAAAATGTTCTCTCTTCATTAATAGGAAGACTCAATATTGTGAAAATGACAATTCTACTAAAGCAATCTACATGTTCAACACGATTCCAATACAGATATCAAATTCATTTTTCAAGGAGATTAAGAGGGAAGTTGTCAAGTTTATCTGGAGAGGAAAGAGACCCTTAATAAGCAAAACACTTTTGAAGAACAAAAATGAATTGGGAGGCATGGCACTCCCTGACCTCAATTCTACTACACAGTGGTAGTAACCAAAATAACATGGTACTGGTACAATGACAGGCACACAGACCAATGGAACAGAACTGAGAACTTAGAAATGGTCCCAGTAACCAGTTAATTGATATTTGACAAGGAAATAAAATCTATCAAATGGAGAAATGGCAACCTCTTCAACAAGTGGTGTTGACAAAACTGGACTGCTAACTGAAAAAAAGCCAAAACAGGATCCGCATCTCATACCATATACAAAAATCAACTCAAGATGGATCAGAGACCTGGGGTTAAAGGCCAAAATCATGAAGTTCATTAAAGGCAAATTGAGATCTAGCTTAGAAGGCCTAGTCTGTGGTATAAAGAGACTTCCAAATATAGCCAGAAATGTATAATCTTAGGAGGATAAAATTGATGGATGGGACCGTCTAAAGATTAAATCTCTGTGCTCATCAAAACCTTTTTCTAACATCTAAAAGAAACAAAAACAAAACCAAACAACCTTTTTCTACTGACTGGGAACAAGCATTTGGCAATACATCTCGTCTCGTAACAAAAGTTTACAGAATACTGCTTGGCCTCCACCAGAAAAAAAGACTTAAAATCCAACTACAAAATGGGCAAAACACATGGGAATAATTTTCACAGAGGAAAACATTAGGATGGCCAACAGACACATAAAGAAATGCTCAAAATCACTGGCAATAAGGGAATTGCATTTTAAACTATAAGTCTAATTATTGCCTATTGTTGTTGGCTGCTATCAATTATGACTAATTAGTAACCTATGAACAACAGATCTGAATTCTGTCCTATCCTCTGCCATCCTCTTTATCTCTGACACACTTGAGCCCATTGCTATAATCATTGTGTCAATCCAACTAGTGGAAAGACTTCCTCTCTTTGTTGTCCCTCCACATTTTCAAATAAAATGTCCTTCTCCAAGAAATAGCCTTTCCTAGCAACATGCTCAAAGTATCTTAAATGAATATTTATCATCTTTGCATCCCAATAGCACTCTGGCTGCATCATCTCCAACATGTATCTGTTTCTTCTTTTGGAAGTCCATGGAATATTCTGTACTCTTCTCTAAGACCTCTAACACCACGGTTCAAAGGCAGCAATTCTTCCATTACCTTATTCATTTTTTGGCTCTGAGCAGCATAGCAAGTGCAAGTGGTCAAAAAGATAATGGCCTGAATCAGTTGCACGTTAGTCCTCAAGCTGACATCTTTGCTCCCTGACTGAAGATTTTCCCAGAGCAAAATGTCTCTTGATCTCCTGACTGCTGGAAGCAAGTATACTGATCATATACCTAAGTAAGATGAAGTCATTGAAAGTTTAAATCTTTTCTCCATCTATCATGATATTACTTGCATCCACTGGTGCCCAGTGGTGAGAATTTCATCAATGATTTCAATATACATAGATCACAAAAAACAGTCATTGTAGCAGCAGTCAAAAAAATCAAGGAATGTAATGTATTGGGAAAATCTGCTGTCAAGGACCTTTCCAAAGTGCTAATGAACAAAGATAATCAGTTGCAAGACAAAGATGAACCTGATTCAAGTTATGATCTTTCCACTTGTTTCCTATACACCTGAAACATGAACAATAAATAAAGAAAATAAAATAATCAATGTTGTGAATTGTCATTCTGGAAAATATATTGAATATCTCATGGACTACCAAAAGAATAAAGAAATCTACATGAAGGAAGGACAACCAGAATGCTCCTTAGAGGCAAAGATAGTAAAGTTTCATGCTTTGGACATATTCTTTGTAGGAATCAATTCTTATAGAGAGATATCACGCTAGTGAAGAGGAGGAACACATTAAAAGAAGACAATAATATGAATTATCACAGAGACTAAATCAATGCCTTAAATATGAAAGAGATTGTGAGGATGGTGTAGGATATGTCAAGGTTCAGATCTTTGGTTCATTGGGTTGCTAGGAGTCCTACTCAACTTGATGATACCCAACAGTAGTGACAATATTTAAGACTCAAACCACTACAACATGCTATTTGGAATCCCTTAACTCATGAAAGAGTAATTCTTGTGATCTTATTTTAACTCAGGCATCATGATCTTTCCTTTATATAAAATTTCTAAAATTATATATAGCATTCATTGCTTTTAAAATTCTTGATGAACTAACATAGATTTTTCTTACAGTTACAAATAAAATGTAGCTATATTGGTTCTTCATCATAACCCTATCATCATAAACTCATTGGCACAATTAAGGTGGGGTTTTTTTTAAGTAGAAGTTAGTTTACAATGAATATTCATGTTGGATTTTTTTACAAATTGTTCAAACATTCCCTGTGTGGAGTAGACTTAATTCATAGGTAAATTCATTCAAAACATGTAATTTTAACTTCCAGCATGTCAACTTACTTTTCAGTTAAAATGTAATATTTAAGCTAATTTTTCCTAACATTTTAAATAGAATCACTTACATCAACAAGCAGTTTTGATGTTAATTCTGGTTCTAGCAGCTTCCCCTTCATTTAGACATAATAATATTTAAGAGCTCTTTCACTGCAAAACTTTTAACAACATAATGATAAAAATAACTTCCTGTGAAAACACATTTTTAAATTATTATCAAAACTCTGTTCTGAGCATCAATATGAGCCCAAGTGGCACAATGATGAAGCACTCAGCTTCTAACCAAATTGTGTGTGGTTCTAAGTCTCCAGTGGCTTTCAGAGAGAATGATCTAATAATATGCTCCCATAAGGATTATGCACTTCTCTCAAGATGATTTTGACTCACAGCAAGCAGAGAACAAAACTACCCCACAAGGTTTCCAGGGCACAATCTTTACAGAAGCAAATTGCAATGTCTTTTATCACAGAAGATCTGGTTAGCCTAGACTTCCCCAATGTCAGTTCTGTACTGTTCTTTGGGGCTTTATAAGGGTCAAAAACTACTAGACAGCAAATCACTACCACTATCACCTTTTAGATACCATGGTATCTTTTAAAATAATGTGTGTTTAGCTATTAAGTGAGTCCTTCCTTCCACGTCATTTAGCTGTATATGCTTATATTGCAATAAGAAACATTTACCATATCTGAGTGATTGTTGTAGTTGTTGTTGTTGTTGTTAAGTGCTGCCAAGTTGTAGGCTACTCATAGCTACCCTATGAACAAAAGACCTGAATACTTGTATAACTTTGGTCATTTTTCCATGTTCATAGAGTTTCCAGAGGCAAGCTATTTCAGAAGTGGATGCCACTCCTGCTTCCAAGCGTGTTTGAATTGGGAAGTTCCACCAAACACTGCCCACCATGGCTAACCACTGTCCCATTTGACACATCTGTGTCACAGTGTTCAGCATCAGAGCACCCACGAGTTACCTCTGTGCTATACCACTTAGAAGAATGTTTTACCAAAAGTAATTAAAATCAGGCCTGAGGGCTAAAGATTAAAATCACCTACCTTTTACTTGGTAGCATAACTTTCTATCCACTAGGCCAACAGAGCTCTCTCTCATTGTTGTCATTGTTGTTGTTTCAGATAAGACATAAGGGGCAATGATATTATAATTAGCCATCTGGAGTGAATGGATTGTGTTCTGCCTCCTATTTAAAAAGGCATGAGACCAACAGGATGGGCTGGCTTCCAGGTGGGTCAGGGGTCTGTAGCAGCCTCATTCTACAGAAGTTTGATATTATTTTCAGGTGAGACATAAGGGGCAATGTTTATAAGTCACCGGGAGTGACTTCTATTTAAAAAGACATTTGGGCCTGAGGGTCTGTGCATTTGCTGTATGGAGGTAACTCCTGGTTGTTGTGATGCTGAACACTGTGACACTGATGTGTCAAATGATATTATGGTTACCCTTTGTGGACAGTGTTTGGTGGAGCTCCCAATTAAAACAAGCTTGGAAGCAGGAGTGGCATCCACTTCTGAAATACCTTGCCTCAGAAATAGCTTGCCTCCAGAATAGCTTGCCTCCAGAAATTCTATGAACTTGGTGAAACGATGAAAGTTATACAAGTGTTCAGCTCTTTCATTCATAGGGTTGCTATAAGTCGTCTACGATTTGACAGCACTTAACACCACTGCCACCAATATAGAGAGTGCTCTGTTGGCCTGGTGGAGATAAAGTTATCTGAGGGGTAGACACTTGAAATTGTTTTGATTTGTTATGCTATTTATTTATTGAAAGGCATGCTTGGAGAGCAGATCATAACAGTAACTGCATGTACCAGGTCAGTGAAACCATCATTAAAACTGTTTGGTCCTTGAGTTATTGTATGACGTCTTCTCCCACATGTATTTTCTTTTTTTTATTTAAGGTGGTTTTCTGTTTTGTTTGTGGGTTTTTGTTTTTGTTTGTTTGTTTGTTTCCTTTCATATCCACTCATTATTTCTAATTTTTCTTTCTACTTAGCCTTACAAATATGCTATCAAGGATTTCTCCAATATCCTCAAGAGCAATGATATCAGTTTAATGACTAAGGTGAACCTAATACAGTATCATCAAAAAAACAAAGATTCTCACCATTTGGACTATTTCCAATAAAATGATAGATAGAGTAGAGATTGAGGTTGTTAGCAACTTCAGCTTGCTCGGGTCCACAATCCACGCTCTTGAGATTAGCAGTCAGGAAATAAAAAAATTAATTACATTGGAAAAATATGCTTTCAGAGACCTCTACAAAGTACTAAGGAGCAACAATGTAAGTCCAGAAAGGAAAATGTCCCCGATTCAGGACATGGTCCTTGCTTGTTATGCTTCAGAAAGCTGAACATTGACTAAAAATGACAGAAGATTTGATGCTTTTTAGTTATTATACTGGAAAAAAGCATTAGCATCTTGTAGATGGACAAGAAAACAAACAAGTCTGTCCCAGAAAGGGTGAAACCAAGTTGATCCTTGGAAGCAAAGATTTTGAACCTCCATTTCACATACTTTGGGCATGTTGCCAGAAGGGACTAGTCCATGGAAAAGGACATCATGTTTGGAAGGGTGGAAGAACAGTGCAGGAAAGGAAGAACCTAGAAGAAATGGATTGACCCAAAAAGTGGGGTAATAAAAGTAGACACATCTGATGCAGTGAGAGTGGTTCAAGAGAGGGCAGGGTTCAGAGCTCTTGTGCACAGAATCATAGCTGACAGGACAATACATAACAACAACATCAATATACCCACTGTGTTTTCAATTACTTCCTATGCATCTGAAAGTAGGTAAGAATGACAAGAAAAGTTAATACCTTTGACTTGTGGTCTTTGAAGAGTACTAAACAACCAATGAACTATCAAAAGAACAAACAGGTCTGTCTTGGAGTATGTGTAACCAAGGTGCTCTTTAGAAGTAGAGATTGTGAAATTTTGCCTCACATACTTCAGGTATGTTGTAAGAAGAGGCCAAACCTCCAAAAAGAACACCATTCTGGGGAAAATTGAAGATAAGAGAAAGAGAGGAAGACCTACAATAAGATGAATTGACACAGTGATTGCAATCGTGGAGTTAAGTATATCAAACTTCCTGAAGATGGCTCACTATAAGTTATAGTGGACTTAATGGCATCTAGTAACAACAAAACTTACATCTTCAGTATGCTTGAGTCAGAATTTGTTGATTATATTTATTATCTCTCCCCTTAAAACCTCACATTTGACACAGAAATGTACATTGTGTTTCCACGTGAAATTAGGGATGTACCATCATTTTGGAATATCTTAGACTATCATTTAAATGCTCAGCCCAAGCCCTAGAATGGTACAGTTTACTTTTGTCCAGTAATTACAGCAATTTGCTATCAAGTTGGAACTGCGCATAGGTGACCCTTCAGCAGGTTTTCTGAGGTATTAATTAGCATGGGAGAAGATTTCCCATCCTCCCTAGAATGGCACATTTTACTTTTATCCATTGATCATTAGCTAGAATTCTTTATATAACCATACCTAACCAGTGAAGCTAAGAAGCTACAATGCAATCCCACAGGCAGGGTGTTTGAATCCACCCATAGTTCTATGGAAGAAAGATGAGCATTCTGCACCTATGTGACTTCTTGCTTCTGAAAACCTGCTGGAGATTCATCTGTGAGTCAATTCCAATTTGATGACTCATAACAATGTACCTATCCACAGGAAGCTGGAAAACATAAATTATCGTAAGCTCTGAATCCAGAGACGGAAATATTTCATGAGCAATACCACTTATCTAGACAATCTGCTTTCTGGTCATCATATATTTATTTGGTTTAGTTGCTTTTTCATAGTACTAACGTTCCTCAAAATGAAATAGTTCCAAAGTTTCATCCAATCCAGTTTCCCTTCAGGAATTCAGAATTTCTAAAGTGGTAGGCGGTGCTTTTTATATGGTTTCCAAATATTACAGCCTCCTTAATTCAGATATACAACAGAAAATGTCATGAAATTAAAACAAATCTAAAGATAGAACAAATAAAATTTCTCTTTTTTGTGGTTCTAAGAAAGCACCTTGAGGGAATGAATCATTGTGTCTGGGAACTCAGGAGCAAAATGTTAAGTGATATCAAGGTTAATTAGCATAGCAATCTACAAAGAAAATGTTCTACATTTTATGTTGTTAAGTACTGACTGGGGTTTTAAGTGCTTTCAAGCAGACATTTAATGGATTGCTGTATCTCCCATCCAGATCCGCTTCAGAGTAAAGCATTGCCTTCTAGGTCAAGCAGAAATTTAGCTGTTAGTCTTTGATATTGAATTAACAAAGTCCAAATTGCCATATCAAAGAGTCAGTTTTGGCTTTGGAAAAGTGATCATGCTTTTGAGTTTAACTTAAGCATCTCACTAGTTCTTTTATTTGGCATGTATCACATTGTTGTGGTTGTTGATAGGTGCCTTCACTAAGAACTGACTCTCAATCATAAAGATCCTAGAAGCATCAGACCTGATCATTGTTCCATTCTCATGTCCTCTGTCATGAGGAAGCCCGTTAATAAAATCACTGTGCCAATCCATTTCTTTGAGACTGGTCCTCTCTTTCATTGACTTGTCCCAACATGTTATCTTTATCTAAGAACTGGTTTCTCATGATAATATGCCTAAAGTATTGAGACAAAGTTTCACTAAACTTGCCTTTAAGAAGAACACTGCTTATAGTGTAAGACAGATTTGTTTGTTAATTTGGTAGTTCATGGAATATTCAATACTTTTCTCCAAAACCACCATTCAGAGGTATTGATTCTTCATTTGTCATCTGTGTTCATTGTCCAACGTTCAGAATTACAAGAAGCAATTAAAAATATGGTTATTTAAATCAGGTGCACATTGGTCTTTAAACTGATATCCTTGCTCATTAGCACATTATAGAGATCTTTGACAGTAGATTTTTTTATTGCAACAAATCTTTTGATCCCTTGATTACTGTTACCACAGGTGTTGACCATGGATTCAAGTAAAATCAAACCATTGACAACTTCAATCTTTATCAAATTTTTGTCTAATAGTCCAGGAGTGAGTCATTTTGTTTTCTTGATATTGAGATATAATCCTTACTGAAGGTTGTAGTCTTTGACTTTCTGCAGCAAGTGTTTCAAGTCTTCTTTTCTTTCAGAAAGCAAGATTCTGCCATCTAAATAATTCAGGTTGATAAGTCTCCTACCAATTCTGATGCAACATTGCTCGTCATCTAGTCCAAGTTTTCAAATTATTTACTTAGCAAAATGATAGAAGTGGTTTGGACACAGGATTAGCATCTAAAATAGAACTTCTTTACAGAGGAACAAAATAATTTTCTAACCTAAGGTAGTTTTCATTTATATTACAGACAGACTCACACAAACCTTGATTAAAGAAAGATAATGGGGGGCTCTCTCTCACTCATATCTCTCTCTCTCTCATTAGATTAAAAAAGAATAACCCATTAAGTGACTTATTTTTGCTTTACTTCCAGTGTATGTGAATATCATGTGTCTTGATAAGTCTTACTTGTTAACTATGTTAAAAGTGCTTCATATAAAAGATATACTAGTAAGCAGGATTGATCATTCCTTTCTTAAATAAAAGGCATCTGAAAGCATTATGAACAGTAGAGGAATGTAGACAGTTTTATAGTATTAGTGATAGAAGCAAGATTTAAAGTGAGTTTAAATGAGGAAAAATAATGACATATATCTTTAATATATTTAATAATTAGAACATGGATATACTTAGCCTGAATTTTGGAAAACTAGAAAATATGAAACATGAAATATAATGTATAAACATTGATGTTGTAGACATTAGTGAGATGAGATAGACCAGCTTTGACCACTTTGAATCAGATAATCATGTGCTACAATATGCTAGGAATGAAAACAGAAGAGTGATATTATATGCATAATCAGAAGTCAATTTCAAGTTCTATCCTGAAATATAATGTTTTGAGTGATAGGATATTATCCATGTGCATACAAGTAGACCTATTCATAGGAATATATATATATATATA
>NW_006399828.1:12585083-12585843 GCF_000299155.1 Elephantulus edwardii
TTTAGGGCTGTTGTGCATAGGGTCGCTATGAGTCGGAAATGCCTCGACGGCACATAACAACAACAATAACAGAGCCAAAGAGAAATAAAATGAAAATTTTTATCAGATCTTGAAGCTCAAAATCAACCAATATACAATCAAGGTGCTTTAATGATAATTGGTGACTGGGATATGATAGGTTGAAACAATAAAGAAGGAAGGGTAGTTGGAAAGTATGGACTTGGTGACAGAAATAAGGCTGGAAATGGAATGATCAAATTTTGTATGTTCAATGATATATTCATTGCAAATACCCTTTTTAAGGTTTTGGCTTTTTTAAATTTTATGCTGGTTTACACACAAAGTTCATAACGTGTTCAGACATTATTTTTAACATCAGATCTTTAAGAAAATACAGTGACTTTACACATGAACCTCATCTGATGGGCTACATAAGAATCATACTGACTACATCTGTGGAAGGTATTATTGGAGGAGGTCAGTAGTAAAACACAGCCAAGGTAGACTGTGGGTCAGTCCATCAATTAGTCATGGACAAGTTCAAACTGAGACCTTGGAAATTAAAATAAGTTCATAAGAATCAAAGTATGATCTTCAGTCTATTCCTTCTAAATTTCAAGATCATCTTAAAAATAGATTTGAAATATTAAACACCAATAATTGAAGACCAGATGAGCAACAGGATGCTATCACTTATATCATTCATGAAGAAAGTAAAAGTTCATTACAAAGACAAAAGGGGGGAACCCCAACAAAAGAG
>NW_006399828.1:12586873-12588470 GCF_000299155.1 Elephantulus edwardii
GAACTGGGGAGGAGGCTAGAGAAAATAGTGCAACAATGAATGAATGGAAACCCAAAATCTCTGTAAATGTTCATTAAAAAGAATAAAATTTAATTAAAAACAAACACACACACACACACACACACACACAAACACATGTAATTGCTAATATCAGATGGATCTTGGCTGAAAATAAAGAATACCAGAAGAAGCTCTATTTATGATTTATTTACTATGCAAAGACATTTGACTGTGTGGATCATAACAAGTTATGAATAACTAAGAAAAATGAGACTCCCAGAGAACTTAATTGTTCTCAAGAAAAATCTATACCTTGACCAAGATGCTGTTGTGCAAACAGCGAGGGAACACTACTTGGTTTAAAATTAAGAATGGAATGTGCCAAGGTTGTATTCTCTCTCCATACCTATTCACTCTGTATGCTGAACAAATTACTCTAGAACTTTACATAGAAGAATGTGACATCAAGATCCAAAGAAGACTCATCAATAACCTGTATTATGCAGATGGCATAACTTTGCTTTCTGAAAGTGAGGCCTTAAAGCACTTGATGCAGAAGATCAAAGAATTTAGCCTTCAATAAGCATTGTATCTCAACATCAAGAAAAAAAAATTCTTACAACTGGACTTATAGGTAACATCATGATAGGTGGAGAAAACATTGAAACTGTGAAACACTTCATCTTACCTGGATTGAGATCAACCCTTTGGTACTGGCATTCAGGAAATCACAAGATGTATTGTACTGAGAAAGTCTGTAGTCATGGACTAATGGAAATTATTGACAGATAATGATGTCAGTTTGAGGACTAAGGTGTGTCTGATTCAGGCCATAGTCTTTCTGATCACTTGCTATGCATCTGAGAGCTGGGCAATGAATTAAAATGACAAATGGAAAATGGATAGGATTTTGTACAATCACTGATTTAATCATTACAAATGTCTTTTAAAAATATAAAGACCATATTGGTCTATTCCTTTTCACATGTAGGGGAGTAATTTATATCTGCCCCAGAGACCTGTTCCTGGGACTGGACAGAGCCCTTCAGAGAGATCAGCTCACCATCCATGGGCTGGGAACACCCACCTCTAATATACCACTTCCCACTGCCATATTGATCTATTCCCCTTCACAGGTAAAGGCGTTAGAAAAAAAAAGGAAAAAGAAATAAAAAAGACATCACCAATATATAAAATCCTATCAAAACATCACCTGAAACTAGTACAAAAATGAACTGAAGGACCTGCCATTGAACTGTCTCATAGAGTAGAAAAGAGAAGTACTTTGGCCTTGAAAACTGTTTTCTTATTAGATCATCTGGGATTTCTTAAGGTCAAGCGGAAGACGCTGGTTGAGCTGCTGTTTCTGGAGTGCAACAGTCTTCCCACATCAGGAAAACTAGAATGGAGCACTAAAATATAGGTCTTTCACATAACATTACCATATCTTTGCACATTATATATTTACAACAACCTAAAATATACTAAGAGTCACATAATGTCAAAAAAGAAGCGCTCTGTCACAGTAATCATAACATTACAAAATAATCCTTCTCAAAAAGTGGACCCAATGAATACCACAGATAGAGAAAACTAG
>NW_006399828.1:12589670-12590739 GCF_000299155.1 Elephantulus edwardii
GATAGACTAAAAATAAAAGGATAAAAAAAATATTCCATGCAAATGAGAACCTCAAAAAAGTAGGAGTGGCAATTCTAATCTCTAATAAAATAGACTTCAGAATGAAAACCACCATAAAAGATAAGGAAGGGCATTATATAACGATTACAGGCACAATAGAACAAGAAGCTGTAACATTGGTTAACATTTATGCACCAAATGATAGACCTGAAAAATACCTAAGACAATGGCTAATAGAATTATAGAAAGAAATAGATAGCACCGCTAGCACCAAAAGATATGTCAACTCAAAAGAAACTCAGCAAAGATGCAGAAGATCCAAACTATACAATCAGCCAACTCAAACTTGTGAATGTGTTCTGGGTATTGAACCCAACTAAAAAGCAATTCGCTGTCTTAGTATGTTTGCATGTGGTATATTCTCCAGAATTGATCATGTATTAGACACAAAGTAAGCCTCAACAAATTTAAAAAAAAATAAAATAATACAAAGTATCTTCTCAGACCACAATGCCATAAAAATTAGAAATTAACCACAGGTGAGTAAATCTTACAAAACTGCCCATATGGAGGCTAAATAACTCTCAGCTAGAATATTATTGGGCTATAAAAGAAATAAAGAATGAAATAAAGTTCCTTGAAAAACATGAAAAGAAAAATACAACATATCAAAGCTTTCAGAATACAGCTAAGGCATTCATCAGGAGAGAGTTCGAAGTAATGGTCACATAAAAAAGGAAAAAAAGACTCAAAATCAATGATCTAACTTAACATCTTCAAAATACAAAACAATATAATCCTATAGCCTCTAGGAAAAGGGAAATTACAAGGACAAGAGTGGAAATCAATGAGATAGAAAACAGAAAAACAAAACCATCAACAAGAACAGAAGATGATTTTTTGAAAGGGTCAATAAAATTGACAAACAACTGACAAAATTAAAAGGCAGAGGGAGAACAGACACAAGAAAACATGATTAAGAAATTATAGAGATGACATCACAATACAATCAGATGACATTAAATCAGTAATATCTGAACACTATGAAAATCTATACTCTGATAAATTA
>NW_006399828.1:12591537-12594289 GCF_000299155.1 Elephantulus edwardii
CAGGGTAATATGACAAGAGAAGAAAGTAAGAGGCATCCAGATAGGTAAAGAGATGGTTAAAGTATAGCTAAATGCATATGATATGATAGTGTACACAGAAAATCCCAAGGATTAAAAAACAAACAAACAAACAAAAAAACCCAAATCAAAACAAAAAACAAACAAAAACAAAATAAAACAAAAAATAACCCAAACCAAACCCTGTTAGAGCTAGTAGATCAATTTAGTAGAGTGACAGGATACAAAATCAACATCCAAAAAAACACTGAGATTCCTCTCCAGTAACAAAGATAATTGAGAGAATGAAATCAAGAAAGCAATACCATTTACAATAGTTGGTACTGAAGCTAACTAGAGACAAAGGACCTTTACAAATAAAACTACAGAACATTATTGACAGACACAATAAAAGACCTAAAGAAATGGAAAAATGTGCCCTGGTCATGGATAGGAGGACTCAATATTGTGAAAATAACAATCCTACCAAAAGCAATCTACATGTTCAACACAATCTAAATCTAGATACCAAATTCATTTTTCAAGGCTATTGAAAAGGGAAATGGTCAAGTTTATTGGGAAAGGAAAGAGACCTCAAATAAGAAAAGCACTTCTGAAAAACAAAAATCAAGTGGGATGTATAGCACTCCCTGACCTCAAAACATACTATAGAGTGGTAGTACTCAAAACAACATGGTACTGGTAAAATAACAGCCACATAGACCAATGTAACAGAATTGAGAACTCAGAAATGGTCCCAGATATCTATGGTCAACTGATATTCAACAAGGAAATAAAACCTATCAAATGGGGAAATGACAACCTCCTCAACAAATAGTGTTGGTAAAACTGGATTGCTACCGTAGAAAGCTGAAACAGGATCAGCACCTCACATCATAAACAAAAATCTACTCAAAGCGGGTAAGAGACCTGGGAGTAAAGCCCCAAACCATAAAGTTCACCAGAGACAAATTGGGAGCAAGCTTAGTCAGCATTTTCTATGGTATAAAGAGACAGCCAAATACAGCAGAAATGTACGATCTTGAGAGCATAAAATTGATTGATAGGTGAAACATAATAAAAGTCAAATCCTTTTTCCAATAGAGTTAAAAGAAAATCTGATTGGGGGAAAAGAAAACCCAAAATACAAACATTTGGAAATATCATTGAGACAAAGGTCTCATATGGAATAGTTTACAGAATCCTTCAGGGCCTCCACAAGAAAAAAAAGAAAAACAAACAAACAAACAACCAAACAAAAACCCAAAACAACTGATCACAAAATTACAGAATAGGAAAAATACGTAGAAAGGATTTTCACACAGAAAAATATTAGGATAACTAACAGACACCTGAAGAGATGATCAAAATCACTATCAATAAAAGAGATGCAAATGAAAACTACTATGAGATACCATCTCACTCTAGTAGCAGTGGAAAAGTTTAAAAGGACAGCAAGTAATAAATTTTGGAGAAGATGTGGTAGAATAGGAACTAGTTTTATTAATTATTATTATTATTATCCATTTGATTATTTTCCCCATTCATTCATTCTTGCACATTTTCCTCCCTGCCCACCCTTTTTCCTCAAATTAATTTTTCTCTTTGAAAAAAAAAAATCTTTCATTGTTATACAATCTGTCCCTCAAGTCCACAGACTACTTTACTATGCATTTCTGTAACCTTGTCATGAAAATAATACCTAATCCAATATTGCTTTTAAACAGTTCTCTCCATCGTCTGTTTCAATGCAGTATAGATTGTGTATCCATAGGAACTCATCTACAATGTTGGTGGGATTGTAAAATGTTAGTCATTGTGCATGATAGTTTGGCATTTCCTCAGTAAGCTGAACATAGAAATTCCATATGATCCAGCTATTCCACTGCTTAAAGTGAATGAGAACTGAGGCACAGACAGACTTGTACACTAATGTTCATAGCAGCATTATTCATCATAACAAGAACATAAAACAGCCCAAATGTTCAACCACAATAGAATGGTTTGAGAAAATGTGGTACTTTCACACAATGGAATACTACGCAGCAATGATTTTGTAAATCACTACCTAACATGGGAAGGACTGGAGAGCATTATGCTGAATGACCTAACTCAGTCCCATAAGGGCATATACTATATAAAACCATTATTGTAGAATGAGTCTGAGGATCCAAGTGGGGGTAGAGGAAGAAAAGTAGCAAAGACAGGCTTGTATAATTTGATAGGGTGGTGAAGGGAATGGGAAAGATCTGGAGTAAAAAACAATGTAAAAGAATTTTTTTAAATAAACAAGTATTGGAAAAAAAAAAGGAAAAGAAAAATTAAAACTTCACCCAACAGGATGAAAAGAAAACCTACTGACTGGAAACAAACATTTGGCAATACTATCTAAAACAAGGGTCTCATAATAGTTTACAGATTACTTCTGAGTCTCCTGAAGAAAAAGCCTGATAACTCAATTGCAAAATGGGCAAAAGACATGGACTTTTCACAGAGGAAGACATTTGGGTGCCCAACAGATACACGAAGAAATGCTCAAAATCACAGGCAATAAGAGAAATGCAGGGTGGGGGTAAGACTGAGAAAAATTGGATGAATTGTGTATACTGCACTGAAACAGATGAGGGACTGGATCATTTAAAAGCGATGTATAATAGGGTATTATAGTTATCACAAGAGTCCACAATTAATGTTGCTTAGTGGAATGTACTTGGGACAGTGGGAGGGGTGCGGGGGGATTCTGTATCAGGGAAGG
>NW_006399828.1:12594389-12595523 GCF_000299155.1 Elephantulus edwardii
AAAAATAATAAAGAAAAAAAAGCGTAATCTAAATCAGGCACACCTTATTGCAACATGTAAGTGGTCAAAAAATACTTGGCAAACAAGTGAAGGAACAGAAAGGATACTTAGACTGGAAACAGTCAACATGACAATGGGAACCACTGAAAGTTTCAAGCAAAGGAACCGATGTCTGTGTCTACAACCGAAGAAAATCATAGACCTGGAAAGTCTCAGCATACAGGTGATGTAGCACAAAGATTAGAGAAAGCTCTGAACACAACTCCTGATCTTGGCTCTAGACTCCACCTCTACCTTAGACAAGTTAGCCACATCTCTGAGCCTCCATTTATTCATTTATAAATGGAAACAGTGGCACAATCACCTTCATAAGGATAAGTGTGAGCACTAAACAGATTAAATAATAGATAAAAAAAGAGAAATGCAAATAAAAATCAGAATGTGATACCATTTTATTCCAGTAACAGTGGCAAAGTTTAGCAGGGGAACAAGTAATACATTTTGGAGAGGGAACTCCTATAAACAGTTGATGAGATTGTAAAATGATATAACACTCAGGAAAGCAGTTTGATTAAAAATTGAGCATAGAAACTGTACGGCCCAGCTATTCCATTACTAGGAATATACCCCATGGAAATTAGAAGTGAGACACCAGCGGAGATCTGTACACCATTGTTTATAGCAGCATTATTTATGATCTCAAGAGCAAAAAATGAACTCAAATGTCCAGCCTCAACTGAATGGATAGAGAAATTGAGGTACATTCACACAATAGAATACCATGCAGCACTCAAATAATGACTTTTTAAAAATCCAAAACCAAACTTTTATATAACTTGAGAGAGACATGAGAGCATTATTAGGAGTGAACTAACTCAGTCTCATCAGGACAAATGTCGCTTAAGTCCATTATGGTAAAAAATAGAAGGATAACTAGTAAAACATATATGGGGACCTAAGGAGGAACATGTGGGAGCAAAAGGATCAGGATGAGTAGTGGCAAAAACATAGGTTTGCACAGTTTGGTGGGTGGGTGGAGGGAGAGGGTGAAGGAAATGGGAAAGATCTGGCAAGGACATGAAAAGATTGGGTAATGATGGGCAAAGTATAAAAGTGGTTGATTTTTAGGTATTT
>NW_006399828.1:12596139-12636103 GCF_000299155.1 Elephantulus edwardii
AAAAAAAAGTGGTTGATTTTGCAAAACATAATGCATGGGAATGACTATATGAAACACATATGAATGAAAAATAATATGAATCATAATGTGTATGAAACTTTGTGAGCAAACCAATATAAAATAATAATAAAAATAAACCATAAATGATGACTGTACACATGAACCTCACCTCATTGATTGCACAGGGATCACTTTGTCCACATCCAAAAAAAAAAGTCAATAGAGAAACTCGGTGTCAGCAGTAAAAACAAGATGAGAGGCTGCC
Source organism: Elephantulus edwardii (assembly GCF_000299155.1). Classification (NCBI taxonomy): domain Eukaryota; kingdom Metazoa; phylum Chordata; class Mammalia; order Macroscelidea; family Macroscelididae; genus Elephantulus; species Elephantulus edwardii. The sequence continues at coordinate 12,596,405 of NW_006399828.1, forward strand.
CATAAATCAGATCATCAATTAATTATTTGTACATTCTATTTGAAGTTGAAAAAAGTGAAAAAAGTCCAAAAGAAAAATATGAGCTTGAGTCTTTATCACTTGAATCTTAAAACCATCACAAGAACAGATATAATGCATTTAACATTAATGATCAAAGATTAGATCAGTTTGTGGTATGAGATCTAGGACATAATCCATAAAGAGAGCAAATGACCAAAATGAATGTTAGAAAAGACTCTAAAAACTGAACTAGAAAACAGAGAAGTCATCATAAAGGTAAAGAATGCTGAAGTAAAATAGATAAACAGAAGAATTCAAAGTGTGACTTGAGAAGAAAAACCAAAGTCCTAGAATTATAATATGAAAAGTGAAGGCTATGTCCAGCATTTCTCAAGCTGAAAGAAATGCAAAGCAAATTCAAGTCTCGAGTGGCACTGCTGAAAGATATTATGGACAAAATAATGAATAAAACAGGAGGGATTGAAATAAGATAGAAAGGTACATAGAATCATTACAAAAATAAAAAAGACTGACAAAGAGATATTTCAGGCAATAGAATATTATAAATAACTAATGATAATTAAGGAAAGAATAGGAGTCTCACTACATTTGCAAAGTAAGTCCCCAGGAATAAATTGGATATCAACTGATATGTTTCAACAAACAGATACAGCCCTGGACATGCTCAATAGCATATACTGAGAATTTTGGAAGACAGCTATCTGGCCAACAGACTGGTGGTTGTTTTTGTTCAATATCTCTGAGATGGAAACAACTCATAGTTAACACTTCAGCAGGGTTTTGGAAGCATTAAACTTCAAGGGACGAAATTACCCATCTTTCTCCCATTGTCTTTGCAATACTTGCTATCTGTCAGAAAGCTGGACAATGACTAGAGATGATAGAAGGAGAATCAATGCCTTTGAGTTGTTGTGCTGGAGTATTGAATATACCATGAAGATACTATGGCACCCCTCAGTGTGGTCTCTGAGACCACTCCCACTTTGTTAGTGATGTGGTCATCTCCTCTGATGGCCAGTTTGTCCTGTTTCCTGGGATAGAATGCTATACCTCTAGGATCTTACAACAGGTACCACCATGCATAGATTTGTAGGGCACACAAAGGATGTGCTGAGTGTGACCTCCTTTGACAACCGACAGATTGTCTCAGGATTCAGAGATAAATCCATCAAACAATGGAATACTCTGGGTGTCTGCATGTACACTGTCCAGGATGAGAGTCACTCGGAGTGGGTGGCTTGTGTCCACTTCTCACTCAACAGCAGCAACCCTGTGGCTGGGACAAGTTAGTCAAGTGTGGAATCTGGCTAACTGCAAACTGAAAACCAACCACAGTGGCCACACAGGCTACCTGAACACTGTGACTGTCTCTCCAGATGGATCCCTCTGTGCTTCTGGAGGGAAGGATGGCCAGGCTGTGCTGTGGGACCTCAGTGAAGGCAAGCATCACTTTAGATGCTGGTGACATCATCAATGCCCTGTGCTTCAGCCCTAACTGCTACTGGCTCTGTGCTGCGACAGGCCCCAGTATCAAGATTTGAGACATGGAGGGCAAGATCACTGTAGATGAACTGAAGCAAGAACTTATCAGGAACAGCAGCAAATCTCAACCCAGTACACCTCTCTGGCCTGGTCTGCTGATGGCCAGACTCTGTTTCCTGGCTACACAACAATCTGGTGCGAGTGTGGCAAGTGACCACTGGCACTCAGTAGAAATTTATGGCACCACTTTGGAAAGAAAAAAGTTTGGCTTTAAAAAAAAGGCCATGGACAGCTAGCAGAACAAACAGGTTCATCCTAGATAGGGTGAAGTCAGGCTGCTCCTTGATGGCAAGGATTCTGAAGCTTTGTCTGACAAATCTTGGGCATGTTGCAAGGAGGGACCATTCCTTGGAGAGGGACATCATGCTTGGGAGGGAGGAGGGATAGTGCAAGAGAGGAAGACCCTTGATGAGATGGATTGATTCAGTGACTGAGGTAAAGGAGGTAGGTGTGCTGGAGACAAAAAGATTGGCACAGGATATAGCAGAATATTTGGCTGTTGTACATAGGGTTGCTAAGAGTTGCAAGCGACTTGACAACACATAACAACAACAATTTCCCATGGAACAGCTGGTAGATTTGTAACTGCATGCTTTTGGTATGACAGCACAGAGATCCAGCTTTGTTTCATTCCAAAATAGATGATCCAAAAGAATGTGGAAATTAATAAACAATATAAATAACACATGCAAGAAAAATCTTGCTGAAGGTTATTTAAAATTGGCTGGAACAAAAAAAAAAAAAAAAATTGGCTGGAACAGTACATCAACAAGGGACTGCCAGAAATTCAAGTTGAGTTCAGACTAGCCTTGGAATTACGGATAAAATAAGGATAAAATAGCACTTGACTAAAGCAGAGAATACTACAAATAAGTTATGTATATTTTAATGACTATGCAAAGGCCCTTACCAGCATGAATCATAACAAATTACATTTAACATTGAGAAGAATTTATTATTAGATGTCATCAAGTTGAGTGACTCTGAATAAATCTGAAAGCTGTCCTATTTTGTCCCATCCTCACTGTTTCTAATATGCTCCAGTCCATTTTAATTGTCACTGTTTCAATCCATTTTGTTGAGAGTCTTTCTGTCTTTTTCTGACCTTCAATCTTTCCTACCATGAATTTCTCCCCCTTCTCTGCCCCCTCAAGGACTTCTTTTTACAAAGTGCCTAAAGTATGTGATATGAAATTTTACCATTCTTGCCTCTTGCCTTCTAGGGACACCCTGGAAGCATTTCCTCCAAAACAGATATGTTTGTCATGTTTGGAAGTCCGTGCAGTATTCAATATTCTTTTTAAACACAAGTCAAAGGGATATGTACTCTCTTTTTTAATTTTTTCTGCCATCTTAGCTCTTTTTTAACTTTATTCTGATTTATTTACAAAGTTTGAGTACATATTTTACACAATAAGTTCCATCTTCATGCCTCAAATTCTATGCACTAAACAAACAATTTTGTTATTGGTTTGATGGTTTTGTTGTTGGTTTTTTGCTTTTTGTGTTTTCTTGAAGGTGAATGGTATCCTTTTTTAACTGTGATTTGAATGAATGCCAGCAGGTATTTTTTTTTTATTTTTTTATTTAACAGATCTTTAGAATGATCAATAGCATCAGGGAGGAACATACATCTAAGATTAACCAATTATAAAAAATGATTAGTGAAGCATTTGACCAGGACTAAATCTTAGAGGGCAGTAAGGAGGAGAAATAAGGACGAATGTAAATTAAAAACTCAGAAAGTGAAAAGAGTGTAGGCAAAATGTGGGAAATATATTCAGTGTCATCAAAGGCAATGAAATCTTGAATGGAAAAACTAATTTGGTTTATAAACTTTTACTTAAATTAGAAGAAAAAGTTTTAAGAAGATAATGGAGAAACTAATAAAATTGTTATACGAAAAAAATAATAGAGAAGGGAAAATGCACAAAAATTACTGGTACAGTGGTTTTTACATTATAAGAGCAGAAGTCTCAAAAAGATTCTATACTGTATATGTATGAGATTAATTTCTCTCATTTAAACTTTAATTTCACTTTGTAGAAGTAATTCTATTGTCCTTTGATCTTAGTTATGTTTCAAGAAGTTAAAAAGAAAGATAATTTGCCAATAATTTAGTTGAATCTTACATCATGCTTGTCTTAGTAGAAATTAGCTGATTTTCCAGAAATTTATTACTAGTCTTTTCTTTGAAGTAACTCTAAGCAGACTATAGTTTTTAATCCTTCAGTCTGTACAGGTGACTAGCAGTAATTGTTTCCACTATTGATATTAATTTAAACATGATCCCCAAAATATATGTTGTAAATCTCAGTACTTGGATGAAATTTCACTTGGGAATAATGTTTTCCTTTATATATTAGTGAGTTCATCTAAGGTATATTTATACATCTAAGGTGTATCATAGGGTGTATTTTAAGTCAAGTATCTTTCAGATAAAAATATGAGATTAGGCATAGACAAGCTTAGAAAAAACAGAAGGCATCATACTACTTAAAGATAGTCCAAGAATCCCACTAAAGGAAAAACAAGAAATTCCCCACAACAGGGACAGAAAGAACATTTTCCTAGATCAGACACCATAAATTTGGACTTCTATGTTTCTAAGCTTAGTGGGGAGGAGCTGCATTGTCAAACCAAAGGCACACAAGTTTGAATCTTCTAGGGACTCCAGGGAGGGGAATGATGGGCTATCTCCTTATGTGCTGTATGTTGTGGGGTACCATTGAACAAACCCATAGCTGACCCTCCAGGGTATTTTTAGAGATAATTAATTGCTCATCCTTCTCTCAAAAAGCAGATGGTGTATTTGAACCATGTCTTTGGGTTTGCAGTGTAGCTTCTTGCCACTAGACCACCAGAGATCCCCAGGAGGTATACTATCCCTGAACACCTGCTGGAGGATCTATCACCTATGAGTTGGTTCCAATGCTACCTAACAAGTAACAGCCTTGTCAATTCTGAGGGCGGAAAAAAGAAAACCAAACAAACAAAACTTCTTTTTACAGTAGTATTTCTGTTATAGCAATACTAAGAAACCAAGGCAATTTCACTCTTCTTTTTATTACTCTACATCTGAACATATAAAAAGTCTCACAAGTGGAACAATAAGTGATATTATGAAAAATGTAGAGAAGATTGAAATCCTCATTTTAGATCTTCAGAAAATAGCAATCAAGAAATCAAGATATATTGTTACATTAGGCAAATGTTATGCACAAAACTTCTTTAAGGTGTAAAAGGGTAAGGATACAACTTAGAGATATAAGCCATTGTCTTTCAATCATCCCCATAATGCAATGAAAATACCCCAGACGGTAAAAATAACCAACAAATCTACATTGGAGAAGTACAAACAGCCAGAATGTCCCTTACAAGAAAAGGTGGTGAGACTGTATCACCTGCTCTGGACAAGTTATAAAAAAGAGTCAGCTCCAAAAGAAAGATATTATAGTTGGCAAAGTAGTAATTGTTGTTGCTGTTGTTAGGTGTCATTGAGTATAGCTCATAGAGCCTCTATCTATGAACAATGGAATTGAATTCTGTCCTAGCCCATTGCTACACTCTATCAATCCATCTCATTGATGGTGTTCCCCTCTTTTACTGACCTTCCACTTTTACAAGCATGATGTCCCTTTCCAAGGAATAGCCTTTCCTGGCAACATGCCTAAAATACGTGAGATGAAGTCTCAGAATCCGTCCCTCTAAGAAACACTCTGGCTGTACTTTTTCCAAGATACATGTTTGTTGTTTTGGCCACCCACAACATATTCAAGTATTCTTCTCAAACATCACAACGCAAAGACATCAATTCTTCCGTCATTTTTGTTCGTTGTCAAGCTCTCAGCAGCATAAGTAATTGAAAGGACCATGACTTGATCAAGCACACTTTAATCTTTAAACTGGCATCATTGTTCCTAAATAATTTGGGGAGTTCCCTAACAGTGGACTTTCCCAATGCAATGTATTTCCTGATTCCCTGAATGCTGGTATTAAGAGTATTGATTATTGAGTATTGATCTAAGCAAGATGGAATTAGTGAAAATTTCAATCTCTTCTTCATCTACCATAATGTTGCTTATAAGATAAGACACTAAGAATTTTTGCCTTCTCCATGTTGAGGCTCAATGTCACAAAGACAAAGATTCTTACCCCTGGACCAATTGGGAGCATCAGGATGGATGGTGAAGAGATTGAGATTGTTCACAGCTTTAATTTGCTTGGCTCCACAGCCAACATTCTTGGAGCCAGCAGCCAGGTAATAAAAAATGTACTGTGATGGGAAAGCCAGCTGCTAGGGACCTCTCTAAAGTCCTGAAGAGCAACGGTGTCTCTCTGGAGACTAAGGTGCATCTGATACAGGCCATGGTCTTTGCAATCACTTGTTATGCATCAGAGACTTGGACAATGACCAAGGAGGATAGAAGGAGACTTGATGCCTTTGAGCTGTGGTGCTGGAGAAGAGTATTGAGAATACCATGGACTGCTAGGAAAACAAACAGATTCATCTGGGAAAGGGTTAAACCGGGTGGCTCCTTGGAGGCAAGGATTCTGAGGCTCCGTCTAACATACTTTGGACATGTTGTAAGGAGAGACCGGTCCTTGGAGAAAGACATCATGCTTGGGAGGGTAGAGGGACAGCACAGGAGGGGAAGGCCCTCTATGGGCTGGATTGATTCAGTGACTGGGATAATCGGGATGGGAGTGTCAGAGACAGTGTGATTGGCACAGGACAGAGCAGAGTTTAGGGCTGTTGTACTTAGGGTCGCTATGAGTCACAAGTGACTCAATGGCACATAACAACAACAATGTTGATATGTCATCCATATTGAAGGCTATAGTTCATCTTCTTCAGCAAATATTTCAAGCCCTTCTCATTTTAAGCAAACAAGATAGTATCATCTGCGTAATGCAGTTTATTGATGAGCCTTTCTCCAGTCCTAATGTCAAATTCCTCTTCACAGTGTCTAAAGACTTTACAGTTTATTTGCTCAGTATACAGCTCTGGTGTCCTAGTGGCAAGAAGCTGTGCTGTAATCCCAAAGGCATGAGGTTTGCGCCTACCAGGGGCTCCATGTGAGAAGGGTAAGCAATCTCCTCTGATGCAATTTACTGTTTCTGAAAATCTGCTGGAGAATCAGGTATGGGTTGGTTCTGACTCTATAGTACACCACCACAACAAATTATTTAATAGGCATGTAGGAAAAAAATACAACCTTGACACACATGGTTCCTAACTTTAAACCATGTATTGTTCTCTTCAGTTTACTTGGCTCCACAATCAACACTCTTGGTACCAGCAGCCAGGAAATCAAAAGATGAATTGCAATGAGAAAGTTGGCTGTCTGGAACCTCTCTAGAATACTGAAGAGTAATGATGTCAGTCTGGAGACTAAGGTATTTCTGATCCAGACCATGGTCTTCGCAGTTACTTACTATGTGTCAGAAAGCTCAACAATGACTACGGATGATAGAAGGAGAATTGATGCCTTTGAGCTGAGGTGCTAGAGAAGAGTTTGGAATATACCATGGACCACTAGCAAAACAAACAGATTCATCCTAGAGAGGGTGAAATCAGGCTGCTCCTTGGGGGCAAGAATTCTGAAGCTTCATGTGACATACATTTGTTTTAATGTGACATATTTTAGGCATGTTGCAAAAAGAGACGAGTCCTTAGGGAGTGACATCATGCTTGGGAGGGAGGAGGGACAGCACAAGAGAGGAAGACCCTCAATGAGATGGATTGACTCAGTGACTGAGGTAATGAGGTAAATGTGTCAGAGGCGATGAAGTTGGCTCAAGAGACAGCTGGATTCAGAGCTGTTGTACATAGGGTTTCTATGAGTTGCAAATAACTCAGTGGCACATAACAACATGTTCCCTTGCTCTGTTTGGACAACAGCTTCTTGATTTAGGTATAGGTTTCATAGGAGCATCATTAAGTGTTCTGGGATACCTATTGTTCTCAATGTTAACCATAGTTTTTATGATACACACAATCACACAAATAGACATCCTTCTGGTATTCTTTGCTTTCATTCAGGATCCATCATGCCATGATATCTGCCATGACACAACTGGTTTTATAACTTCTAATAAACATAGTTTGAACTTCTGCTATTCTTTGTCAATGTTATTTTCTAGCTGCTTTTGGGTGATTTCAGCAAAATTTCTTTTGTGGGATATTAATGATATTGTTCAAAATTTCTGCATTCTCACTGGTCACCTTTCTTGGAAATTGAAACAAATATTAATTTCTTCTAGTTATTAGGTCAGGCAACTGTCCTCCAAATTTCCTAGCATAGAGTAATATGTTCAGGGTTGTATCTGTTAACTGAAACATATCAATTGATAGTCCATCAATTCCTGGGGCCTTATTTTTGGCAAATCCCTGTAAGGCAGCTTAAACTTTTTCTTTCCTTAGCAAAGGCTAGTGTTCATATGTTATGTAAGTTTTTCAGTGTTATCAAATTATTTTTGGTACACTGATTTTGTATATTCAATCTTCTTTTGATGCTTCCTAGATCATTCAACATTTTCCACATAGAATCTAAAGCTAAAGGCTTGAATTTTTCATTTTGTTCAGTTCAGTATGATAAATACATATCAAATCCTTTACTTTTTATTCATCAACTTAAGCTCTTGTCATATTTCATTATACTTTGAAATCTTCTGTTCAGCGTTTTTACTCAGCATCTGCTCCCTTTGTTTTGGCTTCTCAGTGCTATAGTGGAGTTTTGAAGTCCTTTCTAACATCCATTTTGGGTTTTTATTCCTCCCCTAACTTTGTAATGACTTTTGGATTTCTTCATAGGTAGTATTTTTTATTCTTTTTAAGCAGCTTTGCCTTCAAAATTTGCATACATTGTGTTTCACACCATTCTTCATTTACATTGTATTTCATATAATCATTTCTATGCACTACGTTTTATAAAATTAATCACCACTGAACCTTACCTTTCATTACCCTGTTTCTCAGGTCCCCAATGGATCCTTCCCATTTCCTTCACCCCCTCCCTCTACCCACCAAATTGTTCAATCCTGTGGTTTCACCCCTATCCATCTTTCCCTCCTTGGGTCCTCATACACATTTTACTAGTTATCCCTCTATTTTTACAATAATGGTCTTGTGCAGTATTTGTCCTTAAGAGAATGAATTAGTTCACTCAGCATAGTTAGAAATTAGCCAATTGGCAGCACTGTATTAGATGATGGAGAGATTGAGGTTGTTAACAATTGCAGCTTGCTCAGATCAACAATCAACACTCTTAGTATCAGCAGTCAGGAAATCAAAAGACAAATTGCATTGGGAAAATCTGCTGTCATGCACCTATCCAGAGTGCTGAAGAGCAACAATGTCAGTCTAAATACAAAAGTGTGCCTAATCTAGGTCATGGCCTTCTCAACTACTTGTTATGTCTCAAAGAGTTGGACAATAACAAAGGTAACAGAAGAATAGAAGCCTTCGAGTTGTGGTGCTGGAGAAGAGTGTTGAACATACCATGGACTTCCAAGAAAACAAATAGCTTTGTCTTAGAGAGGGTGAAACCAAATCTCTCACTGGAGGCTATGATTTTGAAGTTCCACTTCACTTACTTTGGGTGGCCAGGATAGTTTGGTCATTGGAGAAGAACATCTTGCTCGGAAGGGTGGACAGACAGTGCAGGAGAGGAAGACCCCAGATGAGATGGATTGGTACTGTAACTGGGGCAATGGGCATTGGTGTGTCATAGTTAGTTAGACTGGCTCAGGACAGGGAAGGTTCAGAGCTGCTGTAACTATACATCACAGATGATGCAATGGCACATAACAACATACTATGACAGATTTGGAAGCAGGAGTGGCATCTACTTCCTAAATAACATGCCTCCAGAAACTCTATGAACTTTGATAAATATCAATAGTTGTAGAGATAGTCTTCAGGTCTTTTGTTCTTAGGGCTGCTGTGAGTTGTGCTCCGCTCTAAGGCAATAAATAGCAACATAACACATTACTAAAACAATATAAAATTATGCTTTTGTGGTGTTTCTTTAACAAAGATGACAGCAATTTACTGAGATAAATTGTATTTAAATTATCGTGTATATTTAATGGTCTTGAAAGAGTCTTTTTAAGGAAGAACTTTCCTTTTCCAAGAGTACACTGGATTTACTTTCTCCAAGACATATTTGCTTGTTCTCTTGGAAGTATGTGGAATATATGAAATACTTTTTCCATCACCACAACTCAAAAGGCATCAATTCTTATTATCACAAGCTTAGTCATTGTCTGATTTTCAGATACATAAAAATAATTATTAATAAGATGCACAGTCTTTAAATTGACATCATTGCTCTTTAACACCTTAGAAAGACTCTTAACCACTTATGTACCCAAAGCAATATGTTGCATGTTTTTTCTTGACTATGAATGACAAGGGTGTTGACTGTTAATAAGCTTCCTAAACAGACTTCTTCTTCATACATATTTTGAATATTTAGGAAACAAATTTTGCTGGTCATAATCTAGTTTTCACTCAACTCTCAAAAATTAATGAGGATAATATCCACTTACAATAAAAAAAATCTAAGAAAAGCAAAATTTCACATAAATGTCAATGTAAAAAAGTACATCTTTTTTATGCATAGACATAATTTAGATATTACTAAATAATCCAAAATCACACATACACAACACATATAAGTATATTTAGGTAAAATAGTTTTGTTGTGGTGTTTTTTCCTTCTCAGAAAATAATCATCGAGAGCTCTGGAGACATAGAGATCTGCACTACTAACGCAAAGGTAGTGCTTTTCTCTGGCAGGTAATGCTGAGCTGAAACAGCAATTATTTTAACTAACAAATATAAAACAAATTATAAAACTGATCTGGTATAATAAGATGTATTTACAAAGAAATGCTCAGCCTTATTCTAATTTATTTACAGGATCATCATTTATGTTATCCCTACTCCAGGAAATTATTCACAATGTATAATGTGCATATTAAAAAATTCCAGTGAGAAATAGAGTATGAACTATTCTGCTTTCAAAAGATTTGCATTTATGAGCAGAAAAATAGTAAACACTACTTTCTTGAAACAATCAGTAAACACAGAACATTATTCAAAGGGTTGTCAAGAGAATATCAAAATACTGAGTTAAAATAACTTCCTTAAAATCTTTACAAATGATAATTTCTTGTTTAAAAATGATTTGCACAGCAATTACTTCTTTGTTTTCTCTAGAAAATTGTTGACATAAAATCTATATTAAATGTTTTAGCTGGAACCACTTTGCCTGAAAATAGATGACCTGTGCTTTTTTCCCACACTCCTTTCTCTGGAAAGAAAAAAAGAAGGAATCAAACCGATCTAGATGCTTACATCCAAAAATCGTAGCAGACTTCAATATGGGTTGAGACTTTCCCAGTGCAGTTCATCTTTTTATTTCCTGGCTGCTGGTACCAAGAGTGTTGATGGTGGATGAAACAAACTACAGCTGTTAACAATTTCTATCACTTCACCAACTATCACGATGTTGCCAATTGACCCTGTGGTGAGAATCTTTGTTTTCTTGATGTTGAGCTTCAATCCATACTGAAGGCTGAAGTCCTTGACTTTCTGAAGCAAATGTATCAGGCCCTCCACAGTTTTCCTAAGCAAAGTTGCATCATCTGTATCACGCAGCTTGTTGATGAGTCTTCCTCCAAACCAGATGCCACATTCCTCCTCATAAAGTGCAGCCTCCCAGATGACCTCTTCTGCATATAGATTGAAAGGTATGGAGATAGGACGCATCCCTGGCATACACCCTTCCTGATTTTGAACGAGGCAGTGCTTCCTTCCTCTGTTCTGATGACTGCTTCCTGGTCCAAGTATAGGTTTCAAATAAGCATTAATCAAGGGTTCAGTGATTCCCATTCTTCTCACAGTTAGCCACATTTGTTGTGGTCCACACAGTCAAATGCCTTTGCATAGTCGATGAAATACAGATAGACATTCCTTTGTTACTTTTTGCTTTCATCCAAGGTCCATCTAACATTAGTTATAGTATCCTTAGTACCACAACCTCTTCTAAACCTGTCCTGCACATCTGACAGTTTTCTGTTGATGTGCTTGCTGTTCCAGTCCAATTTTTCTATAATTTTCATCAGAATCTTTCTTGCATGTGATATTAATGATATTGTTTGATAATTTCTGACCTCTGTTGGGTCACCTTTCTTTGGAATGGGAACAAATATTAATCTCCTCCAGATTTTTTAGTACAATTTGGTGAGTGTGTCCAGGACAGCATTTTTGAAATATGTCAATTGGTATCCTGTCTCTTCCCTGGGGGCTTGTTTTTTTTTGTCAATTCCTTCAGAGCAGCTTGGATTTTTCCTTCATCACCACAGGCTTTTGCTCATACATTGAAATAGGAAATTCCTACCAATTTTTGCAGTTAGAGATTGATCAAACATGCAATAAAGATGTTATTAATAATGAGTAACTGGAATACAAAAGTTGAAAACAAGGATGAAGGATCAGTAATCTGAATATAGGGGCTTGCTGACAGAAATGAGGCTGGAAATAGGATGACAGAATTCTGTACAATGATTTATTCATAGAAAATACCTTTTATAAGAAACAAACAGATTATACACATGGATTTCACTGGATAGTATGCATAGGAATTGGGTTGACCTGTGAAAAGAATCATTGGAGAAGCTCAATATCAGCTGTGAAACCTAGGTCAGGTACTGATTGTGGAACAGACCAACAGCTACTCATAGGCAAATTTAAGTTGAAGCTAAAGAAGATTAAATCAATTAGAACCAAAGTTTGATTTTGAGTTAAACCTATCTAAATCTCAAAACCGTCTCAAGAATAGATCTGAGGCCTTGAACACTAATCAGTGAAGATCAAATGAGCTGTGGAAGGATATCAAGAATATCCATAAAGAATGTAAAAGGTAACTACAAAGATGAAGTGGGGGGTGGAATTCCAAGATGAATGTCAGAGGAGACTGAATATTGCACTAGAACGCTGAGAAGCCAAAGTCAAAGCAAAGGGAAAAAATCAAGAATTTAAGGAACTGAACATAAAATTTCAAAGGGTAGTACAGGAAGACAAAGCAAAGTATTATAATGATATGTGCAAACAAGAAAATCAAAAAGGCCAAAATTGTTTGGCATTTCTTAAGCCAAAGAAACTAAAGAACAGTTTCAAGCCTCAAGCTTCAATACTTAAGGATGCTTTGAGCAGAATGCTAAATGATCCAAGAAGCAATAAAAGAAGTTGGAAAGAGTATACAGAGTCACTGGACCTAAAGAAATTGACTGACACAGAAAAATTTCATGAAAGAATTCTGGCATTAAAACTTATTAATATCTTTTCTGTACTGGTAAACTCGTGATCTCTAAAGAGTTATTTTCATGTAAAACCATATACCAGTCATTTCATCAGAAGAGTCAAGAAAGTTTCAACTTAAAACAACTTTACAAGAAGCTGCACTGCAATCCTAGAAGTACGTGGTTCGATTCCACCAGATGCTCTGCTGGAGAAGGAGGAAAAATCGCCTCCTGTACCAGTCAGATCTGATTTGACGGTACACACACACAATATAATAAAAATAAAATTTAAAAAAATTAAAAAAACCTTTACATTTATCATCCAAGTAAATTTGATGAACTGCTTTAAAATCTTGTGTCTTAAGTTAAATAGTACCTAGTAGACCAATTTTCTAAAATCATTATCAAATAAAAAAAGAGATAAGAGTTCTGTTGTGCTTACCAAAATATATCATTTCGCACTGGCTTTAATTTTTACCAATTAACATTTTCCCAAGCTTATTTAAGCTATTGTTGTAATTAAATGATTAACTTTCTATATTCTTCTGTTCTAAGTAAACCTCAAACAGAAAAAAGATTTCTTTTTCTTAAAAATGATTATCTGAAACTCTAACTTGCCTGTTCTTTTCTCATATTTTAGTAAGTAAAAAAATCTAACAAAAATCCAAAACAGAATTTAAAGAAAGTTAAATATTATGTTCTTGCAATACAGAATGTACAATGTGTTTGATCATAATTGTAAATTTATACATCTTTTCAAATATATTATTTTTCTTTTCTAAAACTTACTTTCTAGTTCTTCCTGAACTAAAACATTCTCTTCTATTTAGGATCTATTCAGTGAAACAATTATCTTGAGGGAAAGTAATATTATAAATGCACACACAATATATTTTACTAGAACATGAATTTCTTTTTAATTTTTATTAATCTTAATGAAAATTTACAGAGATTTTGGATATCCATTCATTCATTGTTGTACTTTTCTCCCTTTCCCTCCCACGCCGCCCCCGCAGTTTGTTCTTCTCTTTGAAAAGTAAAAGAAAAATTCCTTCACTGGTATACAATACCCCGCCTCCCGCCCCGCCCCAAGTACACTCAACTGGGCAACCTTCATTCTGGACTCTTGTGATAGCCATAATACCCTATCATATATCTCTTTTAATCTGTTCTCTCCCTCATCTGTTTCAATGCAGCATACATAATTTATCCAGTTTTTCTCATTCTTTTATTCCAATCCTGATGTCAGTCCCATTCTACAACAGTGGCACTATGCAGTGTTTGTCCTTTTGTGACTGAGATATTTCACTCAGCATAATGTCCTTCAGGGTCACCCATTTTGAATAATATTGCATGAGTTCCTTGTTTTTCAATTCAGTGTAGTAGCTTCTAAAAAAAATGAATTTCTCATAAATGGGACTCTTATTTTGTAAGAACACAAATAGAAGCTAAAAATGTAAATATGTATTTAAGCATTTGTTCTCAAATTCTGTGGGACAAATTATTGTAATTATAATTATTTATCATTATTATGTTATGTTTTATTTACTTTTATAAAGTAATATTTATTTTATCTTATTTATGCTGAACAACTACAAGTGAGAAGGATAAAATAATTAATTGTATAGTGCTCTCCAGACTCTCTCAAGTTATGTAGTATTTTTCAAAATCTTTGTTCCAGAGTGCTGTGTATTGCTCCATCATGTGAATGCACTATAATTTTAAATCCATTTGGTTGTGGTTGAACATTTGAAAAATCACAACGTTACACAATTTGGTGAGTGAAAGGCAGGGTGAAAGGAAATTGGAAAGATCTGGTGGTAATGTGAAAAAATCAAGTAATGGTGGGCATAGTCCAATGGTAATTAATAAAATATAATGAAAGAGAATGATTATATGTAACAAAATGTGAGTAATAGTGTGAAAACTATGTATAAAAACTTTGTATACTTTGTACACAGTGTAAGCAAACCAATATAAAATAAAATTTTGAAAATAGTTCTATTTAAGATCTTATTTATGCTAAGTGCCAAAAGTGAAGTGATGCTGTTTTGTGATGTATTAGAATGAAGTTTTTGCTGTTGTTGTTGCTAGGCATTAACAAGATTTATTTGAAAGTAGGGAGGTTTTTTTTAAAATTTGTATTTATCTATTTTTTATGAGGAGTGATTTACCATCTAGAATGACGGTGGATTTCTCAAATTCAGAAATCCTCCCTTGTGATAATGGTAATTATATGTAAGCTTGTCTATTGTTCACCTGAAACTTAGGCCACTGTAGCGATTTTTGTGCCAGGCTCAGAAATGTCTAAAGGCCACAGTCTTGGGGATTCCACTAGTCTTTACCAGACTAGAAAATGTATCCATCTTATGTTTAACTTGTTTCACATTTTCTCCCACTTCTGCAGTATCTTCTGTGTTTCCTTCTAAAATGATCAGCAGGTGGTAGCTTGGCACCATCTACTTCTTATTTCTGGTTTGCGAGGTTTATCAATCCTTTGGACTATTTCAGTACATATTTGCTTCTCTTCCATTTTCTTTATGATACATAAAGAAAGATCAATAATCACACCTTAGATGGCTGTTCTATTTCAACCTTTTAATATATAATTTCAAATATTAAGCTTTAACATATAATTTAATTAAGGGCCACTTTCTATCAGGAGTGAGGAGAAAAGTAAAAGGATTGTAGAAGATAAAATGTCTTCATTACTTTCTTTTATTTATTTTTATGAGTTTTTCTTGAAGCCTTATTTTTATATTTGTATTACGTATCGAAACCCTATCAATTAAACCTCTGACTACAGAAATACCATTTGAACAACAAAAGTTACACATTGACTTAAAATTTTTCCTACCTTTGTCATAATATATTGTCATTGAGCAAAACTCTAAATTAAAAGAATTTATTTTACCATTGATCTTTTTATCTAAACTTTCATTGTATAAATGTAGGAAGATTAATGGTCCTCCAACACATTCCAACTAATTGCTGGAACCTAAAAACAAATTATGTTACATGGCAAAGAGGAATGAAAGAGGTGGAATTAATATTGCTAATCTGAGATTAAAATAAGATTAGGGTAGATAATCCAGTTTAATATAGTCAAAAGACTCACTAAATGTGGAATTTGGAGACAGAAAAATGGTGTTTAAGTGATTAATGGATTGTGAGAAACACTGAGTCTTTAGGCTTATAATAGGGAAGAAAATTAGGGGCAAGGATTAGAGGCAGTATAAAGAAAGTGGGGAAAGACAATGAGGTTTATTTATTCCTCGAGCCTACAAAAGGAAGTTCTGATAGCCTAGCAGTAAGAAATTGTGCTACAATCCAAAAGGCACGCAGTTTGAGGCAGTTTTAGAAGGACCTTTTCTTATTGTTATGTGCTTTCGAGTTGCTTGCAATTCATAGGAACCCTATGTATAACAGCCCTAAACCCTTCTCTGTCCTGTGCCAATCGCACCGTCTCCTACACACTCACCCAGATTACCCCAGTCACTGAATCAATCTACCTCATAGAGGGCCTTCCCCTCCTGTGCTGTCCCTCTACCCTCCCAAGCATGATGTCCTTCTCCAAGGACTGGTCCCTCCTTACAACATGTCCAAAGTATGTCAGACAAAGTGTCAGGATCCTTGCCTCCAAGGAGCAGCCCAATTTTACCCTCCACAAGATAAACCTGCTTGTTTTCTTAGCAGTCCATGGTACCCTCAATACTCTTCTCCAGCACCACAGCTCAAAGGCATCAATTTCTTCTATTCTCCCCAGTCATTGTCCAATTCTGTGACGCATAACAAGTGATTACAAAGACCATGGCCTGTATCAGAAGCACCTTAGTTTCCAGAGTGACATCATTGCTCTTCAATACTTTGGAGAGGTGCCTGACAGCAAACTTTCCCATTGCAATATGTCTTGTAATTTCCTGACTGCTGGTGCCAAGAATGTTGACTGTGGAGCCAAGCAAACTAAAGCTGTGAACAATCTCAATCTCTTCACCATCCATCCTGATGCTGCCAATTGGTCCAGTGGTGAGAATCTTTGTCTTCTTGACACTGAGCCTCAATCCATATTGAAGGCTGCAGTGCTTGACCCTCTGCAGCAAGTGCTTCAGGTCCTCCTCAGTTTCAGCAAGCAGGGTTGTGTCATCTGCATAACGCATATTGTTGATTAATATTCCACCAATTCTGATGCCACACTTTTTCTCATAGAGCTCAGCCTCCCAGATAATCTGTTCTGCATACAGTTTGAAAAGGTATGGAGATAGGACACATCCCTGGCATACACACTTCCCAATTTTGAAACATGCAGTGTTTCCTTGTTCTGCTCTGACCACTGCCTCTTGGTCCAAGTATAGTTTTCACCTTAGCATGATCAAGTGTTCTAGGATTCCCATACTTCTCAGAGTCAGCAAAAGTTTGTTATGATCAAAAACGACTTTATATAATGAATGAAACACAGACAGACATTACTCTGGTATTCCTTGCTTTCAGCTAAGGTCCATCTAACATTAATTATAATATCCCTAGTACCACAACCTCTTCCAAACCCAGCCTGGACTTTTGGCAGTTCTCCGCTGATGTGTTGCTCCAGTCGTTTTTGGATAATCTTCAGTAGAATCTTGCTTGCATGTGAAATCAATGATATTATTCTATAGTTTACACACACTGTTGGGTCACCTTTCTTTGGAATGGGAACAAATATAGATCTCTTCCAGTCAGTTGGCCAAGTGGTTGTTCTTCAGATTTCTTGGCACAACTTGGTCCAGAACACATCCAAGGCGGCATATTTGAGCTGAAATATGTCAACTGGTATACCATCTATTCCTGGGGCCTTATGTTTTGCTATTTCTTTCAAAGCAGCTTGAACTTCTTGCTTCATCACCATAGGCTCTTGCTCATATGTTATTTCATTAAATTCTTCTGTGTCTGCTAATTCCTTTCAATACAGTGACTCAGTATATTCTTTCCATATTATTTTTATACTCCCTGGATCACTTAATATTCTGCCTAAAGCATCCTTGATTATAGCAACTCGAGGTTTGAATTTGTTCTTCAGTTCCTTAAGCTTAAGAAATGCTGAGAGGGTTCGGCCCTTTTGATTTTCTGATTCCAGCTCCTTGCACATTTCATTGTGATATTTCACTTTGTCTTCCTACCCTGCCTTTTGGAATCTTCTATTCAGCTCTTTAGTATCTTGAATTCTTTTTTCTGCTTTGGCTTCCCTGTGCTCCATTGCAATATTCAGAATTTCTTCTGATATTCATGTCTTTTCTTCCTCCTCTGTCTTTGTCATGACCGTTTGCACTCTTCCTGGATGATATTCTTGATATCCTCCCACAGCTCATCTGGTCTTCGCTCATTAGTGTTCAAGGCCTCAAACCTGTTCCTGATGGTTCCGAAATTCATGTGGAATAGACTCAAAGTCATATTCTGGTTCCCGTGGATTCAGTTTAATTTTCCTTACCTTCAGCTTGAGCTTGCATATTTGTAGTTTATCGGTAATCTTATTCTGTGTAAGTAATTGCCTCTTAAAACCCACTGGAGAGTCAGTTATGGGTCAGTTCAAACTCTATTGTATGTAACAAGTGCCTACGAAAAGGAAATCAGCCCTACTTACACCTTAATTTTATGTCTAAAAGGTCCATTAAATTCTGATCTTTAACAGTCTAAATTTAATTTTTATTACTTTATAGTGAAATTTCAGTATTGCAGAAATAAATTATTACAGAGTGCTAAGGTATATACATTTGTTAATTGTATAATATTTTATAAACATAGCTTGCATTCAAAGGATATAACAGTCAGTTAGCTCAACATTCTCCTAACAGAAGTGATAAAACATAATGAACTTTTGTCGTACTGGTAAGGATAACATGATGGAACAGAATTCTTTCGGAAGAGACTGATTCAGCCAGTAAGAATAAGGCCGCACTTCATAAATAAAGCAGTAACAGTTCATTAAGGTCATGGTGGCAAGCCAAAGATTGAACCTAAGGGAATCAATCAAGCCCGTGCAAGGCTAGTTCTCCTTTAATTTTAGAACCACTACACAGAGACAAACAACTGTTTAGAGTATATAGCTCATGAACATGTATGAGAAATTCATAGAGAATTTTAAAACTATTTTGTGAAGAAGAAATCTGTATCAGGAGGGATGAAGTTAAATTCATAATTTCTATGAGGAAAATCAGTAGAAGCTCTAACTATACATTTGTTATTAAAGTGACCACATGTGATCAATTGTATCAAGGGACATTCATTTGAGTAACCCTTGAGCTTCTCTTAATGTGGTTAAAGGATACCTTACCCTTATTTCTCATCAAAACAGAGAGCAAATAGCAGATGAACAATAATTTACATGGAGTCTCCCACGGTGGTAGGATTACTTCAGCTCTGAATCAGCTTTATCAGAAACTCCATTTTTGACAGTAGAGTCTGAGTCAATTAGTTTATAAATGACTGATTTCTATGCTCAAGAGACTGATACAAAACTAAAATTCCCATATATAGGGTAAAACTGAGAAGGCTATCTTTCCCTTGTCTGATGTCAAGAGCAAATCCTTCTCAATGCTGAAGCCAAGTTTGTTAGACAGATATTAAGGGCATAAGATGATGTACTGTGCTTCTCCTCGAAAGAGAATGTTTTAGTCAGTAAATTGGAAGACCATAAGGAATATTTTATCTAAGTCTTGAAAAGCTTGATAAATTATCTTTGCTCAAAAGCAAAGTTTAACTTTGCAGTGAGCTGCACAGGAATGTCACTGGAAATAATATTTCTCTCAATTTCTTGCACTAAGTTGGAAGAAAACTGTCATGTTTAGCATTTAAGTTATTTTATGACTTATAGAAAGTTATATGAAATGGTTTAAAATATAATTTTTCTTCTGCCTTATTTCAGTCCCAAAGACAAAACCAGGTCACCTGAAATTTGGGAATCATCTGTCTTCATTAACAGTATACTTCTATGAAAAAGGGGAAAAAAAAAAAACAGCGTGTATTAAGATTCTCTCCATATGCAAACAAAGAAAGGGAGGGAAGAATTTTTATTTTTGCTTGTTTTCTTCTCAAGTCCATAATTATCACTGCATTCTATACATAACTCAATTAAACCTTCTATATTCTAGCATTGCTTGTATACAAAAGTAAATTAACAAAAGTTTGTTGATTTTTTAAAGCATGATGAGTAAGAGAATTGTCAGGTTCAAAAAACATAGTAAAACTATGACTAAAGAAAATTCTCATAAAAGTTTCTCAAAGAACATTTTTTTCCACACCACTAAGAATGATCATCAGGTTCTTGTCACAAAAAGAAACTCAGAGTTAGAGGTAGTCACTGACTAGCATGAACAATCAAAACCACAAAGGAAGTGTAAAAAAAAAATTTTTTTAAATGTTATCTTAGAACTGAAAGCAGAAGTAACAATTCATTTATTATTTACAGCATTTACAATTGGCTTGTTGTTAGCTGCCGTTGAGTGGGCCATGACTCATAGTGATCCTATGAACAAAAGATCTGAACACTGTTCTATCCTGTGCCATCCTCACACTTCCTGACACACAGGGGCCCATTGCAGCAGTCACTGTGTCAACTCACCAAATTGAGTATCATTTACAGCAATCTATTTTTTTAAATTAAATTTTGTTAGTTTTAATGAACATTTACAGAGATTTTGGGTTTTCATTCATTCATTGTTGCACTGTTTTCTCCACCCTCATCCCCAGTTCGTTCTTCTTCCCCCACCAATGTCTGTTTTAATTGTCCAATTGCCACAGTGCTTGTCAAAGCCAGTTCTGATTAATCTCCTTTGTCAGTGTGTCCCTTGTCATTCCCTATCACTCCTCCCTGAGAGAGACTTCACCCTGATTCATAAGGAAAAGGGGATGGCATATTTTCTTAGCTACTTCCTGCTGAAAAGGGACGCTGTGAGTTTCAGGGTGAAGATCTTCTCTCACTACTCTAAAGGGCCCCCTTGGCAGTAGGAAACACATAGACTATTATGGAGATTTATTTTGGAATTTAGATGCACTGTTATCAATTGTGCTTAGCCGTACATGTTCATATCCTTGAAGATATATCATGGAAGTGTTGCAGCCTAGAAGATACAAGTTTAACTAACAAGTTAAAAGTGCATGAGTCAAAAATGGAAAAGCAATAATATTCTGAGTAGAGGTTCTAATAGTGGTACAAATCAAGTTACAGAGGTAAGGTGGTTCCATTGCCATCCTTACTCTAACTTAATTCTTTTTTTTTCATTTAAATTTGTTATTAATTTCAGTGAAAATTTACAGAGGCTTTGGATTTCCATTCATTCATTGTTGTAGATTTGTCCCCTCCCAAGCATCCCCCCACCAGACATCACCCTCTTGGAAAAGTAAAAGAAAAGATTCTTTCATTATTTTACAAACCCTCCCCCAGGTCCACTCCACCATGTAGCCATCGCTCTAGACTCCTGTCATGACAGAAATACCTAATCACAATATTTGCAAGAAAAAAAATGCCATAGATCCATGTTTCCTCCTCTTTGAAAGTACAATAGAAAATGACAAAAATCATGTAAAACTCATGAAAAGAAAAACTTAAAATACTTCAGAAATACATATAACCAAATCCAATCCCCTGCTTTTTAGTGGATTCTGACTCACAGTTCCCCTTAGGTAGATTTCTAAAGAAATAAATCTTTATGGGAGGAGACGTTGCATTTCTGTCGTGGAAGATCCAAAACACCAACTTAGAGATTAGCAGCCTGATGGTAATGATATCACTGATATGCCTTCAAACGCACATGGATTAGATTAGATGCTATCGAGTCACGTATGACTTACAGTGACCCTGTGAACAAAAAAGAGTCTTATCATGAGCTATCCTTACACTTGCTGACACATAAGAGCCCATTGCAGCAGTCACTTTGTCAATCTACCTCATTGAGGGTCTTCCACTCCTTTGCTGACCCTCTACCTTTCGTAGCATCATGTCCCTCTACAAAAAATAGTCCCTCCTAGCAACATGCCCAAAGTATATGTGGCAAACATAATTAAATCTCAGTAAGAATAAAACAACTCACTCCACCCCTACCAACCACCCAATCAAGTACTAGACTAATGATTAAAATCTTGACACAGAAAAAGAATAAACAAGAAATCAGCAAGAGAAGATTAAGTCTCTGATGTAGTTAATATATGTATTTAATCTCCAGGGGAAAAGTAACTATAAGTGATTACCATTAATATTGTTCAATAATTTGTGCAATCAGTTGGACCACTTTTTTTTTTCTGAATGGGAACAAGCACTGATCTCTTCGTCTTTTTTGGCTAGGTAGGCTACTTTTCAAATTTCTTGGTATAGACAGATCAGCAGGCCCAGGATGTATCTGTTTGTTGAAACATCTCAATTGATTTTCTTGATCTTTATTTTTTGCCGGTTCCTTCAAGATAGCTTTGATTTTCTTTTTTCCCCTTCAGCATCATTCGTTCTTGATTATGTGATACTACTTGAAATTGTTCCATGACAACTACTTCTTTTTTTTGGGTCAATGACTTTTTTTCCCCATTTTCATTTCCTACTTCCTATATCATGCAATAGCTTTCCCATAAAAAAAAAAATCTTTCAGTGTTATAATTAGAGGCTTGAGGTTATGCCAAGTGTGTTCATTGTTTTTAATTTTTTATTCCATGTTGTACAACTCATTATATTTTGTCTTGTCTTCTTGATTTGCTCTTTAAAGTCTTCTGTTCATTCCTCTTCACTGTTTCTTCCCTTCACGTTAATTTCTCTGTTCTAATGTATGTTTCAGAGTCTCTTGATAGCCATTTTGGTCTTTCTTTTTAATGAAGTTGTTATATTCTTCATGGATGATGTTATCCCAAACACATTTTGTCTTCAGTAGTTAGTATTCAATGTATTAAACCTATTCTTAAGGTATTAAATTAAAAAATCAGGTGAATGAAACTAAAAACTACACTTTGATTCCGTTAGATATGCTTTCATTCTCTTCACCTACTTTGAACTTGTATATGTGCAAGTCTATTTCAAGGTCAGCCCCTGGACTTGTTCTAATTGGTTGAATTCTTCTAATGGTGCAGTCAGTTTCTGAATATGAGTCATTTATTTTCTTTTTAAAAAGAATATATATGTAATAAAGAAATCATTGATTGTATAAAATGCTATTATGTTATATTCACCTTAATTTCTACTACCAAGGCCATATTTTCCAGTTATCAATTCTTTATTTCCAATTTGTGCAGTCAACACTAATTATCAATATATCTTGATTGAATGTTAGATAAACTGAAGCCTTTAAAAATTGCTGAAAGTATTTTCTTCAATGTTAGCTTTAGTTCTCCATGTTTATATTGAAGTAATAGTCATAGTAACAGGTCTTCTTTATGTATATGTGGTTACTACCCTATCAAATATAACATTGTACCTTATGATATATCTTAAAATATTCATTTTTTAATTTTTTTTTGTGTGTGTGTGTACCGTCAAATCAGATCTGACTGGCAAGGGAAGAGATTGTTCCTCCTTCTCCTGCAGAGCATCTGGTGAATTTGAACTGCACACCTCTGGGATTTCAGTGCAGCTTCCTGCCACTAGGCCACCAGAGCTCCCTGAAGTGTTCTTTTTGATGATGGAGATAGCAATCTTTCTTTTTAATTAGTCATTCCTGGCATAGTAGATCATATAAATAAATAGCAACACATTGATGGCTAGGATGTTAATCTTTATATGTTCCATTTCTTTTTGATAAATTCAAATTTTCCTAAAATCATACATTATACATTTTACGTTCAAATTAATAGTGAATATTTGAAGCTGTTTTTCCTAATTTTAGCTTGTGTCCCACCAGTAAATGAAGGTACACCAGTTGCTTAAAGTATTATTTCATCCATTGTCGTCAAAGATGACTATTTTAAGCAGATAGCCCATCCTCGACATTTTACAGTGTTTTTCAAAATGAGGGATTACAAGGTATCTGGCATTAAACCACAACATTCTGTTGCTATTCACAAAATTTTCAAGGACCAATTATTTAAAAAATAAGTGGCTAGTCCTGATCCCTAGCTTGTCATAGTCTGGGAATTCTGCTGAAACCTGTCCTTGTGATCAAGCTGATTTTAAAAACTATGCCGTAACTTCCAGCATGACAGCAACATAAAGAGCAAACTGACAAATAAGTGGTGGTCATTGATATTAAGGCAGAAAAATTTAAAGAAATGTAGTTATGAAGTTTGTACAAGCCTCTGATTTTTGCCTCACATATTTTAGGCATGTTGCCAGGATGGACAAGTCCTTAAAAAAGGACTTCATGCTTAGAAGGGTGAAAAAAGACTGTGGATGAGATGGATTGACATAGTAACTGTGGACATGGGGCAGGTCTGTCAGAGACAGTAAGACTGGCTCAGGATAGGGCAGGTTCAGAGCTATTGTGCATCAGGTCACGAAGAGTTATAGTTGACTTTGCGGCACATACTTACAGCAACTTCTTACAACTTTGACATCAGAGTGCCCCAATTCAGCTGTTGTTGACTGCCATAGTGTCGAACATGACTCATAGTTACCCTATGAACAAAAGACCTGAAACCTTTCTATAACTATCATCATTTCTCAAAGTTCATAGGGTTTCCAGAGGCATGTTTTAAAGGAAGATGCTACTCGTGCTATAGATACTATAATTAAAATGTTAGACTCCTTTCCTCCAAGTTAGAAACAACTTATAGTTGACCTCCCATTAGATCTGACTCTGTAAATTGCTTGTGAGGATATAGTCCATCTTTCTCATATGAAGTCACTGGTGAACTTTAGCCACCAGAGAGGCATCGTCACTGGTTTAGCGTGTAGCTCCTTATTGACCAATCACCAGAGTTCCCTAAACATACCATGTACTGTTCTTTATATTTTGATGGTTACTGTCAAGTGTCATTTGTCTAAGTTATGGTTTTATGTGCTTTAGTAAAATACTTGATTATACTGTCCTTGTTATATAACATAATCTAATAAAATCAATCAGTGGGAAAAAAAAGAGTTTCTATATGGCATATTCTGCACTCAGATTGTAAATAAATATTTTGACAAAATTTGTTCTTTCTTTATACACTTTGCATCACAACATGTGTTATATAATTATTTAAGTAGTGAGCTCTACTGGCTTACTGGTAAGGAATTATGTAGTCAATCCAAAGTTACAAAAGTCAAATATATCAGTTTCTCTTAGGAAGGAAGATAGGCAATCTATAGTGGTACTTACAGCCTCTAAAAACTCCTCACCATCTTTATAATACTAATTATTTCAACATATACTATATATCTACATGTCTATATATTTATTTATATAAGATGTATGTGCCATCAAGTCACCTGCAACTCATAGTGACCCTATGTAGAATAGCTCTGAAGCCTTCCCTGTCCTGAGCAAGTCTCAGTGACTCAGATATACCTACCCCATTGTCCTAATTCCAGTATCAATCCAGCTCATCTGAGGTTTTCTTCTTTTATGATGTCCCTCCACTCCTGTGAGCATAATGTCTTTCTCTAAGGACCGCTGCCTTCTAGCCACATTCCCAAAGTATGTGAGATAAAGCTTCAAAATCCTAGCCTCCAAGGAGAAACTTGATTTCACCCTCTCCAAGACAGATCTATTTGTTTTGTTGATAGTCCATCATATATGTTCAAGACTCTTCTCCAGCACAACTCAAAGACATCAATTATTCTTCTGTCCTCATTAGTCATTATCCAGCTCTTTGACATAAAGCAAGTAATTTTGAAGACTATGGCCTGGATCAGGCACACCTTAGTCTCTAGGCTGACTTCATTATATCTAAACTATATCTGGACTAGTGTCAAGAAGCTGCACTTTAATCCCAAAGGCACATGGTTTGAGCCTATCAGCTGCTCTGTGGGAAAATGTTGGACAATCTTCTCCAGCGACATTAACTACTTCTGAAAACCTGCCAGAAGGTCAGCTATTAGTAGGTTTTGACTCAATGGTACAGAAGAACAACACAAAATTTACACACACATATATATATTTTGAGGTTCTATCTCACTTACTTTGGGCATGTTGCCAGGAGGCACCAGTCCTTGGGAAAATATAACATGCTTGGAAGAATAGAGAGACAGCACAGGAGAGAAAGACCCTAGATGAAATGGATTGACACAGTAACTGGGGTAATGTGAGTAGATGTATCAGAGCCAGTGATGTTGGCTCAAGATAGACAAGGGTTCAGGTCTACTGTGCCTAGGGTCACTATGAATAGTTGACTCTACAGCATATAACAAGACCAGTAACAATTGATCTAGTAAGGGGTTGCATTATCAACCCAAAGGTCGGTTTTTCTACTACCTGCTGGAAGATAGAAAAATAAACAATCTTGTATGTGATTTAAAGGGAGCTCTGGTAGCCTAGCAGTAAGAATCTGAGCTGAATCCCAAAGGCACGTGGTTCATACCAGCCAACTGTTCCCACTGGTGTGTCAGCTGCAATTCAATTGTACACAACAACAACAATCATGTGATTTAAAGCCTCTGAAAAGTCATTAGCTAATCATAGCTAAACCATAGCTAATCAGCTATGAGTTGGTCCCCATTCTTCAGTAGTGAACATGTTTATTTTCAACTATAACTCATTTTAATTATTTACAGGAAGTATTTTAAGCTGACAAAACTGTATTGATCATCATAGAATCCAAGATTTCTGAGTCCATTCAGTCTTAGATATCCTTTTGTGTCTCCCTTCCAGGTTAAACAATAGTAAACGGTTTGTTTAGTGGAGATCACTTGGCCTAGGACACTGTGCGCTTTAAAAAACTATGCGTACAAACTTGAGAAAACAGACATTTTAGCATCTGATTAACCAGACTGAACTCATTGCTATCCATCAATTCATGATTCATGGCAAACCTAAAGAAATATAGTAGAAATATCCAATAGGGTTTCCAAAGTAGTGATTTTCATGGAAGGAAATGTCACATCTTTCTCCATTTTAGCAGCTACTAAATTCAAACCACATTTTCACATTGTGCAGCTACATCCCCATAGGAGGGTCTGATTATATACTGTGCTTTGGGATGTATGGTCATTCTGTTGAGGATTGTTTTTTCTGCAATTAAGAGACAATGAAAAACTATTTGATGCTTTGATGCTACCTCCAGAGAAATTAACAATAATTCAAATTTATTTTCACTGTCCTTTTGAGAGCTCCTTCTTAATATTTCTATTAACTCAACTTGAACCAAACTAAGTTGTTGTTGTTGTTGTTGCTATATGCTATTAAGTCGTATAGGATTCATAATGACCCTATAGACAATAACTTTGAACCTAGCCTATCTTGAGGCAATCTCATTGTTTCTGACATACTTGTCCTCATTCTCGGAGTCACTGTGTCAATGCATCTCAGCCAGGGTCTTCCTCTCTATACTGACCTATCATCCTTCCAAACATGTTTTCTTTCTCTAAGGACTGGTCCCTCCCGGTAACATGAATAAAATATGTGAGACAGAACTTCAAAATCCTTGCCTTCACATGCATCTCAGCCAGGGTCTTCCTCTCTATACTGACCTATCATCCTTCCAAACATGTTTTCTTTCTCTAAGGACTGGTCCCTCCCGGTAACATGAATAAAATATGTGAGACAGAACTTCAAAATCCTTGCCTTCACCTTATCTAAGACAGATTTCTTTGTTTTCTTGGCAGTCAATTGTATGAACAATGGTATGTACTCTTCTCCAGAACAACAACTCAAAGGCATCAATTCTATCATACTTAGTCATTGTCTAGCTCCCTGAAGCACGGTAAGTAATTGAGAAGTCCATGGCTTGGATCAGCACATTTTAATCCTTGGCATTCTGGTAAGGTCCCTGCCAGCAGACTTTCCCAAAACAATTCATATTTTAATTTCCTGACTGCTGGTGCCCAAAGTGTTGATTGTGGAACCAGAACAAAACAGAATTGCTAACACCCTCAATCTCTTCTCCTTCTGTCATGATGCTTCCTAATGGCCTGATGATGAGAATAATTGTTTTCTTGATGATGAGGCACAATCCATGTTGGAGACTGAAATCCTTGACCTTCTGTAGCAAACACTTCACGTTTTCCTCAGTTTTTGTGAGCAAGGTTGTGTCATCTTCACAATGCATATTGTTGTTGACTCTTCCTCCAATCCTGATGCCACATTCTCCTTCATAAAGTCCAGCCTATCAAATTTCTGTTCAGCAAATAGATTGAAAAGACAGGGAGAAAGAATTCATTCCTGCCCCACTCCTTTCTCAAATTTCAACAATGAATTGTTTGTTACTGTTTGTACAACTGCTTCCCAGTCTAATTATAGATTCTGATGGGCACAATCAAGTGTTCTTGGATTCCCATTTTTCTCAAGCTTAACCACAATATGCTGTGATCCACACAGTTAAATACCTTTGAGTAGTCAATGAAACACCGAGAACCTTCCTTGGGTACTTGCTGTTTTCAGCTAATATCCTTCTGACATTGGTTATGATGTCCCTAGTGCCATGGTATTTTCTAAATCCTGCTTTTATTAATGGCTGTTCCCTGTTGATATACTGTGCCAATAATTTTTTTTTATAATCTTCATCAGGATTTTGCTTGTGTGTAACATTAGTGATATTGTTTGATAACTTTGACATTCTGTCTAATCACTTTCTTTGCTAATGAGAATATGAATTTCTTCTGCTCCTAAGTTGACAAGGTAACTGTCCTCCAGATTTCTTGGCACAACATTGTAAGTATATACAGGACTACACATGTTTGTTGAAATATGTTCATTGCTATTCCATTAGTAATTGGGGCCTTGTTTGAGTGTTTGTTTGTTTGTTTGTTTATTTGTTTGTTTGTTTTCTAATTCCTTCAGAGAAGCTTGAATTTTTTTCTATTACCATTGCTTTTTGATCATATGCTATTTCATGAAATTGTTCTCTCTTGGCCAATTCTTTGTGGTTTATTGATTCTGTTCACTCTTTCCATCTTCTTTGGATGCTTCCTGGATCATTCGCTAATCTGTCCATATTGTTGCTGCTGTGTACTATCGAGTAATAACCAATTCGTAGCTGACCCTCCAGTGGATTTTCAGGGACAGTTAATTGTATGGGAAAAGATTGCCCATCCTCCTCCCGTGGAGCACCTGGTGGACTTGAATTGCACGTCTTTGGTATTGCAGCACAGCTTCTAGCACCAGAGATCCTTATTTTACACATAGCATCTTTAAGCATAGCAACCTTGGCCTTGAATTTGTTCAATTTCTTCTGCTTAAGAAATGCCAGCCTAGTTCATCTCCTTTGCTTTTCTAATCTAGCTCTTAACACATTTTACAATAATTTTTTTTTTTATTTCTGAGCTGTTCTTTGAAATCTTTTTAGCTTTTAGCTTCCTGATTTCTGCCCTTTGCTTTCAATCAAAGAGGCTGTGGTGCAAGGGATATTATAGCTAATTTTAGATGGATCTTGGCTGAAAACAGAGTACCGGAGGATCTTTGTTTCATTGGCTATGCAAAGGTGTTTGGCTGTGTAGATCACAACAAGCTGTGGCTAATCCTGGAAAGAATGGGAATCCTAGAACACTTGATTGTGTTTATGTAAGCCCATACTTGGACCAGGAGGCAGTCATCAGAACAGAGCAAGGAAACACTGCATGGTTCAAAATTAGGAAGGATATACACCAGGGATGTGTCCTATATCCATACCTTTTCAATCAATATGGAGAAAAGATAATCCAGGAAGCTGGGCTCCATGAAAAGGAGTGAGGTGTCAGGATTGGAGAAGGACTCACCAACAACCTGTGTTATGCAGGTGACACAACCCTGCTTGCTGAAACTGAGGAGGACCTGAAACACTTGCTGCAGTAGGCCAAGAACTGCAGCCTTCAATATGGATTGAAGTTCAACATCAAGGAAACAAAGATTCTCCCACTGGGCTGATTAGCAGCATCATGATAGATAGTTAAAAGACTGAGATTGTCAACAGTTTCAGTTTTATTGGCTCCACAATCAACATTCCTAGTGCCAGCAGCCAGGAAATCAAAAGACAAATTGCATTGGGAAAGTCTGCTGTCAGGGACATCTACAGAGTATTGAAGAGCAACCACATTATCTGGAGACTAAAGTGTGCCTGATCTAAACCATAGTCTTTGCAATCACTTGCTATGCATCAGAAAGCTGGACAATGACTAGGGATGATAGAAAGAGAACTGATACCTTTGAGTTGTAGTGCTGAGAAAGCGTATTGAATAAGGACTGCCAAGAGAACAAACATGTTCATCCTAGAGAGGGTAAAACCAGGCTGCTTCTTGGAGGCAAGGATTCTGAGGCTTCATCTGACATGCTTTGGGCCTACTTTCAAGGAGAGACCAGTCCTTGGAGAGGGACATCATGCTTAGAAGGGTGGAGGGACAGCACAAGGGAGGAAAACCCTTGAAGAGATGGATTGATCAAGGGTAATGAGGGTAAGTGTGTCAGAAACAACTAGGTTGGCACAGAAGAGTTCAAGGCTATTACACATAGGTAGGGTTGCAAGTGACTCGACCGCACAAAACAATAACGAACAATTTAATAATAAACAAAACTCTATTATAATAATTGTTGATGTTTCTCTATTCATTTAGTTTTTTTGATAAAGCTCTAACTGGGTCTTCCTCTTAATTATTTTCTTGGATATTTTCATTGATTATTAAAGGCTAAAAATATTACATAAGTTTTCTAGTGATTTTATACCATTTTATATTAGATTTATATAATATTTTCATATATAAAATTTGTGTGAATAAATGTATTCATTATTAGACAGCAGTATATCTTCAAAAGACTAAATTAAACCTCTGGTCAGAAAATGCTCTGAGAATTCTAGTTATCTCACTGACTAGTTATCTCATGAAATCTGGATTTCAAGATAATAAATCACTAGCATTTATGATCCTTGGAGTCGGCTTCTCATAAATGTAATAGATTAGATCACTATTTCTTACCATTCTGAGTTTCATGCTACACTGAAAGAAGCTGAGATTATATCAGCTGGGGTTGTCATCATTTCTTTTCTTTTTATTTTATTGTGTTTTATTCTGCACTTTTTAAAATAATTTTAATGAGAATTTACAGAGATTTTTGGATTTTCATTCATCCATGGCTACACTTCTCTCCCCGCCCATCCCACTCCCCCCCCCCAGTTCTCTCCTCTCTTTCAAAAGCAAAAGAAACACACCTTCCCTGGTACACAGTCCCCACGCACCCTCCCACTGCCCCAAGCACACTCCACTATGCAACCCTAATTGTGGACTCCTGTGATAACCATAAGACCCTATCATACATAACTTTCAAATTATTCACTCCCTCATCTGTTTCAGTTCAGTATACACAGACACAGGAGTAACAAACATGGAAATGTATAACTCTAGTTAAAATGTTCTTTTCAATGAAATATTTTAACTACAAAGAGTTTTCAGGACAATTAAAAATATACTGAGTCCTTTAAGTTTCATATATGTGTGTGCTCATTTCTAAGGAAAAAAAATCCATTTTGCCATTTCCCCCCCTTTTTATAACAATGTAGTAGAAAATCCATGTTGCTTTTGATGGTGTTATGTTTCATCAGTTCACCTGCGACTCGTAGAGACCCTATATACAGTAGGTCTGAACTCTGCCCTGTCCTGAGCCAGTCTCTCTGTCCCCAATACATCTACCCACATTATCCCTGTTACTGTGTCAATCCATGTCATTGATGATCTTCCTTTCCTGCACTGTGCTTTCACTCTTCCAAGCATGGGATTCTTCCCCTAAAACTGGTCCCTCCTGCCCAAAGTATGTGAGATGGTGCTTCAAAGCCCTATCCTCCAAGGAGAAATTTAGTTTGACCCTCTCCAAGACAGATCTCTTTGTTCTCTTGGTGGTTCATGGTATGTTTAATACTCTTCTCCAGCACCACAGCTCAAGAGACTTCAATTCTTCTCCTGTCATCGTTAGTCATCGTCCAGTTTTCTAATGCATAAAAAGTAATAGTGAAGATCATGGCCTGGATTAGGCTTACTTCAGTTCCTAGACTGACATCATTATTCTTTAACACTTTAGATCCATTAAAATCTAAAATCTTTGCTTAGAAATCATTGAATCAAATGCTTTATAAGGCACTCTTTGATCATTAATGTTAATGAGAGAGATTCTTTATTTCAATCCAACAGACTTATGTAAATATTAGATCATATAATGCTAATTAATATAATTTACTTACCAAGTATAATTTTGAGCAGTGTAAAAATACCTTTTACATTTTTAGAAACGTGAGTCAGATACCTCCTAATGGCTGTGTAGTAGTTTGGCCATTCGAATACACATTACATTAAAGCTCTTTTTTTAAGGGTTTTTGTGTGTGGGGGGGGAAATGACAGTGTCTTTTGTGTCTCTTAAAGCATCATTCTGATTGCACAAACATAAATGAGAAGTTGCTCTGTGGTAATACGCTGTGGTAGCCTTTATCTTGGAGAGCAAGAGATATTTTGCAAATTTGTAGTATCATTTCCTCAAACAACTCAGAACTGTACTTTACACACCAGCTCTTCAGTTCTTTAGTTTTGGTAGCAAGTGTCAAGGCTCTGGGCCTTTGTTCTTTCTTAAAGCATTGATGAAAGAATTGAAATAACTTTATTTTGCCATGGATACTTACGAAGTAATATTAACACGTGAATGGCAAAATGATCAAGGATACGATAAATTAGACCTCTCTTTATTTTAGAGAGAGAAGATGGAGACAACATTGGTTTTCTTTTCTCAGTTAAGGATGTGTGAATCAAAAGAAAAACCTTTTGTGGATTTAATGCATAGTTCAGGAAGAGAAAGAAAAAGCGATGAAGTTAAAATCAGGTAAAGTCCTATTTTTAGTCTTCCACTTTTTAAAATGCAATTACTGTCAACTATTTGATAGCCCTTGTTATTAAGGTATCTGGTTTTAGCTGGAGGATGAAGCTGTTCACCAATGAAAAGAAACAAAAGCTGTATCTAAAGTGAGATATATATATATAGCAACTATAGTCACACAGAACTACTAAGAAAATGTTGACTGGAATACAATTGTAAATATTTTTTGAACACCAGGGAGAGAGCAACATGCTTCACATATGCATGCTAATTAATTCCTTTATTACATAGTATTTTAATGAATATCTACCTTTTGTTAGTAACAACGCCAATTTGAACTTGAGTGTGAGAGTGCTCAGGTGATTATGGATTCAAAACTTCTTGATGGGAGAAATAATTTTCAACTAGCATATATAATGCCCTGATGGTGAGAGATTTTTATTTTTTTTTAATTATAGAGCTAAAGAGAAAAGAAACCGGCTAAGTCTTCTCCTGCTAAAACAAGAGTTTCATGAAGAGACCCATCCCTGTACATCTGGGCACTTAGCCAAAGATACAAGGTGAACATAATTTTATTCTTTAAAGGAGAGATTTTGCTGATTCTAACATTAAAGAATTAAGAAAAAAGAAAATGAAAGTTTTCTATTTTACAGGAAATTGTATAGTAATAGTCAGGTTAGAGATCTCATTTCAAGAAATTATAAAGAGTTCATCAAATTAAGCCACTTCAGTGGCTGAAATAATAATCATATAAAATACAAAGATACTAATAAAATTATATATATGCCAATTTTAAAAGATACATTTAAACTGTATAAATTGATGAAATGTACATTATATTGTGAGTTTTAATAATCCAATATTGTACTTGGAAAGGAATATTCATCTCATTCCTTTGTAGATTAGAGAATGTCTTATATATAGGAGAAAGTAAAATTCAAATTTTTACTAAATTAAAAATTTAACCACTTAACTCAAAATAGGGATAATAGCCTTACATATGAAATAATGTATTTCTTAAAAATGGAAATATGACCAATAGAAAGAGGCAAATATAAAAAATTCTAGATCATCAACATCACAAAAACGATTTCATATCCCTTTTAAATAATTTGCTAAACTTTGTTTGAATGGTGGGGGTGGGGGGAAGAAGTACATTGAAGTTAAAAGATTTAAGAAAATTGCATTAAGAGATAACAAAAACCTCTTTCAAATATTTAGTTGAATGCTTTATATTTGGTGGATTTTATAAAATGTATAATTCATCTTTTTCTTAGTTTTTCTGTTCTTTGATATATTCCTTGATCAAATATTCTTTAAAATGATCCATAGATGCATAAGGAAATATTTAATGTTGTTTTGATATATTTATATATTGCTTTATAAGCAAACTGTACAATGACTTTCAGGTAACCATTGAAAATACAACTTCCATTTTATATTATTGAATGGAGAAACCCTTTAATATTTAACTATACAGTATAGTATAGTATAGTATATAATGTATACAGTAGCATACATTAAATTAGATTCATAAACAGACTTATCACATATTTCATTATAAAGATGTTGTGTCTTGAACAGAATTTCCCCTGAAGAGACATTAAAATGGGGTGAATCATTTGACAAACTGCTTTCCCATAAAGGTAAGTTATATTATATCCCAAATATTGGAGATTTTTACTAGGAAATAATTCAAAGTATATATAACCATGCATAATTTTCTGTAATAAAACTAAGTTATTGATAATTTGATCATTTTGAAAATTTTATCATTTCTGATCCAAGGATTCTACTCAACTAATGAAAAAAAATTTAGTATTTTCTCATTTTGTTCAAATTTATTTATCAGAGTTAAATATTAGTATATTTTTGGCAGTGAGGGAAACAGTTCTAAAGTTTTTTATTTTTCTGATTTGCAAAATTCTCACTATGTACTGTTAAGTTAATTGATTCACAACCATCCTATACACAGAGTCGAATCACTCTATAGAGATTCTAAAGATTTCATCTCTACAGAAGTCAACTGCCACATTTTTCTCCCATGAGTCAGCTGGTGGGTTTAAACCTCCCACATTTCACTTAGCAATACAGCATTTAAGTACTGGGACACCAGGGTTATAAAAAACTGTTTTATTAAATTCTAAGTTATTTACTTTCACTGACCTTCATATCAATCACTTGTATTTGAAATGGAATTGTCTAGAAAAGTTGAGAAGCAGGTTTACAACTTAGGGTATAGCACAGGGAGCTCTGTTGGCCTAGTGGTAAGTTGCTGTACTGGCAACCCAAATGTATGCAGTTCAAATCTACCAGCTGGTCCCAGAAGAAAGTTGGGCAATCTCTTCTTGTGTGACTGATTACCTACAAAGCCAACTGGGTCATTTATGAGTCTGTTCTGAGTTTGTCAATTATGAGTCTGTTTGTCAATGGGACAAAGTGTGTGTTACTTGGAAGCTGCAGACTAATACTAAGTTCCAGTTAGACTTTCTTATCAAAATTAAACCATTGATAAGTAATAGTGCAAAGTACTCCTCCTGTGTAGGTTCATTTCACCTTCCACAAATTCTTTCAGAAAACAAATCAAATCAAATTGAGGAGGTGATGAGGTAATCACTGAACTTACTCTTTCAACTGAGACAGAGTTTACTGCAGTTTACACATTGATACTACGCTAATCCCAACACATTCTCTGAAGCCCACACCTTTACTTTAATCTTAAAATATTCTCTACTTCATTCTTTTAAAAGAAAAAAAATATCCTTTTTATCACTTCACCAGATTATCCCAAGATGAAATTACTACACCTTTTGTTTGTAGTACTCTGTAGTGGCTTAAGTGTTGGGCTGCTAACCCAATCTTAAATTTGAATCTACTAAACTGCTCTGATGGGAAAAAGATTAGTCTGCTAACAGTAAGCTTTACATCATCACACCGGATCTTTCCCCTTTTCTTTACCCACTCCTCCCTCCTATCAAATTATGCAACCCTATGATTAAGCACCGTCCCCCTTTCCCTCTGTCTTCACTCCTCTGTTCCCCTCCCTGCCTTGGATCCTCCTATATGTTCTACAATAATAGTCTTATACAATATTTATCCTTATGGGACTGAGTTAGTTCACTTAGCATAGTGTTCTCCAGTCCCTCCCATGTTAGGCAGTAATTTACAAAATCGTTGCTCCTGCGTGCAGCACAGTATTCCATATGTGAATGTATCATAATTTCTCAATCCATTCTACTGTGGTTGGATATTTGGGCTGTTTCAATGTTCTTGTAATGTTGAAAATACTGTTATGAACATTGGTGTTCAAGTTCCTGTTTGTGTCTCAGTATTCATTTTCTCAGGGTATATTCCAAGTAGTGCAATAGCTGTGAACTTTGTAACTAAACCAGTATAAAATAAAAATTTTATTTAAAAAAAACTGCATAATCAGAAACCAAATGGAAGGTCACCCTTGCATTAACTCAGTTCAGTGGGAATGGGGAAGCCAAGAGCAAAGCACTTGTGGTTCAGAATTAAGGACAATGTTACATTTGATGAAACATTAAATTCTCTGGTCTATGCTTATTTCCTATTCTGTTAGATCTGTCCTTAAAAATCATTTAACTCTGTAAGATCTTGGATGTCTTCATATATTCTGTTCTTGGTCGGAATTCTCCTACAAATTAGCCCTTGAAATGTTCATTATTAAAATAGGAAACTTTGGTGGTTTACTGGAGAGAGTTGTATTAACCTAAAGGTGGCATCTCTATTTCAGTTGAAGCCCACGATGTTTTTGGTTTTGAGGTTTTGTTTATTCATTTGTTTTTTAATGAATATTCCCCAGCTGCTCCATGGTATAAAGACAGGCGATCTCCTCCCTTGACATTTACTATCAGTAGTGAGTTTTGCTTTGAAGGGTGGAGGAATAGAGGAAGACCTTCAAAGAGATGGACTGATTCAGTCACTGGGGTAATGAGGGTAAGTGTGTCAGAGATGATAAGGTTGGCACAGGATAGAGGAGGTTTCAGGGCTATTGTACAAAGGTTGCTATGAGTTG
Organism: Elephantulus edwardii; assembly: GCF_000299155.1. Classification (NCBI taxonomy): domain Eukaryota; kingdom Metazoa; phylum Chordata; class Mammalia; order Macroscelidea; family Macroscelididae; genus Elephantulus; species Elephantulus edwardii. The sequence continues at coordinate 12,633,164 of NW_006399828.1, forward strand.
CAAGTGACTCGATGGCGCATAACAACAAGAAGTGACTTTTGAAATTATCCTCAAAAAAATGACTGCTGTGAGGGTTAAAAGGAAAAAAAAACTCTAAGCAGAAAAAAAATAAGACTTATATTTAGGAAAGTAATTAATTAATTAATGAGATTGGAAAAATTTTATTGTTGTTGTTGTTGTTGTTGTTATGTGCCGTCGAGTCACCTACAACTCATAGCGACCCTATGTGCAACAGCCCTAAATTCCATGCCACTCCCATCCCAATTATCCCAGTCACTGAATCAATCCACCTCATAGAGGGCCTTCCTCTCCTGCGCTGTCCCTCCACCCTCCCAAGCATGATGTCCCTCTCCAAGGACCGGTCTCTCCTCACAACATGTCCAAAGTATGTTAGACGGAGCCTCAGAATCCTTGCCTCCAAGGAGCCACCCGTTTAACCCTTTCCAGGACAAATCTGTTTGTTTTCCTAGCAGTCCATGGTATTCTCAATACTCTTCTCCAGCACCACAGCTCAAAGGCATCAATTCTCCCTCTATCCTCCTTGGTCATTGTCCAACTCTCTGATGCATAACAAGTGATTGGGAAGACCAAAGCCTATATCAGATGCACCTTAGTCTCCAGAGAGACACCATTGCTCTTTAGTACTTTGGAGAGGTCCCTAACAGCAGACTTTCCCATGGCAATGTGCCTTTTAATTTCCTGGCTGCTGGTGCCAAGACTGTTGACTATGGAGCCAAGCAAACTAAAGCTGTGTACAATCTCAATCTCTTCACCATCCATCCTGATGCTGCCAATTGTTCAGTGGTGAGAATCTTTGTCTTCTTGACATTGAGCCTCAATCCATATTGTAGGCTGCAGTCCTTGACACTCGGCAGCAGGCGCTTCAGGTCCTCTTCAGTTTCAGCAAGCAGGGTTTTGTCATCCGCATAACAGAGGTTGTTGATAAATCATCCACCAATTTATAGTGAAAAATTAAAACTGTTCCTTTCACTTCTATCTTATTTTGCATTACTCCTTTGAAATAGAATAATTTGAGCCATCATCCTCAACTACTTTCTACTCATTATCCATATCTAATGAACATTTAACTATTATTAAAATGTATGCCCTGTATGTACTTATATATCTTCTCTGTTTTTACGTCAGAGTCTTGTCTGAGGTATTTTTCTGTTTTAGTAGGTTAATTGCAACAAGTCATGTGAATATATCTTACACAAATACCCTGGAATTTGTTCCTCTTGTCTCCTCTTAATCCCATTAAAAAGACAAATTAAAAAACAAAACAAAACAAAACAAAAAACACCTTACCATTAATTCCTTTACCCACCTAAACAAGAGAAAAAAAATAATAATGAAATTAATGTTAGGCAAGTGTGACTGTAAGAAAGCAGATATTTCTCAATGGTGGTTTCTCAAATTCAGTATATCGTTTGTTGTTTTATTATTGTGTGTTACTGGCTCAGCTCTGCATTATAGCTATGCTTTGTATGGTGATTTAATTTTTGGATGATATTACTTAAGTCCACAAATTATTCTGACCTTTAGATTTTTCATTGGATATAGAGAAAAAGTTACTTTTAATATAAATATATTTGAGATAACTAAAAAAAAAGAAATTTTAGATACAATCAAATATAAATGCTTTGTGCTATTATAAATGCAGCTATTGTTAGCAAACATTATAATGTCTCTATTTTTCATATTACTTCCCAAATTTATAAACAAATTAATAAATCCTCTAGGATCAAAATATAATTTAAGATGCAAACTATTTCTTTAGCATATTTAAATACAATGATTTTACCATACTCTCCTTAGTAATTCAAATATTTTTTTTTAAATTAAAGATAATTAGACCTACAGAAAATTCCAACCCCCAGGATTTAATAATTATTCTATTTCATCAAATGAACAAAGTGAAATGAATAAAGTTGAATCTTTTATTCCTTTATTGATGGACATGATAAAGAGCTGAAAAATATTCAGCATTTGGAATCAAGATGTGGAAAAAGAAATAGAAAAAAGTTAGTACTGATAGACATGTTTATTATTATCTTCTGGACTGACTGAATAACAATTTTCAATTCATAAGAATTTAAGAACAAGTTATATTTTATTATGATGTGATTACTGTAACACTATTTTAATGACACTAATTATTGTAACACCTCATCACTCATCTATTAGTTTGTTGGGTTATATGTATGTTGCTGTGAGACTGGGTGCTATACAACCTATTTCAAAACTGGTTGAGTTACACATGTTGGACAGGTTTCAGTAGAACACCCATATTAAGACAAGCTAACAAGAAGGCCTGGACTTCATATCTGAAATAAAAAGTTATTGAAAACTTGGGAAATATCTGTGGACAATTTTCTCACGTACTTCAGGAAGATGAGGTAGTTAGAACGGTAAGTAGTGAAAATACAACTGAGGAAGAGCATCTTCCTTGAAGCAGAGTATACCTTAGTAGCATGGATGAAGTAAATCTTTCAATCAATGAAGGAACTTCACTTTTTAATATAGCATTTTTCAAAATGAATAGAAACTGCCGCAAATGTTAATAACTGGTAAATAGGATGTAAGAACCTAGAAAAGTATAAAACCTGGAAATGTAAAAAAGAAAAATGAAATGCATAAAGATTGATATCCTCAACTCTAGTAAGCTCTAATAGACTGGCATTGACCATTTTTAATTAAATAATCATATAGTCCACAATTCCCGGATTGATAAATTGAAAAAGAATGACATTGGACCCATCATTAAAAACAATATTTTAACATCTATCTTAAAAGAATATCCATATACTTTAAATTAATAGCATAGTGTTAAGAATCTGCACTGCAATCCTGAAATCATGTTTCAAATCCACAAGCTGCTCTGTGGGAGAAGGATGGGTAATCTCCCTTGCAAGTATTGCCTCTGAAAACTCACTGGAG
>NW_006399828.1:12636640-12638958 GCF_000299155.1 Elephantulus edwardii
AACTTGATGAATACACATGAGTTAAATGGACTATATCTGTGTGAAGAAATAATGGAACAGTTCCATAAAATCAGTCACAACAAAACCAGGGGTCACATATGGAATAGCCTATCAATTCTCATACAGAGTCAAAGCTAAAGAAAATGAAAGTTCATGGAGGCCAAAATATGATCTTGAGTACAACCCATCTGAATTTAGAGACCATCCAAAGAATAAATTTGATGCATTGAATAATATTGTACAAAGACCAGATGAGTTGTGAGCTGACAGCAAGGATATTGTATGTGAAGAAAGCAAAAGGTCATTAAAAATATAGGAGAGTAAGAAAGGACCAAAATTGATATCAAGAGAGAATCAGAAGCTTACTCCTGACCATGGAGAAGCAAAAATTAAAAGAATAAATGATAAAGTAAGACAGATGAATAAAAGAGTTTCTACTGCAATACCAGAAGAGTAATCAAAGTATTTTAATGAAATATGCAAATAATTGGCATTAGAAACCCATTAAAGAAAGAACATGTGCATAAATTTCAAGCCTTAAGTTGTAATACTGATGAACTATTCTTTGAGTAAAATTTTGAATGATGTTGTTGTTATGTGCCATCTAGTCACTTGTGACTCATAGCGACCCTATGTACAAGAACTCTAAATGCCGTTCTATCCTGTGCCAACCTAGCCATCCCAAATGCACTAATTTCCACCACTCCAGTCACAGAATCGATCCATCTTATCGAAGGTCTTCCTCTCCTTAGCCACCCCTCCACTCTGCCAAACATGATGTCCCTCTCCAAGAACCAGTACCTCCTTGCAACATACCCAAAGTATGTCAGACAACGCTTCAGAATCCTTGACTACAAGGAGTATTCCAGCTTCACCTTCTCCGGGACAAACCTGTTTGTTCTCCTAGCAGTCCATGGTTTATTCAATACCCTTCTCCAGGACCACAGCTCAAAAGCATCAATTCTCTTTCTATCATCCCAATTCACTGTCCAAAGTCTGATGCATAGCACATAATTGCTAAGACTATAGCCCTTAGTCTCCAGCCTGATGTCATTGCTCTTCAGTACTCTTGAGAGGTCCCTCATAGCTGACTTTCCCAATGCAATTCGCCTCTTGATTTCCTGACTACTGTTACCAAGAGTGTTGATTTGGAGCCAAGTAAACGAAAACTGTTAACTATCTCAATCTCTTCACCATCCATACTGATGCTGACAATTGGCCCAGTGGTGAGAATCTTTGTTTTCTTGATGTTCAACTTCAATCCATATAGAAGGCTGCAGTCCTTGACTTTCTGCAGCAAGTGCTTCAGGTCCTCTTCAGTATCAGCAAGCAGGGTGTGTCATCTGCATAACGCAGGCTCTTGATGATTCTTCCACCAATCCTGATGCCACATTCCTCCTCATACAGTCCAGCGTCTCAGATGATCTGTTCTGCATACAGATTGAAAAGGTATGGAGACAGAATGCATCCCTGATAAACCCTCTTCTTGATTTTGAACCATGTAGCAAAAATCATTAAAAGACCGAAAAAGGAATACAGAATCATTGCAATAAAAAGAATTGGTCTATATTCACCATTTCAAGGTTTTTATGACCAAGAACCAAAGATACTGAATAGAGAATCAAAACTGCTGAATTTATGTTAAAAAAATAAGGCACCAGTAATTGACAGAATATTAACTGAGGTGTTTCAGCATATAGATGCTGTCCTGGATATGCTTACTTGATAATCAAGAAATTTGGAGGACATTTACTTGGCCAAATGATGAGACGACATTGAAAGAAAAGGTGATTCACCAGAATGAGAAAATTATAAAATGTTACCATCTAAAAAAAAATCTTACTGAAGATAAAAAATAGCTGACTCAGACATTGACAGCGAACTGTCAGAAATTTAAGCTGGATTCAGAAGGAACGGAAAAATATGATTTCTTATATCAGATATCTCTTGGTTGAAAGCAGAGGATTCTAGAAAAATCTTTACTTGTGTTCTGTTGACTATGAAAAGGCATTCAAATATGTGGAGCATAATGAATTAGGTGTAACTTGAGAATAGGAATTTCAAAACTTTAAAATTTTTTTATTATTATACTAGTTTATTTATGAAATTCAAATACATTGTTTTCCAGAACATATTTTTCCAATTTCCCTCACCCCGTACCCTTCAAATTGTACAACTGCATGATTAATCTCCCTCCTTCTCCTGCATATTCTCACCACTCTGCTTCCACCCCGCTCCCCCCCTGCCTTGGATCCTTATATTCATTCTATAATAATGATTCTATACAATGTTTGTCCTTGTGTAACTGAGTTTGTTCA
>NW_006399828.1:12639473-12651042 GCF_000299155.1 Elephantulus edwardii
ATCTTCATCTGTGAAAATTCTTTGCATGTCTTTTGTCCATTTTATAATTGGGTTATCAGACTTTTTCTTGTGGAGGCCCAGAAGTATTCTGTACACTTTCATTATAAGACTCTTGTCTGAGATGTTATTACCAAATGTTTGTTCTCTGTCAGTAGGTTTTCTTTTCACCCTGTTGGAAAACATTTTTGGTGCACATATAGATTTAATCTTTAGAAGGTTCCAGTCATCAGTACCATTTACAATAGGTCCCATTCATCAATACCATTTACAATAGTCAACCACAAATTGAGATACGTGGGAGTGAACTTAACTAGAGATACAAAATCCCTATACAAAGAAAACATTTCTGAAAGACACAATAAAAGACCTAAAGAAATGGGGAAATATGCCCTGTTTATGGATAGGAAGACTCAATATCATGAAAATGACGATCCTACCAAAATAAATCTATATGTTCAACAAAATAACAATTCAGATACCAAATTAATTTTTCAAGGAACCTTCAAAACTCTTAATTGTGTTCATGTAGTACCTGTACATAGATGAAAATGCAATGGCTTCAACATACCCAGAAAACACCACGAAGCTTTAAATCAGAAAAAGTATGTATCAAGGCTATATTCTTGCAAAAAACCTATCCAGTTTGTATGCTGAGCAAATAATCATGACATTTATGACAATATTAAGAAGAAAGAACATGGAATAAGGATGGAAGGAGGATTCATCAATAATATGCTGTATGTAGGCCATAGTAATAAAGATATTATAGCTGATGTTAGATGGATGTTGGCTGAAAGTAGAGAGTACCAGAGGAATATCTGTGTTTCATTGACTATGCAAAGGCTTTTGACTGTAGCTAGCTTTGAGATGAATGGGAATCCTAAAACACTTTATTGTGCTTATGTGAAACTTATACTTGGAGCAAGAAACAGTCGTCAGAACAGAGCAAGAAAATACTACATGGTTCAAAATAGTGAAGGGTGTACATCAGGAATGTTTCCTATCTTCATGCCTTTTCAATCGGTATGCAGAACATATTATACAGGAGGTTGGACTCTGTGAGGAGGAATGTGGTGTCAAGATTGGAGGAAGACTCATCAACAACCTGTGTTATGCAGATGATACAATCTTGCTTGCCGAAACTGAGAAAGATCTGAAGCACTTGTTGCCAAAGGTCAAGGACTGAAGATTTCAATATGGAATTGAAGCTCAACATCAATAAAACAAAGATTCTCACCACCATGTGGATTGTCAGCATCATAATAGATATTGAAGAGATTGAGATAGTTAACAGTTTTAGTTTGCTTGGCTCCACAATCAACAGTCTTGGAACTAGCAGCCAGGAAATCAAAAGACAAATTTTACTGGTAAAATATGTTGTCAGGGACCTCTATAAAGTACAGAGGAGCAACGATGTCAGTCTGGAGAGTGAGGTGCACCAGATCCAGGCCATGGTCTTTAAAATTATTTTCTATGTGTCAGAAAGCTAGACATTGACTAGGGATAATAGGAGAATTGATGCCTTTGAGCTGTGGTGCTGGAGAAGAGTCTTGAATGTACTATGGACTGCTGGAAGAACAAACAGGTTCATCCTAAAGAGGGTAACACCAGGCTGCTGCTTGGAGACAAGGATTCTGAAGCTTTGTCGGATACACTGTGGGCATGTTACAAGGAGAGACCTTGGAGAGGGACATCATGCTTGGGAGGGTGGAGGGACAGTGCAAGAGAGGAAGACCCTAGATGAGATGGCTTGACTCAGTGACTGGGGTACTGGGGGTAAGTGTGTCAGAGATGATAAACTGGAACAGAATAGAGCTGGATTCAGAGCTATTGCATGGAGGCTCATCTGGAATTGCAAGTGACCTGATGGCACATAACAACAACCACAGATCACAATATTCCTTGAAGAAAAAAAAGGTTTGAAATATTTATAATGAAATCTGAAAAAAACATTTACTTTAGTATGGATTCTACTTCAACACAAAGTAATAAAAATCCTTGAAATTAGGCTAATAAACTATCATGATAGAGAAAAATAAAAAGTTACCAAGGATTTCATTTTACTAGTATATATAATCAACACTCATAGAAACAAGAGTGAATTAACCAAACAATGCTGCTTTGAGAAAAATCTAGTGCAAAATGATGTTTTAATGTATTAAACAATATTATGTACATGACCCAAGCCATGCTAATTTTTTTGCTTCATTTACATATGAACGTTGGATAGTCAATTAGAGATGATTGAAGAATAGCTAATTCCTTTCAATTGCGTTGTTGGTAAAGAATGCTGACTTTGTAATTAACAGCCAAAAGAACAAACAAATATATTTGGGAAGATCATCAAGGATCCTCCTTTAAAGCAAAGGGTGTGAGAATTTAATTCACATACTTTGAGTTTGTTATCAAGAGAGGCTATTCCCTAGAAAATTATATTTACTTGGGAAAGTAGTGGGTCAGTGAAAAAGAAGAATATTCTCAGTAAGATGGATTGACATAAAGATTACGACAACGAGTCTAATATACAACAAATATTTGGGGTAGTACAGGATGTTGTAGGGTTTAGTTATATTGTCCACAGGGTTACTATGAGTTTGGGGTGACTTGATAATATCTAATAACCACAATTATAGTACTAAGTTACAACACATAAAATAATCATTTGACAATATCTAAGTTAAAGTCCTAAAATTTGGTTTCTCTCTATTGATTTGCTTTAAAGTGAATTATTTTAAGAAAATATCTTGCTCTACCCAATTTTATTGAATCTTCTCTTATTAAATGCATTAAGTTTATCATATCTGTATAAAAAAAGGAAATGGAAAGTTTTTGCAGATTTAAGTGAGGAGGAAATGAAGTGGTAAATGAAAGATGATACAATAAAGCTTTGAGCATTCGGTTTTACAGAAATGATTGATATCACTGTGGACTGAATATTACCCTCTATTAGAATAGAGAAAAAATAGATTCTTTCTACTGTTTCAGGGGATTAACAGAATTATCAGGAGATAAGAAGGGAGACTATACTGAGAATAACATAATCATAGGGATATAAAATAGAATCATTTCAGGAACTAAAACCAAAACAACTCTGTATTGAAAAGTACGATTTGCTGAAAGGGCAGTAGACAATTGATACTAAAACAGAAAAGTTTAAAGTAACTAAAGTTTAAAGTAACTAAAGATTCACATAGGTAAAGAAATACTACTTTATTCCAATTTCATCTTTAAAACATCTTTAATTAAAAAAAAAGACCAAACCTTGAATAAAGTATTAACTTCATAGTAAGGCTTCCATTTCTAAATTATATTTCATTAAAAAGACAAGGTACTAAATTAAAGACTGATATAAAAATCATCTACTATCCATAATTTTCTACTTAAAATTGTTTTCATCAGTCTTCTCACTAAGTAATATTATAAAAGTTAATATTACCGTGTTGAATTCAGGAACCAAATTTAAGTGAAATCATATATGCACATTACCCCACTGAATTTCCCAGGCTGTAAAATTTGCAAAAGTAGACTTACACATATCTTTCCCTTAGAGCAGCTGGTGTGTTTCAATATCCTAACTTTTGGTTAGCAACAGAGTGTTAAACTCTGTAGTACTAAAGCTTCTGAGTTGCATTAGACTTTTTGAACTATCTAATAGTTGATAAATATTTGTAAGAGAATATTATTTCCTAGGAAAAACTCCATAAGAAAATCATCTTCCTCCAACTATTTTCCCTGTGTACTGTTTCCAGATATTGCAAATAATTTTACTATCAATATTTTTATTGTTGTTAAGTGCTATTGAGTTGTAGATGATTCTTCCTAACACTATAAATTGCTACTTAAGATTATCTGCAAGAAAATTTCCAAAATGTAATAGAAAAGCAGCTTATGGGAGTTTTTGAACCCTTTAATTTAAGTTTATGAACTGCTTATGCTGTGGAAAGACTACTTGCTCTGAGTAAGAGCTGCTAAGAAATGCCTATTTCTCTTTTGAGGAAGGAAATGAGCACTCTTTGCATTTCCCACTTTGTGGCTTCTCACATTGCTCTTCCTAATTTTCAAGTAACCAATTTTCTGCAGTGTAAGGGATTTCAGTGGTTTGCAGTGTCAAAATTCTGGAGTAAGCTTACTCACAGCAAATACCCAATTTTTTAAAAACTATTTAAAAAGGAAAATTAAATAAAACCCATTGTAAATTACAAGTGAGTCACAGGCATAAACCATTATTGTGAGAGAAACCACAACATTCTAAACCAGGTCAAGAATAAGGAAGCCAAAGATGAAAGGCAAAACAATGCAAATAGTATTTAGGAGATTATATTTGTAGTTGAGTTTCCAACTTCAGAGTTTCTTGACTTTTTGTTTGATTTGGTTTCTTGGCATGAGAAAATCCTCCAACAGATGCCAGAGTTTTAATTTAGAAATACGCAATTATAAGCATTTCATATTTGTGTGGCACATTGTGCCAGCTTCTTCCAGTGTTAATGCTAATCCCAGGTTATATCAAGCTCTTTGGCAGCTGTGTTCACCACTGCTGCCTTCAAAAGGACTGTTTAGTAAGCTTCTGCCTCTGTGTATAAATGGTCCCATTGCGATTTGACTCAGTGCAGCTGCCCAGAGAGAGCTAAAGGAATCGGAAAGAACTAATCTGCTGGGATAATCGTGTACACCATCATATATTATTTTAAAAATGTTTCTTTTTTTAAAAAAATAATTTTAATGAAAGTTTGCAGAGACTTAGGGTTTCCAATCATTCATTGTTGCACTTTCCACCCTGCCCACCCTCTCCATCCCAATTCACTCCTCAAAAAGTAAAAGAAAAACTCTTTCATTGTTATGCAATCCCTCGCCTCAAGTCCACTCTAGTGTACAGCCTTCATGCTGGACTCCTGTCATGACAATAATACCCAATCATGTATCACTTTTAAACAGTTTTCTCCCTCATCTGTTTAAATGCAATATGCATCATTCCTCCCCTCAACCCCGATGTCAATCCGGTTTTACAACAGTGGCCCTATGCAATATTTGTCCTTTTGTGACTAAGATTTTTCACTCAGCATAGTGTGCTCCAGGATCATCCATTTTGCATAATATTTCATAAGTTCCTTGTTTTTCAATGCTGCATAGTATTCCATTGTGTGAATATACCATAGCTCCTCTAGCCATTCATTTATTGATGGGCACTTGGGTTGTCTCCAGCTCTTTACTATTGCTAACAAAGCTGCAATGAACATGGGTGTGTGCAAAAACAGTATTCTTTATTTAAAACTTTAAATGAAGAAACTACTTTTTCTTTCATTTATTGCATTAATATTGATTCTACATTGTTGTTGTTGTTGTTGTTATGTGCCGTCGAGTTGCTTGCGACTCATAGCGACCCTGTCTATGTACAACAGCCCTAAACCCTGCTCTATCCTGTGCCAATCGCACTATCGCCCATACACCCATCCCAATTACCCCAGTCACTAAATCAATCCACCTCACAGAGGGCCTTCCCCTCCTGCGCTGTCCTTCCACCCTACCAAGCATAATGTCCCTCTCCAAGGACCAGTCCCTCCTCACAACATGTCCAAAGTATGTTAGATGGAGCCTCAGAATCCTTGCCTCCAGGGAGTTGCCTGGTTTAACCCTTTCCAGGAGTAACCTGTTTGTTTTCCTAGCAGTTCATGGGTCCCTCAATACTCTTCTCCAGCACCACAGCTCAAAGGCAACAATTCTCCTTCCATCCTTCTTAATCACTGTCCAACTCTCTGATGCATTATCTCTGATTCTTCATTGTTGTTGTTGTTGTTATGTGCCATCAAGTCGTTTCCGACTCATAGCGACCCTATGCACAATAGCTCTAAACCCTGCTCTATCCTGCGCCAACCGCACTGCCTCTGACACACCCATCCCGATTACCCCAGTCACCGAATCAATCCATCTCATAGAGGGTCTTCCCCTCCTGCGCTGTCCCTCCACCCTCCCAAGCACGATGTCCCTCTCCAAGGACCTGTCCCTCCCGGCAACATGTCCAAAGTATGTCAGATGAAGCCCCAGAACCCTTGCCTCCAAGGAACAGCTTGGTTTAATTCTTCATTAGTATATAAAAAAATCTATTAATTCTGATGAACTCATCATGAGCACTCACAATAGTTTCCTGTGACTTAATTTTGAACGTTCATATTAAACTCAAGGTAAGTGTGATAACCAAAGTTGTTTCCATGTATTCCTAAGCACAATGACTTATATAGCCAACATTGACACTTTGTGAATTTTAAATAAAAAGTCTTGATAACACAATGAATACACATTTGATTGGCAAATAAAAAGTCAGTTTTGAACATTCAGGAATTTCACAGGAAAAAAGGTTTGGTTATCTGCTTCTGAAAAAGAAATTAGATGGCAAACATTGTCTATCTTCATCTTTAGTATATGCATGACTATCTTGTCTAGTAATCTTCATACCCTTTAAACATAATAATTTAACTGTCTTCATGATAACTTACTGGTGAAGGTCCCATAACTTTTAATATCACCCTGTGCTCAAGCCTGTGAAATCTTTTACTATCATGGGGTAACTTTATTCTCCAAAGCTTAACTGTTTCATCTAGAAAATGGGTTTAATATAATATACTCTACATGATTGTTAAAGAGTTTAATTATTACTGTATCTCAGTATTTGTATAGCCCTTGAGTTCCTACTAGATATTTCATAACTAATTATAAGATTGATGAAAACAAATCTTTTTAATAAATAAATAAATAAATGGATGACAATTTATGTTACCTGGTATACCTGTGACCCTTTCAGATATCATAGAAGACATATTACTATAATTGAGATTTATTAATAGGAAAGGTAAAGGACATAGCTTACATAAATCTGGAAAATTTATTAACTCACTGCAGGAATAATTTGGCATTTAAAAACTGATTAGTTCATGCTTGCATATGACTCATAAGTATATAAAGTGGCTATCAATTGCTTCTTTTCACTGGGATCTGTGCAACTTTAACTATCAACTCAATAAAACAGATGCTTGAATTTCTTCTTTCCAAACTAAACTTCACCTGAGAAAGACTGTTCCCCCACTGTAGATATTTGATTGGGTTATTTTATTTCATTCTCCATTTAAATAGTAACAGAAGATCAAATAAGGGTAGTTAAAAAGTAGGAGAGGCAACTCTAAATCATAAACAAAAAGACACTACCAACCAATAACACTTTTCCTAATCCTAACAGAGTACTCATTTCTAAATTCTAAATTCATGCTTTAAAAATTATCCAAAAATATCCTCACAATCATTTTATTGGCTAATTTGCTTACTTTTAATTCCCATTATTAACCAATAAATCGTCTTCCTGTACCTGTTTTATAATGACTACCAAGTATATTAAGTCAAGGTAGTGTCTAAAAAACTTGGGCCTTTTGGAAGTCTATTGACAAAAATACAAAGAGCTTATCACTTACAAAGGTGATTATTATAGATTAATTGAGAGGATATTCATACTTCTGAGAAATTTGAGCAACAACAATGAGTATTAAGTTTGTCAGATGTTTGAAAAGGAAGGAAATGTTAAGCCTAGCAGCTTTATTAATTCAAGATTTCTTAAAAAAAAAAAAGAAAGAAAAGGGGGAGGGGGGGGGCTAAACAATGGTCACGTGATCAGTTACGGTTTGTCTCAAGCCAGTCAACCTATAGATGCTGTTTTGCTCGGATGTTCTTTTTAGAGACTTGCTCATTAACCATATTTTAAACTCTACTAATATATTAAGTTAGATGTTGAAAGTCATGCTTTGCCTTATTTTCTTTCATATCCTTTCAGAACCAATAAAAAACAAGAAAGAGTTGGGAAGGTAAAACCAGAGATAATCCGATGAAATTGTTGTTACAGGTACATATAAGGAAAAAGACACAGGGTTCAAACAACAGATAATTAGTAGTCAAATGATGCCTGCGTGGTCAATTTCCTACAGGTCTATTTTCCCAAGGCTCGACCTTCGCTTAAATCTGGAGCATAACCTGTCATATTGCTTGCAACAAATTAAAGCGATTTAGACATAACAAGGCAAACTCTGTTTTCACATATTCAGCCACTGAAAAGCACGGGACAAGGAAATAATAGGGAGGAAAGCCAAAAGGGAAAAATACTCCCTACCCTAAAAGTTGCATAGATGCCAATTAACTAGGGCAACACCAACATGTCTGACTTCCTGTTTTTTAAATTTGCAAACTTTTAGTTTTAAAACTGTTAAAAATGGAAACAAAATTAGCTTCTCTTTGAAACATACACTATCATGTGTATGTTTATTATTTTGGGGAACGTTTGCAATCTATTGAATTGTTTCTGAAAACTATTACACATGTATACTTCCTGTTCTAGTTTTGAGCAAAGCACACAGCTCAGTGTGAGAAATAAATTATGACAATCAGACCAAGCTGGGATAATATGAATGGTTTAAACACTACCTATGTTGATTACTCTTGTTTCTTCTCAGCAATCAAGAATTGGTCCATTCATTCAAAAAGATACAAAAGAAAGACCTCTATGAGCAAATACTGTTTGACTATGGATTATCTCACCTGTGTAGAGTGACTTCAGAGAAGTTCAGAAAGTTGCCAGTCAGCTTGAAAGGAACCTTTGACAAATCCATGCTGAGCCTGTGTTCCATCCATCTCCTTAGTTTCTTCACATATTCCTAAGCTCAAACATGTGGTGCTTACTAAAGGTCACTGTTCTTGTTAGGTGCCTTCAAGTCATAGATGACTCATAGTGGCCCTATGAATGAAAGACCAGAGCAGTGCTCATAGTGTTTCTGGAGGCAAGTCATTTCAGAAGTGGATGCCACTCCTGCTTCCAGGCTTGTTTGAGTTGGGGAGCTCCACCAAACACTGTCCACCTTGGGTTAACCATTATTGCATCAGTGTCACAGTGTTTAGCATCACAGCAACATGAGTTACCTCTGTACAGCAAATGGACAAACCAGTGCTATACTATTTAGAAGAATGTTTGACAAAAGACAATTTAAACCAGGCCTGAAGGCTGGGGATTAAAATCACCCACCTTGGACTTGGTAGCATAACTTTCTGTCCTCTAGGCCAGCAAAGCTCCCTCTATGTTGTCGTTGTTATTGTTGTTAGGCCCTAAAGGATATTTCATGAAGAAGCTCTGTCCCTTCACCTCTTTCCCCTTAACAAAACAACTTTCCACCCTAATGCTCACCAAACTTGACCACCAAGCTCCTGTAGAAGCCAGCTGTTCTAGGTGGCTTTAAAAATGGATTCCAGCCTCAAGCTGCCGACCAAAAGGCTTTTTAACTAGGAGGCTGTATCCCCTCCCCTCAGTTCCCTTAATGAATCAACTTTCCACCCTACTGCTCATCAATCAGTAGAGGTCACTCTACTGGTGGGAGGGAAAAAAAATCAAGTCAGTCCCTTTCTCCCAGTGCAAATGACATAAACAACGGGAAAGAAGAAACTTACACCAAACTTTTAGCATTATAATGGTTTGAATATTCTGGTTCTTAGCAATGCCTATAGGTTTCTATGTTACTTTCTGACCACCAATTTTTTTAAATATTAAATTTCTTGCATTCTAATATATTTGAGCTCTGGTGACTTAGTGGTAAAAAATTATGCTACCCAAACACAGGTACTTTGTTCGAACCCACCAGCTGCTCATTTGAAAAAAGATGGGAAATTTCCTCCCATGTGATTTACTGCCTCTTAAAATCCACTGGAGGGTTTAGCTATGGGTCCGTTCATGTGTCCACAGCAGAAACAACTAATATATTTAAAATATTTGTTGAGAAGTTAAATAAAATAAATCTTCATGATAGAGATGACAGCTTTATAAAAGAAATGATTATATGCAAAATAAACTTTTCTACAGATTTTTTTTAACAAATTAGATTATTCTCACCTGGATAACTCAAACTAATTTGCCCATCTGAAGTCTTTAACCATGATTAAATCTGCAAAATCTCTTTTGTCTTATAAGGTAGTCACAAATTCCTGGGAATAGGGCATGGACTTTCTTGTTATTAGGTGACATCATATCGACTATGACTCATAGCAGCCCTTTAAACAACGGAACTGAATTTTGTCATATCCTGTACCAGCCTCAGGATTTCTGATTTACTTGAGCCCTATGCTACAGTTACCACGTCAATTCATTTTGTTGATGGTTTCCCTTTATCTCTAGCTTTCTACCTTTCTCATCATGATGTTTTCTTTCCAATAGCTGACCTCTCCAGGCAAAATGCTCAAAGTATGTGAAACCAAGTTTCACCATCTTTGCCTCTAAGGAGAACCCTTATTGCACTTCCTCCAACACAGAGCTTTTTGTTCTTTTAGTGGTCATGGGATATTTAGGATTCTTCTCCAACCCCACAATTTAAAGTCATCAATCCTTCTGTCACTTTTATTCATTGTCTTACTTCCAGAAGCATAGGAAGCAATTCAAAATGCTAAGACTTGGAACAGGTGCACCTTATTCTTCAATCTGACATTCTTGTTATTTACAACTTTGGAGACGTTTTTGACAACGTAGATTTTTGATGCAACATGTACTTTAATTTCTTGACTGCTACTTGACTGGGTGTTGTTGATCATCTATCTGAGCAAAATTAAAATGTTGACAACATCAGCCTTTATTCTATCCTGGTGATTTCTATTCCTGAATTATTAACAATCATTGATCTCCAAGTGAGTATATGGGAAAACAGATAAATAGAAAAGATCAGGTTAAAAAAAGCTCTTAACTATTTTACCATTATATTTATTGATAAGGTTTTTTTAAAAGAAACTGTATTAGAAATAGTTTGAATTTTAGTATATGTGCTGCTGAAATGTTGATAGTTGTAGAGGGGCTTCAAACTTTTTATTCATAGGGTCTCTATGAGTCGTGCTGACTCGAATGCAATCAACAATGACAACAATATTAGAAGTAGTCAGACTATGGCAAAAATATTAGAGGAGAAAAAAATATTTAAAAATGAGTTGAACAGGCAAAGAGCTATGTGATTTCTTTCGTTTACTTTTTCCAATAACCCATATGTATGACAATATGGCATAATTATTAATCTGAGGACCTCCTGTGACAGAAACCATTGTGAATGAACTCATAATTCAATACTGCATATCTCTGGAGGAGGTACTAATGCACTGGCCAGTTTAAGGTAGAAAGATGAGCAATCTCTTGAATCTACAGTGTTAAAAACAAATTGAAGAAGGGTGTCCTCTCGATGATTTGACGGTAGGAAGTTTGAGTAGTGTTTATTAATAGTTTATTCACAAAATGCTTTTAGATTAAATTAATAATTCCCATAAAACTTTTAAATTATTGAAACTATTTTACAC
Source organism: Elephantulus edwardii (assembly GCF_000299155.1). Classification (NCBI taxonomy): domain Eukaryota; kingdom Metazoa; phylum Chordata; class Mammalia; order Macroscelidea; family Macroscelididae; genus Elephantulus; species Elephantulus edwardii. Next base: position 12,650,820 of record NW_006399828.1, read on the forward strand.
TACATCAAGGTGTTTTCTAACCATCCACAAAATAATTTTTTAGATCAGTCGTAAATTTCTTCATTTAAAAATGCTATTACAATGCTACTATAAACCTGATATTTTTTTTTAATTTTTTTTAAAATCTCTTTTGTTTTGTTGTTACTGAAAATATACATAGCAATTAAAAAAACTGTACATTTGATGGTACAACCACTGTGGAAAGCGGTATGGCACTTTCTCA
>NW_006399828.1:12651572-12656771 GCF_000299155.1 Elephantulus edwardii
TGGGCAGGGAAATGTTCATTAAAATTAATAAAAATAAAAATTATACATTTGTAACTAAGTGACATTGATTACATTCTTTTAACAACTTTCTTCCAGTTGGGCAAACATTCTCACACTTCCTTACTAGGTTGTTCCTCTCTCAAGCGCATAAGAATCCTGTAGCATAATTCCACCATCTTAGACTCCTGGATAACATTCAAAGTTGCTATTGCTCTGGTGTCCTAGTGGTAAGAAGCTGAGCTGAAATACCAAAGGCATTTGACTTGAATCCATAAACTGCTTCTCAGGAGAAAGACAGACAATCTCCTGTGCAATCAATTGCCTTTGATAAAAACCACTGGTAGATAAGCTATAGGTCAGCCCTGACTCAATGGAACACAACACATTGCCAATTTAATCCTCAATAGATAATTTTTTAAAAGCACAATGTTCAAGGTAGACTGCTTTTGCCTCTAGGTAAGGTAAACTGTTATTTAGCTGTGTTTTTTTTTGTTTTTTTGTTTTTTACTGGCATGGACTGGTGGCCTAAATTTCCTGGAATTAGTTGGTAAGCATGTGCAGGGCTGCCTTTGTTAGTTGAAACTTGTCAATTAGTATCCCATCAACACATGAGACTTTATTTTTTACTTCCATACAACATCTACAATTTCTTCCATTACCATTCATTGGCTCTTAATCATATAGTCCTTCCTGAAATATTTCAATGTCAACAATTCTTTTTGGTAGAGTGTCTCTATTTAGTCTCTCCATCTTCTTTAAAGCTTCCTGGGTCATCCAAAATTTTACATGCATCATCACTCAGTATTGCAACTTAAGATTTGAATTTGTTTTTCCGTTTTTTCAGCTTGATGATACTGATCAAGTTATTTCCTTTTTATTTTCCAATTCCTGCTCTCTGAATATTCCTTTCTAATATACTGCTTTGTCTTCTTAAGCTACCCTTTGAAATCTTCTGTTTAGCTTTTAAATTCAGAATTTCTTCATTTGCTTTGGTTTTTCGATGCTCCAGTCCAATTCTCAGGGTCTCTTCTGACATCCACTTTGGTCTTTTCTGTCTCCTCTGCCTTTGTAATGACCTTTTGCTCTCTTCATGGATGATCTCTTTGATACCATCCCACAATTCACCTGTTCTTTGATCAGTGATTTTTAATGTTCCAATCCTATTCTGAAGATGATTTTTTTTTCATTCATGCAGGAGAGACTCAAGATATTTTTATTCTTTTGGAGTTGTTTTCATTTTTTCAGTCTCAGTTTGAATTTTCACATGAGCAAATGGTTGTCGGTTTCACAGTATGTATCCGGCCTGGTTTTGACTGCTGATATTGAGCTTCTCCAGTGATTTTTACCACAGATGTAGTCCGTTTGATTCCTGTACATTCCATAAAGTGAGATTTTTGTGTAAAGATTATGTAAGAAAATTTGGAGGACAGCTGCCTTGTCAACTGACTGGAAGAGATCTCTATTTGCCCCCATTCTCAGGAAAGGTGATCAAACAGAATATGGAATTTTTCCCAAATTATCCTTAATGTCACATGCAAGCAAAATATTGCTGAAGATCATCCCAAAACAGCAAGAACAGCACATTGAAAAGAAGTACCAGAAGTTCAAAATGGATGTAGAAGAGGCAGCACCAGAGAGATTGTTGTTGATGTCAGATGGATTCTGGTTGAAAACAAAGAATATTGGGAAAATATCTATCTGTGCTTTATTATTTATGCAAAGGCATTTGATTATGTGGACAATAACAAAATAATGGTAAATTTGAGAAGTATGGGAATCCCAGAATATTTAGTTACACTTATGAAAAACCTAGATCTAGACTAAGAAGTCATTGATTGAATAGAGGAAGGGAATTCTGCATGGTTTAAATTAAGGAAGCTGTGTAAGAAGGTTGTGTCATTTCTCTATATTTCTAGAATCTGTATGCCGAACAAATCATTCCAAAAGCTTGACCCTATGTGAAGAGGAATGTAGTATTATGAATAGAAAAAGACTTATCAACAACGACATTATACAGGTGAGATACCTTGCTAAAAGTTAAGTGCTTGAAGCACTTGCTACAAAATATCAAAGACAATAATCTTCAATACGGATTACATTTAAATATAAAGAAAATAAAAATTCTATCCACTAGACTAATAGGTAACATCATACTAGATAGACAAAAGATTGAAATTATCAATTATTTCATCTTACTTGAATCCACAATAAACACACTTGGTACTAGCAGTCAGGAGTACAGGAAACATAATGCATTGGGAAAGTTTAGAATAAGATAACTCTCCAAACTACTGAGGAATTATGAGGTCAGTTTGAAAATTAAGGTGCACCTGATTCAATCTATTGTCTTTTCAATCATGTGCTATGCATCTGAAATCTGGACAATGTAGGATGACAAGAAGAAAATGTATGCCTTAGAGTTGTTCTCCTGGAGAAAAGTATTAATGTCTCATTTACTGAAAAAGTACAAAATAAGCAAGCTTTGGACAAAGTGCCTTGGATATGAAGATGAGGAAGTTTCGACTCACATATTTTGGACAACTTGTTAGGAGAGACTATTCTTTGGAAAAGTGTATATCATGTGTGGAAAGTTGGGGACTGGGATGGGCTAAAGAGAGGAAGACCTTCAACTAAGTGAATTGACAACAGCAACAAAAAAATGTTACCAAAGAGTAATGGTCTCAATATGTCAGAAATAATGGCACAGGACAGGACAGGATTCAGATCTGGTGTTTATAGAGTCACTATGAGTTATACTCAACTCCATGGCAACTAATAACTATTCAATTTTAATTAGACTTCAGCTTTTTGGGTTAAGTTTTGGTTTTTTTTAAACATTTTTTTAAATTTTTTATTTTTGTGTGAGTGTACCGTCACACCAGATCTGACTGGTAGAGGAGATTGTTCCTCCTTTTCCCGGCAGAGCCTCTGGTGGATTCGAACCATGTGCCTCTGGGATTGTAGTTGCAGCTCCTTGCCACTAGGCCACCAGAGCTCCCCATGGGTTAAGTTTTAAAGATTATCTTTGGGAAATAATTTCAAGTGTTCATGCTGATCCCAGAAAGTCCGTAAGAATTTCAAATTTTGTTTGGCATTACCTTCACCTCTTTTGATTATAATTCTTCTATAGAATTCTTGATCAAAATAGTCAATAATATTAGTAAGGCACTATCCAATTATTTTCTGGTGGTTACAGTTGTTCATAGAGGCAACTGGAATCCTGATATTCCTGACTCCCCCCGCCCCCTTATTGTTTAGGATAAACAAAGTTAATTTTTGCCTTAGATGCCCACTTGAGAGTTTTGAAAACCAAGGCACTGGTTCTACTAGGAAGTAGAAAAGAAGGTCTAAATACATTATTAGACAAACTAATTGATATAACCCTTAACATTATCACTCTAAACCTCTAAACCAAGGTAACAAATTTGTGAGGCTTTTGGATGAATGTTAAACAGCCAAAACAGCTTTCTTCTTTTTCACATCATCTTAAGGACATTTATCACACAACATTTGCCAGTTCAAGTATGTCCAGATGTACAGCTTATAGACAGCAATTACTTTTCCCAGTCAAAAAATCCTACAAATAGGTTTAATATAACAGTTACCCTACGCCTAAAGTGATCTGGAAAACACTTTTCAAATGGTGGTGTGAGAAAGCATATAAGAGTAAAACGTTGGGTGGGAGTGGGAGTGGGAGTGGGAGTGGGGGTGAGGGTGTGTGGGGGGATTGTATACCAACAAAGGAGCTTTTCTTTTGCTTTTCAAGGGGAGAGGAGCTATCTGGGGGTGGGGGTGAGGTGTGCGGGGAGAAAAGTGCAACAATGAATGAATGGAAATCCAAAATCTCTGTAGATATTCATTGAAATTAATTTAAAAAAGTGTAGTTTCTTAAAGCAATCAACTAATAAATTAAAAAAAAGTGTTTTGTAAAAGTCATCAGTGGACTAACTGAACTTAAAGAATCTTTTAACCTTCACTTTAAAACTCTTAAAAGAATGCATTGTATTGTATTGTATTGTATTGTATTAACTAATAGAGTTATTAATTAAAATGTTCCCTTCTTCTGTGTCAATTTGGTTAGGTCATCTATTTTTTCAGTTTGTCCTTTTTATTTAAATGACATTATTTGGCAAAAAGGTGTTAATAACAGTTATTTATTAGTTTTATAAATCTGTAAGATATATGGTAATGTAATTTTATGCATCCTGAGGCAGAGTGCTCTTGCTAAGAGCTCTATTTTATTAATAATTTCAATGAACTTAAAAAAGTTTGGCTTTCATAGTTTCTCTACAGTTTTTTATTATTTTCAACTTTCTATTGTGAGCTAAAGTTGTTCCTTGTTTGAAAGTTTCTTAATGTATAAACTTAGATACTTTACTATTAAAGTGTTCTGCTTTCTTCTACTAGTATAGCATTTCTTACAATATTCATCTAAGTATAATTTGTGGTCATTATGCATCACTGAATGTTAATTATGATTTATTTCTAACTTTTTATAATTATCCTGTAGTTCTTTGTTTGACGTTTGGATTATGTAGAAATGGGTATTTTATTTCCACCTACTTAGGGGACTTTTCTAGGTGTATTAGTGCTGTTTCTTTTTACTTAATTTTTCTGGGAAAAAGACATACTCTTGGAAGATTTCAATCTTTTGAAAATTACTTCTTTTATCTTCAGTATACAATCTAGCCTTGATTATGTGAATATGAAAATATAAGTAGAATAGAATGCTTTATAATTGTTAATTAGATCAATTTTATTATTAAGAATGGTTATGTTTTATTTATTATTATTGATATTTTGTCTGCTTATTCTATCAGTAAAGAGAAAGGGAATTTAAATGTACCAGTATAATTAGGAATATTTTCTACTTCTCTTGGTTCTGTCAGTTGGCTTCAAATATTTGAAGTTCTTAAAAGAAATATATAAAGATTTAGCATTGTGACGATGCTAGAGGATTTGGCAATGTTTCAATATGTTTATACAAATAGGTTCGCTATGAGTCAGAGTTGATTTGATATCACTAAATAAAAACAATTTATAGGCTGTGATTTTGTACCCTTGAGTCAAAAAGGACTCGTAGAAATCTACAACAGTGAATGAACGGAAATCCAAGGCCTCGGTAAATTTTCACTGAAATTAATAACAAATTTAAATGAAAAAAAAGAATTAAGTTAGAGTAAGGATGGCAATGGAACC
>NW_006399828.1:12657517-12658645 GCF_000299155.1 Elephantulus edwardii
TAATATTTTTCTCTAAAAAAAAAAGGACTCGTAGATGACCCTCCAGCTGCTTTTCAGAGGCAGCAAATTGCACTAGATTGCTCATCTATCTCTTGCACAGCAGCTTGCAGATTCAAACTACAGTCCTTTTGCTTGGCAGCGCCACTCCTTACCACCAAGCCAACAGAGCTTCCCAGCTAGTATATAGCTGTTTTAATCCAGTACATTAATTGCTGATTTTATGAACGTGATCAATTTATTTAAATGTATTGTAGTTATTAGTATGAATAGGTTTGTGTCTACAATTTTATTATTTATGCTCTTCTTATCTTATCTTTTTATTATAGTCATTTCTTTGGTTCCTCTTTTCCTGTTAGGCTGAGTAATTTCCATAGGTCTACCTTCTGGAAGAAGGTCTTTGACAACTTTAATCTACTGTCATGCCAGCCCAAATTGGTTTTGTGATATGCTTGGGTTTGTTTTTTGTGTTTTGTTTTTTCTTTTATATATTTTACTTTCTAAAAAAAATTTAGGTTGTTTATTTTTCATTTCAATGAACATCTGCAGAGATTTTGGAATTCCATTCGTTCATTGTTGCACCCTTCTCCCTGCACAAACACGTCCCCCCTTCCCCCCCGCGTTTGCTCCTCTCCTTGAAAAGCAAAAGAAAAACTCCCTCATTGGTACACAATCCCCCCCCCGCACCTCCCCAAACCCCAACCCCTACCCCCAGTTTAATTTATTTGCTACGGTTTGTCATCCATTCATTATCCAAAGACATAATTTTTGGTTTTGGTCCTTTAATATATTTGTAATAGCTGTTTTAATGTCCTTATTTGCTAATTCTAACATTTTGAAACCCTCATGGTCTGTTTGTTTTGAGTTAATGTATCTTCATGGTAGGTCATATCAGATATTTTTTGCATGCTTAGAAAATTTATGTTATATGTGAACCTAAAGATAGTATTTGCTATAGGTGTCTAGATTATTGTGTACTTTCTTTTTTTTTCTTTCTATATTTTATTAATTTTCATAAACATTTACAGAGATTTTGGGTTTCCATTCATTCCTTGTTGCACTATTCTCTCTACCCTCCTCCCAGTTTGTTCTTGTCCAAATGCCACAGTGCTTGTCAAAGCCAGTTCTGAT
>NW_006399828.1:12658745-12678185 GCF_000299155.1 Elephantulus edwardii
CAGGGTGAAGATCTCCTCTCACTACTCGAAAGGGCCCCTTTGGCAGTAGGAAACACATAGACTATTATGGAGATTGATTTTGGGATTTAGATGCACTCTTATTGGTTGTGCTTGGCCGTACATGTTCATATCCTTGAAGATGTATCATGGGGGTGTTGTGTACTTTCTTGAATACCTTTCCTGACAGTTAAATTATTGTTGCATTTTCTTTATCCTTTCAGCCTAGTTTGATCTTTAAGATTTGTCTCTTTAAAATATGTTGTAATACCAGGACAATATTCTGATACTACAGTATAATATTTATTCCAAAGATGTGGCTTTGTTGGGTGTCTCCACTATTACTGACCCAGAACTGCAGTCTTCCAGATTCAACTTGGTAAAAAAGTGCAACCAGAGTACTCTACAAGATAAAGGTGTAAAACTCTGTCTCATATATTTTGGTCATGTTGCTAAAAGGGGTTGTTCCTTGGAAAAGGACATTATGCTTAGAAGGGTGGTAGATTAGCAAAGGAGAGGAAAACCTTCAATAAGATGTATTGGCACAGTCAATGTATCAATGAGTTCAAATCTGTCAGAGACGTCATGGATGGTAGAGGGTAAAATCGTTTAAATCTGTTGTTCGTAAGGTAGTTACGAGTCAGACCTGACTTGACAGCATCTAACAAAAATAAGGGGTTTCATAGAGGCAATTCAGGTGGCTTAGTAGTAAGTTCTTCATGGACGATTTTCTTGATATCCTCCCAGAGCTCATTTGGTCTATGCTCATTGGTATTCAAGGCCTCAAACCTGTTCCTGAGATGGTTTTGAAATTCAAGTGGGACATACATAAGGTCAAATCTTGGTTCCTGTGGATTTAATTTTTCTCAACTTCAGCTTGAACTAGCATATGAGTAGTTGGTGGTCTGTCACACAATTAGCTCCCGGCCTGGTTTTCACTGCTAATATTGAGCTTCTCCAGCGAGTCTTTCCACAAATGAAATTGATTTGATTCTTATGGAACCATCAGGTGAGATCCATATATATACCCTGCATTTGTTTCTTATAAAAGGTATTTGCAATGAATAAATCATTGAATGGACAGAACTCTATCATTCTATCTCCAGCCTCATTTCTCTCACCGAGCCCGTGTTTTCCCGCTACTGATCCTTCTTCCCTGGTCCCAACTTCTGCGTTCCAGTCACCCATTATTATCAGTGCATCTTGATTGCATGTTTGATCAATATCTGACTGCAAAAGTTGGTAGAAATCTTCTATTTCCTCCTATTTGGCTCTAGTTGTTGTGCATATATTTGAATGATAGTGGTATTCACTGGACTTCCTTGTATGCGTATGGATATTATCCTGTCGCTCACCACGTTGTATTTCAAGATAGATCTAGAAATGACTTCTTTAATTATGAAACCAACCCCATTTTTTCTCACCTTTTCATCCCCGGCATAGTAAATCATATGATCATCTGATTCAAAATGTCCCATGCCAAGCCATCTCATTTCACCAATATCTATTAGTACCAAATGAGCTCTGGGAGGATATCAAGAAAATCGTCCATAAAGAATGCAAAAGATCATTACAAAGGCTGAAGAAGAAGAAAAGACTAAGATGGATGTCAGATGAGACTATAAGTATTGCACAAGACCCAAAGCTAAAGGAAGAAATCAAAGAGCTGAACAGAAAATTTCAAAAGGGAGCTCAGGATGACAAAGCAAGATACTATAATGAAACATGCAGAGAGCTAGAGTCAGAAAATCAAAAGGGCAGGACTCGCTCAGTGTTTCTTAAGCTGAAGTAGTTGAAAAACAAATTCAAGCCACGGGTGGCAATACTTAAGGATAGTTTGGGTAGAATGTTGAATGATCCAGGAAGTATCAAAAGAAGATGGAAGAAGCACACAGAGTCACTGTATCAGAAGGAATTGGCTGACACAGATGAATTTCATGCAGTAACATATGGGCAAGAGCCTATGGTGATGAAGGAAGAAGTTCAAGTTGCTCTCAAAGAATTGGCAAAAAACAAGTCTCCAGTAGTTGACTGCATACCAACTGATTTATTTCAACAAACAGACGCTGCCCTGGATGTGCTCACTAAATTGTGCCAGGAAATCTGGAGGACAGCCAGGTGGCCAACTGATTGTAAGAGATCGATATTTGTTCCAATTACAAAGAAAGGTGATCCAACAGAGTGTGGAAATTATTGAACAATATCATTGATATCACATGCAAGCAAGGTTCTGCTGAAAATTATCCAAAAATGTTTGGAACAATATGTTAACAGAGACCTGCCAAATGTGCAGGCTGGATTTAGAAGAGGTCATGGTACTAGGGATATTATAATTAATGTTAGATGGATCTTGGCAGAAAGCAGAGAATCCCAGAAGACTGTGTATATGTACTTTCATTGACTATGCAAAGGCTTTTGACGGCGTGTATTACAACAAGCTGTGGCTGACTCTGAGAAGAATGGGAATCCCAGAACATTTGATTGTGCTAATGTAAAACTTATACTTGGACCAAGAGGCAATCATCAGAACAGAGAAGGGAGACACTGGATGGTTCAAAATCAAGAAAGGGGTCCATCAAGGATGTATTTTGTCTCCATACCTTTCAATCTGTATGCAGAACAGATCATCTGGGACTCTGGGCTATATGAGGAGAAATGTGGCATCAGGATTGGTGGAAGAATCATCAACAACCTGCGTTATTCAGATGACATAACCCTGCTTGCTGAAACTGAGGAGGACCTGAAGCTCTTGCTGCAGAAGGTCAAGGACTGCAGTCTTCAATATGGATTGAAGCTCAACATCAAGAAAACAAAGATTCTCACCACTGGGCCAATTGGCAGCATCAGTATGGATGGTGAAGAGATTGAGTTAGTTAACAGTTTTAGTTTACTTGGCTCCACAGTCAACACTGTTGGTAACAGCAGTCAGGAAATCAGGAGACAAATTTTAGTGGACAGTCGGCTGTGAGAAACCTCTCAAGAGTACTAAAGAGTAAAAAAAAAAAAAAAAAAAGAGTACTGAAGAGTAATGACGTCAGGCTGGAGACTAAGGTGCACCTGATCCAAACTATAGTCTTTGCCATTATATGCTTTGCATCGGACAGTTGGACAGTGAATAGGGATGATAGAAAGGGGATTGATGCCTTTGAGCTGTGGTGCTAGAGAAGAGTGTTGAATATACCATGGACTGCTAGGAGAACAAACAGGTTTATATTGGAGAACGTGAAGTCAGAGTGCTCCTGGGAGTCAAAGATTCTGAAGCTTCGTCTGACATACTTTGGGCATGTTGCAAGGAGGGACTGGTCCTTGGAGAGGGACATCATGTTTGGGAGAGTGGAGGGACAGTGCAGGAGAGGAACACCCTCAATGAGATGGATCAATTCTGTAAGTGGAGTGGTGGGAATGAATGTGTTTGAGACAACAAGGTTGGCACAGGATAGAATGGTGTTTAGCACTCTTGTACATAGATAGTGTTGCTATGAGTTACAAGTGACTTGATGGCACACAACAACAACATAGTAGTAAGTTGTGCTGCTATCCCCAAAACATGTGATTCAAATCTACAACCAGATCCATGAAAGAAAAATTATTAATCTCCTACCATGTGATTTACTGACTCTAAAAACTCAATGGCAAGTCAACTATGAGTCAGGTTCAGCTTGTTACAGAACAACAGTAACTACAGACCTCGCAGAGTTTACTCTATATGCACTTAAAGATCTGCAAGTTACCTGCATATAGTCTTCTTGACCTCCTCTGGATGTTTCTCTTGTTTTATTACATAATTTTCAGGCACATTAAGGTTTCCAAACTTACCTCTCCTCAGTTAGCTCTGTCAGATTCTATGCTTTGCTTGGGCTCCATAGATCCCACTTCAATCATTAAAGGGCTCACTTAGCGATATTTAGGGCTGACTTAGGACTTCAGAAGTTTCTTTTGTTATAACCATCCTATTCTCTATGCCAGTTGAAGTCTGCTTGAAAACCACTGCCTTACTATTTTGTCCAATTTTATAATTATTTACATCTAGAGGAATTCCTGAACCCTGTTCCTCTACCATATTCTCTTTTTTAATGTGACATATTAGTAAAAAGTCTATGTAAGTCAGGGTTAAATAGATGAAGTATCAAAGCCTTTGTCTGCTTTATAATCTGCTTTATTACAAGTACTAAAATCAGTCTTTCACTTATGTTTCTCTGATTCACTCACTGGCATCAAGTTGAAAGTAAGCTGACCTTCTAACAGGTCTCTAAGATTGATGATTGTTTAGAAGGAGATTTTCCATCTCTCCCTCTGAGCCACTGATGGATTTAGAAAGCCAGAGAAGCATAGCCTTTGGGTTAGAAGCACAATTCCTTACAGGCTAGACCATTCACATATGCATAATATTTTATATATTTTTTTCAGCATGTGATAAGTTGTACAGCAAAAGTTCATCTTAGAGATGAACTTACTAAGATAACTGATTAGGCGAGACATAGACATATTTCATAGAATTAAGAATTTGTTGGGCAGTGCAAATGTATACAAGTGAGAGCAGAATTGGGTGCCAACTTATCTGAGGCACATAAACCGACAATGACTGCAACCTTCAAACTTGCTGATTCCCAAAATAATATTTCATGCTATTAGCATATCTAGAAGGAACCGACTCTTCAGAGCATGTTCACCCAGGTAAGCACATAAGGTCCAGTTTAAATTTACTAACTGAGATTCAGAAATAAAATGTCATTGGTAAACATATCTTTCCCTTTTAGTATACCCACAGAAATCAAATCATTATAAAATTGATGCTTGTCAAGCATGAAATTAGAACATTAATTAAATGTTTAATGCTATCAAGTTAAATAAAGATTGGCTTCTTAAATGGACTGGGATATTATTAATTTGAAATACTTGTCATTTCATTATGAAAATAAGAATTACTTTACTATATAGACTGCAAACACTTGAAATTGAAAGGTCAAGGTTTCTTTCTCCCTCATGCATAGATATCTGATCGACCTTTAAGGCATTTATCTTGAATCAAGTTTTTTTTTCATTTATGATTTATGATTCTTCCTGAAAATGTTCTATGTTTTATTTATCATTGAAAATACTAAACTTTTCTGAAATTGTATTATGTTCTAAGTGAATGTCTTTTTCTCATGTTGTTGTTAAGCTAGATGTTGGCTTTTTTTAGCCACTGGTTAGCCCTCTCTGGTCTCTAGCAACCTTAACTGCAGACATATGGTCTTACCAATCAGAATCAACTGTGGGATTAGGATAAGAAAAAGAGTGCTTCCAATACTGAGCAGTAAAACTTTAGGTGAGCAATGCTTGTGGGTGGCAAGACTTGAGGGAGACTAGAGTAGACTCTGTTTGCAAGACTTTGGTGATGATGTTGGAGAGACTGTGGCAGGATTGCATTTTTGCTGGCCATAGTTCAAGGTGTTTGCTTTTCTTGCTGTATACTTGAAGGAGACGCTGATTTATAACTGCTCTGGGGCAAAGCTTGCTGAGTGATGTGGATTTGATTGCTGAACCGAAACCCCGGCCTGGACTATATGAGAAATTGTGCCTTAGGACTGTTTGGATAAACTTGGACTTTTACTGTGAGATATTCTTTACTTCCTCCAATCTTCACTTTCCTTCCCTAATAAACCCCATTTGTGGTATCATAACTGTGAGTCAGCAAGTAATAAAGGAGCCCATTGCTGTTGGTGTAGCTCTAGAGGCACTATGGGTCTGGACTAAGGGCTCTTTATCTACTTTTTACTCTGAGGCAGTGAGGGGCTATTCTTACTCTTTCTGACCCTTTCTCTAGCTCACAGACCTCTGCCTCCATGGCCCATTTTCATCTCATTAGACACTCATACATTTAATTATTCATTAAGAAAAAGTAATAATTTATTAATTCTTATAGATAATGCTGTATTCTAGTCAACCAACCTGTTTAAAAATATACTCCAAGACATAGTTGTTGTTACATGTGTGGAGTCAGTTACGGCTCATAGCAAATTTATGAACAAGGGCTCTGAACCTTGCCCTAACCTGAGTGTATCTCACTGTTTCTTACTTACCTGATCCCATTTATACACAGTGACTGTGTCAATTCATTTTATTCAGGGTCTTCGTCTTCTGTGCTGACCCTCTAGTCTTCCAAACATGATGTCCTTCCTTCTCCAAGGACTAGTACCTCCTGTCAACATGTCCAAAGTATGGGAGTCAGAGCTTCAAAATTCTCACCTCCAAGAAGCAAATTGGTTTCACTCATTCCAATACAGATCTGTTTATTCTCTTGTCAGTTTAGTATGTGTTTAATACTCTTCTCTGACACACAATTTAAAGGTATCAATTCCTCTTCTGTAATTATAAAGATTTTAGATGCATAGAAAGTAGTTGAGAAGACTACAGCCTGGGTCAGGTGTACCTTAGTCTCTAGACTATATTGTTGCTCTTTGGTACTGTGGAGAGGTCCTTGACAGCAGATTTTCCTAATGTGATTTGTCTTTCGATTTCATGACTACAAGTGCCAAATATGTTTATTATGGATCTGAGCAAGGCGAAATAATTAATAACCTTAATCTTTTCTGCATCTATCATATTGGTGCCTGTTGGCCTTGGTGGTAAAGATTTTGTTTTCTTGATGTTGAGATTCAATTCATATTGAAGGCAACAGTCTGATCTTTTGGAGCAAACACTTCATTCCTCCCTAATTTTCGCTAGCAAGGTTGTGTCATCTGTACAATGCAGTATGTTAATGAATTTTCTTCCAATCCTTATGCCACATTCTTCTTCATTATGATATGAATGAACTTGTGGGTCAGTAATTCAAATAGGGCACTGTGCTGTGTTTAGGTTAAGTGAGCACTTGTAGTTTAGTGTGTTATTTTAATTGGTTCTTCACAAGCATACTAGAATTGCAAAATTTCCGAGCCTTTTTCCTAATTTTTTTCAATTATGTTTTTGTGTTCCACTTTGCCACAAATCATTCCTCAGTAATGTGTTGGGCTTCCCACTGAGGACAGAAGTTTTCTGGTACATAGAGTCCACACTCTCTAGGTATTTTCCCTTACAACTCACCTGACTCTGATATTTCAAAAGGTCACTCTAAAATGTTATTTTCTGCATTCTACAGGTTACAATTCTCTACATGACTGTCACTCTACCAGTTGCGACTTTCTCCAAGGACTTTTTCCCCTACACAATTAGACTCAATTTTTCTGAGATCATTTTCCCCCTTAAAATTACCTTGCAGTATCAACAGTTCAGAAATAATAGAATAGCCTGTAAGTTCTCATACTGAAAATACTGATGGAATTTCCAAGATACTAGAATCATCCAGTGGAAAAAAAGTCCAAGATGTGGTTTGGATTGTCTGTATTTGTTCCTTGTTAATTTAAAATCAAACATGTTAAAAAATAAATCTTTTATATTTTAATTAGAATGTTTTAAGAGCAAATAAAAAATTTCTTAAAAGTTGTTTAAATAATAAGTGAGTTTTCTATATCATATATATAGCAAAATTACAGGGGAAGTTACAACTTGAGAATTAAGTAGCTTTGACTACTAGATAGACTAATAGATCTAAATTTATTCCATTCCTCTCTATCTTCAGCAGATCATTTGGGTTATTTGAGTAAATTTTCTCATGGTGATAAGATTGAAGCTCATTTATTCCTTTGTTTCCACCCTCTCCAAGACATATCTGTTTGTTATTTGGGCCATCCATGGGATGTTCAGTGCTCTGATCCAACACCACAGCTCAAAGGTGTCAATTCTTCTTCTGGCATCCTTATTCATTGTCTAGATCTCAGATTCATAGCAAGTGATCAGAAAGACTAGACAGACTATGGCCTGAATCAGATGCACCTTACTCCTCAAACTGTCATACATCATTGCTCCTCAGTAATTTGTTGTTGTTGTTAATAGTCATTGAGTTCAGGAAGACTCATAGGGACTCTATGAACAAAAGATCTGAACTCTGGTCTATCCTGTGCCAACTTCACACTTTCTGACACAGAAGAGCCTATTACAACAGTCACTGTATCAATCCAACTGGTTGAGGGTCTTTCTTTCACCGATCCTCCACCCTTCCCAGAATGATATCTTTCTCCAAGGAATATCACCTCCTAGCAACATGTCCAAATATAATTTGTAGAGGTCTCTAACTATAGATTTGTCCAGTGTAATGTGTCTCCTTATTTTCTGACTGCTGGTAACATGGATGTTAATTGTGAATCCAAGCAATCTGCAGCTTTTGACAGCTTCAATCTCCTCTCCATCCAACATATCATTGCCTATGAGTACAACGGTAAAAAATCCTTGTTTTCTTGACATATAGGTGCTATCCATACCAAATGCTACATTCCTTGATCTTCTGCCATATGTGCTTCAAGTCTTCCTCACTTTCAACAAGCAACTCACTTGTCTCCCCTAAAGGGACCTCTAGGTGTAAGAAACTTCACAACTAGTTGCTCTATGAAAGAAACATGAACAACCTCCTCCTTTGTTATTATTGAGTTTGAAAACCTGCAGCAAGGTCAAGCTGGAGGGCCAGTTGTAGACTATTTCCAACTTAATAGTACACAATAACAACAGACTTTCTTAAGGATAAAGATGTAATAGAGTGCTTCTGTGAAGATAGCACATTTTTAAACCACATAGAGGCCATTCTACCACACTCTGGACCGTTGCCTGAGTCCTCATTGACTCCACGGAAATGGATTTGGTTTTGAGTTTTGAAGATAAATTCCAGGGTTCTAGTAGGCTTAAGAACCCGATATACCATGTCATTAAATGTGAAATATATACAGGAAGACTTTTGAATAAAGATGCTAATTCAACTGAGATATAATTACTTTGGTGGGAAATTCAGTAGATATGTTTTCCAAATGGCGAGTGATATAAACTATGAGATCAAGAAAAAGATCTGGAGTGTAGATGAATTTTTAGGACGGTCAACATATTGACTAGAACTGAGTGTTGAAATGATTGCTCAAGATATGACATTTAAAGAAGAGCAAAGGAGAAAATGAGATGGATTCAGAAAAAGCAATCTTCAGAATTTTAAGAGGAAACTGAGAACACTAAGGGGAATTGCACACACATTTCACCAACACCCATTTGTTCAGAAAAAAAAAAACCCAATGAACATATGGTCTGAAAAAATAAATTTTTATTTGAACATAGGAGAAAGAAATTGTACACAAACAACTGAAATAGTTAGCTAAATATATATCAGATTTTAATGGATAGGGACACCAATGAGAGAGTTTTAAAAAACTAAGAGTTCAAGCACAGAAAACTTGCTTTAAAGCCATTACCTTTGTGAGTAGAAAGGAAATAGATTGGTGGCTACAAAAATATTTGAAGTTAAGAAAGCATTTTTAATAAGTACTTTTAATGAAATTACAATCTTTTGATGATACCAAAGCTTAAAACTCATAGTAGGATTGGTTGTGATATTTACTCCCTAAGATTATTCACAATGTTTTGTGGTGAGTTTTCTGTGTTGTGTGTATGTTTTGGTTTTGTTGTTGGTTGTTTTTTTTTTTTTTTTTAATTTCATGAAAGTATAGGCAATATTTGTTAAGTGTAATGCAGACTACAACAAAAAAGAAGTTTCAGGAAAAGTAGACTAGAAGTTCAGTTTTGTTGTTCATTTGATTACTTAAAGTTGTAGTCAGCTTGATAGCACTTATAAAACCCAAAAATATCTGAGATGAAGTTTTTTAATCTTTGCTCCTTTCCTAAATTTAAGTGGGACTTAAGTATCATTTCAAAAGTAATGATTATTTTGCTTTCATCAATTATAAATATCTCAACTTAATTATATGAAGTTCCATAAATATATATGGTATACCTATGTATTCTGTACTGGATTAAAAGGAAGATATTTACAATTTAACATTACTCATAGTTATATTCTAATACTTTCATGTTTTCATTATTAATCTCTTATAATTAAAACAATACTTTTTAGGTGGACTAGAGGCCTTTACCAGATTTCTTAAAACTGAATTCAGTGAAGAAAACATTGAATTTTGGAAAGCTTGTGAAGATTTCAAGAAAATCAAGGAGCCACAACAAATTATCCATAAAGCAAAAACAATATATGAGAGATTTATACAAACTGATGCTCCACAAGAGGTATAGTGAAGATTATTATGAACATATACAACTGTTTGAAAATTTTGTTTCACTATCTCCCTTAATGAAATTAGAATATCACGCATTTTATTAGGCAAGTCAAGATTGCATTGAATGAACAATGGTTCTTTTTATATATTTTTATGTACAAACAAGATTTATTGTAAAATACTAGAATAGTAGGAATGGTTTAATCAAGCTTATTATTCCTCAGGATATTTTCATTCTAGACTAAGAGTTTAATGTAACTAAAGAGTTGTAACTAAGAGTTAAATGTACCTAAGAATTACATTTAAGTGGAACACTTAGAGATGATTCATTCATCATGGTTCATGTTAGCACCAGCAGCTTCTCAAAGAACCATATTTTTACATATGATAAAAGCAAGAGAAAGTAACAAGGTTTTTAATCATTAAATTTATTTCCATCTACCTACACCAAGAGGAAGGGTCAGTGAAGGAGAAGAAGGTCCCCAATGAGAAAATATGCCAACTTCAGCAATGGGTTGGAATGTGAGATTGTGAGGATGGCACAGGATAGAACAGCAACAACAATATGCCAAGTATTTGGGAGCCCAGGAGGTCTAGTGTTAAGAAGTTGCACACAATCTCCCAAACATAATAGTCTTCAAATTTCCCAACAGTTCATCTGAAGAAGAATAGATAATCTCCTCCCTTGAAATTTACTATTTCTGTAAACCTACTGGGTGTTAAGCTATGGATTCGTTCTGATTCCATTGTCTATAACAACAACAACAACAGCAACAATATACCACATTTTATTTGACCCAAAAGTTTTACTCCTTTCCCTTGAAACAGATTAAAAAGAAAATGTCATAATATGTGTTGTTGTGATGTGCAGAACTGAGTGAGCCAAATTGGAACTGATTTATAACTGACTCTTCAGTGGGTTTTCAAAGGCTATAAATAACTTGGGAGGATATTGTCCATCCCTTTCCCACTGAGTGATTAGTGAATTCAAAACTACTGTCTTTGGGTTAACAGGACAATTCCTTATTATTATAATAAAAATAGAATAAATTAATTTTAAAAAATGAGTAGGGAAATTTGATAGCCTAGTGTGTAAGGAATTGTCCTGTTAATCCAAAGACAGGAGTTTTGAATTCACTAATCACTCAGTGGGAAAGGGATGGACAATATCCTCCCAAGTTATTTACAGACTCTGAAAATCCAAGAAGACAAAGATTCTCATCACTGGACCAGTTGGCAGCATCAGGATAGATGGTGAAGAGATTAAAATTGTACATAGCTTTAGTCTGCTTGGCTCCATAGTCAACACTCTTGACACCAGCAGCCAGGAAACTAAAAGGTGCATTGCCATGGGAAAGTCTGCTGTTAGGGACCTCTCCAAAGTCCTGAAGGGCAATGGTGTCTCTCTGGAGACTAAGGTGCGTTTGATACAGGCCATGGTCTTCACAATCACTTGTTATGCATCAGAGAGTTGGACAATGACCAAGGAGGATAGAAGGAGAATTGATGCCTTTGAGCTGTGGTGTTGGAGAAGAGTATTAAGAATACCATGGACTGCTAGAAAAGCAAACAGATTTGTCCTGGAAAGGGTTAAACAGGGTGACTCCTTGGAGGCAAGGATTCTGAGGCTCCGTCTAACATACTATGGACATGTTGTGAGGAGAGACCGGTCCTTGGAGAAGGACATCATGCTTGGGAGGGTGGAGGGACGGCACAGAAGGGGAAGGAATTCTATGAGGTGGATTGATTCAGTGACTGGGATAATCGGAATGGGAGTGTCAGAGACAGTGCGATTGGCACAGGACAGAGCACAGTATAGGGCTGTTGTGCATAGGGTCGCTATGAGTGGTAAGCGACTCGACAGCACATAACAACAACATTATTATTATTATGATGATGATGTTGAGTATTACTCATAGCAACCAGAAAACAATAGCTCTGAAAACTGCCCTTTCCTGTAAAAACCTCACAACCCCCAATACACTTTTGCTGATACCAATTGCTGCAGTCACTGTGTCAACCCACCTGGTTGAGCTTTCCTCTTCTTCACAGCGCCTCCACCTATCCAAGCATGATATCTTTTTCCAAGGACTAGCCTTTCTTAGCAACAGGTCCAAAATACGCTGGAGGAAGCTTCACCATCCTTGCTTCCAAGGAACAGTGTGGCTTTGCCTTCACCAAGACATATTTGTTCTTTTGGCAGTCCATGGAATGTTCCATATTCTCCCTCAGCACCTTAGTTTAAAAGCATTCTTTTTTCTTCTGTAATCCTTATTCAATATCCAGCTCTCTGATGCATAGCAAGTGATTGAAAAGACCATGGTCTGAATCAGGCACACCTGATTTCTAGAACTAACATCACTGCTCCTCGGTGATTTAGAGCGGTCCCTGACTGCAGATTTTCCCAGTGCAGTGTGTCTCCTGACCTCCTGACTGTGATAACAAGTTTGTTTATTTATTGTGGATCCAAGTTAGAGGAAATCATTGACAGTTTCAGTCTTTTCTCCATCTATCGTGATGTTTATTGGTTCAGTGGCAAAAATTTTGTTTTCTTGACTTTGAGATGCAATCTATAGTGAAGGCTACAGTGTTTTAATCTTCTGTAGCAAATGTTTCAAGTCCTCCTCACTTTCAGAAAGCAAGGCTGTGTTACCTGCATAACATAGGTAACTGGTAAGTCTTCCTCTAATCCTGAGGCTACATTACTCTTCATAAAGTCTGTTGTTGTTGTTGTTGTTATGTGCCATCTAGTCATTTGCGACTCATAGCGACCCTATGTACAACAGCCCTAAACCCTTCTCTATTCTGTACCAATCGTATTGCCTCTGACACACCCATCCTGATTACCCCAGTCACTGAATCAATCCACCTCATAGAGGGTCTTCCCCTCCTGTCCTGTCCCTTTACTCTACCCAGCATGATGTCCCTCTCTAAAGACCTGTCTCTCCTTACAACATGTCCAAAGTATGTCTGTCGAAGCCCCAGAATCCTTGCCTCCAAGGAGCAGCCTGGTTTAACCCTCTCTAGGATGAATCTGTTTGTTTTCTTGGCAGTCCATGGTACATTCAATACTCTTCTCCAGCACCACAGCTCAAAGGCATCAATTCTCCTTCTATCCTCCCTAGTCATTGTCCAACTCTCTGATGCATAGCAAGTGACTGCAAAAACCATGGCCTGTATCAGGTGCACCTTAGTCTCCAGAGAGACACCGTTGCTCTTGAGTACTTTAGAGAGGTCCCAAACAGCAGAATTTCCCATCGCAATACATTTTTTTTTTATTTCCTGGCTGCTGGTGCCAAGAGTGTTGACCGTGGAGCCGAGCAAACTGAAGCTGTGAACAATCTCAATCTCTTCGCCATCCGTCTTGATGTTACCGATTGGTCCAGTGGTGAGAATCTTTGTCTTCTTGACATTGAGCCTCAGTCCATATTGAAGGCTGCAGTCCTTGACCCTCTGCAGTAAGTGCATGAGGTCCTCCTCAGTTTCAGCGAGCAGGTCATAAAGTCTAGCTTCTCAAATTATGTTCTCAACATACAAATTAAATAGGTATGGTGAAGCACCATATAACAGGAAGAAAGAAAATATAATGAAACAAAGACAATCACCTTTATCTCTAAAGGAGATGAATTAATGCAATGACCCAGAAAATGGCCAAAAGAGAACAGCACAATATCAAGTAGACAGTTCTCTTTTTTCATAGAGTGATTATACATTAGAGCCAACTTTTGTAGTACCTAAAAGCAGTAACCTTTGGCAAGTTTGTTTCTACATACATTCATGAACAAAATTATAAGTGCTGGTTTCTTACAAGGATTAAAGCTATAATCTTTAATATAATTAAATGCTGACTAAAATATAAAAATACCAGTATAAATAAAAACACCTAATCTTCAGTATGGATTGAAGCTCAACATCAAGAAAACAAAGATTCTCACCACTGAACCAACTGGAATCTTCTTGGAGGATGCAGAAAGTTTGAGGTTGTTGATAACTTCAGGTTGCTTGGTGAAACAACCAACTCTCTTGGCACCAGCAATCAAAAAATCAAAAGACAAATTGCATTGGGAACTCTGCTGTCAGAGACTTCTCTAGAGTTCTGAAGACCAATTATGTGTACCATCGAATTGGATCTGACTGGCGCAGGAAGAGATTGCCCCTCTGTCTCCAGTGTAGCATCTGGTGGATCCGAACCGTGTTCCTTTGGGATTGCAGTGCAGCTTCTTGCCACTAGGCCACCAGAACTTCCTATAGTATTTTTTAAGTGACAACAACAACAAAACACAACACAACAGCACATGAAGCTAATAGACCTGAAATAAAATTAGACAATTCCTAAATTGCAAATGAGGACTTCAAGAATTCCCTCTCAGTAATTAAACAGTTGAAAGACAACATAGGCCAAATAAACTGAATCAGTATTTATGGAATACTTCACCCATCGGTAGAATAAATACCCTTTGTAAGTGTCCTTGAAAATTCACCATGATAGACCACATCATGAATCACAAAACAAATCTTAGCAAATATAAAAGAACTGAAATCATACAATATTGGAATTATACCAAAAAGAAACAGACAAATAAGAGAAAACCTTTAATCACTAGGAAATTAAGCAGTACATGTCTGTAAGCCAACCAAGTCTCAAAGAAATTTAGAAAAGAAACTGAATTGGGGGGGGGGTGAAGACATCGATATTTATGGAATACAGTTAGAAAATGCTGATATACTAATTGGTGTATTAAATGTTTGTGTTAAAAAAGAAGAAAGGTCTTGATTCCATAATCCAAACTTCTTCATAAAGAAAGTTGTTAATGTGTATCATAGTGTAGGAAATAACCCGTAGCTGACCCTCAGGAGGGTTTTCAGAGACAGTTAATCAAAAGGGAGACGTTTGCCCATCCTTCTCCTTCTCAACAGCTGTTGGCCCCAAGCGATGTCTATTCAGGATTGCAGCACAGCTCTTTGCCAAAAGAGTAAAACAAAACAGAACAAAAACAAATAAATGAAAAACCCACCACACAAACTCAAAGAACTAATAAGTAGAAGAGTATAAAGTAATGAAATTGAGAACAGAAAAGCAATAATCAGTTAAATCCAAAACTGAGTTTTGAATAGTGAAATTAAAAGGTCTCAGCAAGATTCAGTCTTCATTCATTAGTGTTCAAGCCTCACACCTATTCCTAAGATGATTTTTAAATTAAAGTGGGATAGACTTAAGGTCAAATTTTGGTTCTTGTGAATTTGATTTAATTTTCAATAGCTTCAGTTTGACTTGCTTATGAGTAGTTTATGGTCTGTTCCACAATCAGCACTTGACCTAGTTTTCGTAGCTGATACTGAGTTTCTCAAGCTATTATTTACTCAGATGTAGTCAATCAGATTCTTGTGTGTACCATCAGGTGAATTCTATGTGTATAATCACTGTTTATGTTTCTTGTTAAAGATATTTTCAATGAATAAAAACATTGTACATAAAAACCCATATTAAAACAAACAAAAACCCCACCAAACAAACTCACAACCCTAATAGTAAAATTCTCAATGTGCCTCTAAGTATCTTAACTTTACCTCTGTGAAGTTGTTTCCCACTTTAAGAGTAAAAGTTGAATAAGGTAATCTTGACTATAGGTTTTCATTACATCGCTTTTGTTATAGTTGTTAGGTGCCAGTAAGTTAATTTCAACTAATAGTCATCCCTTACGAGAGAGTAGAATTGTTCCATAGGGTATTCCTATACTACAGTCTTTATGGAAACAACTTTCTAGGTCTTTCTTGCAATATGCTCGGTTGAAAACCAACTGTCCATCTTTTTGTTAGTATTAAGGCTTTAACAAAGTACTTTGAGTTAACAAACAAGGGCTTTCTTTCCACTACAACATTCTAAATTAGAAAATGAGAAAGATTAGGAGTATGAGGAGAGAAAAAGAATGTAAAATGGTAGCCCAGAATAACATACTGATATTTGGACCCACAAAGAGAAACCTTGTTAGCATAATGATTAAGCTCTCATCTGCTGTCTTAGAGTTACATCATAGTTTGCTTTTAAAAAAGCAAATTAAGTTTACTGTGCAAAGGAGATAAGTCATACTGAAAAGTATCCACTGTTACAAATTAGTTGCTCCTCTGGACTAAGTAAAGGGGTATATTATTTTATCGTTGGAACAGGAACTAAAGGTTAAGAAGTTAATAATGGACTGTAAAACTATGAGAGAGTTAAAGGCATTGATGAGTATGTGATTGGCAATGGTACACACCATTCATTTCATTGCAGGCTGGTCTCAAAATGGTGACAAAACATTTTCCTAGGAACCTATTAATAAAATATTACCTCAAACATGTCTGCTGCTGGGAGAATATCACAAAGATATATTTGAAAGAATTGTGTACCAAGACCCTTTGTCACAAGCTATAATATTTTGCATCTGTTTGATTATAATTAGTATGTCCCTTTAGTATTAGAGTATAATATCTCACACCTGCCAGAACTCAGAAGTTTGGGAGGGGGAACTGTTATCCTTGGGGTATTTGACTAGGACATTCATCAAGGTTAAAAGATTTTTTTTTGTTTAAAAAATCCAAAACGTATTCAAGATTGATTACAATATTTTAAAATGACACTAAGGCTCTAGTGATAAGAAAGAAGGCACATTGTTCAGATCCACCAGCTGTTCTGTGGGAGGCTGGGTAGTCTTCTCCCATATCATTTACCGCATCTGAAAACTCACCAGAGGGTCAGCTCTGAGTCAGTTCCAGATCGATGGCAAATAACAGCATATAACAAAAAAGTCAGAAGTTTGCCTACCTGCTAAACAAAAG
Source organism: Elephantulus edwardii (assembly GCF_000299155.1). Taxonomy (NCBI): domain Eukaryota; kingdom Metazoa; phylum Chordata; class Mammalia; order Macroscelidea; family Macroscelididae; genus Elephantulus; species Elephantulus edwardii. Next base: position 12,675,683 of record NW_006399828.1, read on the forward strand.
AAAGACAGTCTGCTCTAATAAAGAATAAAAATTTTAAAATCTATAAGGCAGTTCTACTCTGTCCTATAGAACCTAGATGAATTGGAACAAATTCAATGATTCACAACAATAAAATAATATCCATAAAAATAAAGCACCTGAACACAACCACTCTACTTCCAAAATTGTATTAGACCTGTTCTGATAATCTCACAAAATTGTTTGCATAAGTACACTGATGCTAATCAAACTTTTCTTTTTAATTTCCCAGGTTAATCTTGATTTCCACACCAAAGAAATTATTACAAAGAGCATCACACAACCTACTCTCCATAGTTTTGATGCTGCACAAAGCAAAGTGTATCGGCTTATGGAACAAGATAGTTACACACGTTTTCTGAAATCTGACATCTATTTAAATTTGAGAGAAGGAAAACCTCAGAGACCAACAAATCTTAGAAGACGATCACGTTCATTTACCTATAATGAATTTCAAGACGTAAAGTCAGACGTCGCCATTTGGTTATAAAAGAAGCCCTGATTTTGTTGGAAAAGTTTCAAACTGGCCAAATTTTTTTTTGTAAGAAATGTGTACATTCATCGAAATAAAATATAACATACAAAAGTACTTTAGTATTATAAAAAAAATTTATACTGTAAAATTTATATTGTAAAAAAATAATCAGTAACATTTTGCACTTGAACTCTTTCAATTCATGATCAGAAAAATTTATAATCTTAACGAAAAGACAGTAAGCAAAATATTTTATAAGTTGAATAAACATAAGCTTTTGTAAAATTGAGTTCTATTTAATAGCTAGGTTGGGTTTTTCTTATATATAAACAAAATAACTATCAGATATTCATTTTTTTAGATAGCATTTGCCACAACGAAGACTTGCAATCATAGAGAATGTAGATAGCCTCCGTGTCTAACAATGAAGAGAGGATAAATACTTGCTTCTTGGTTTTACTTTTGGCTCAAGTATAAATATCTATCAACACTTTTTATAAACTACCAACTGGAAGTTTGGAACAGGTTATATACATCTTACTAGAGCTTGAAGATGAAGTACTGTCTAGGTGTGGTTAATAAATGGGAAGGAGAGTTACATTTATTGTCAAATTACTTATCTAACTGCATGGACACTTCTCAGGTACAGAGTTGTAACTAGATTGCATATGATTGTATAAAGAGATTGAGTGGGGCAACTTTTCACTTGCAAAGACTATTACAACTAAAGTAGGGGTTCAGTCAGCAGTTTTATTGATGACTAAAAGATCAACTTTCCATGATGAAGTGAACATTAGATATTAGTAGAGGCAAAGAAGTAAGTATATAAGTAAGTAAATATATGCTACCTTTGTTCTTATTAAAAAGTGTTGTTCTAATGCTAGATTCTGTCAAATCTTGTTGAATCATTTAATACTGTGTTACTCAATGAAGACTTGTACTAATGCATATATAAATGTATTGTTATTTTAGGAAAATATATAAATGTAGATATGAGCTACATTGTCTGTAAATGTATTTAAAGATACTATAAATTTGGCTTTAAGAAATGTAATTGTATTTGAACTCTAAACCTATGAAAACTTTAGATAATCTATTAAACATTTTCATTTATTCACTTATATAATTAATATAATCCATGGTTATTTTTTTTACTATTTCCTAACATCAAACTAAAAATGGACATATATCTCTTGTTTTACAAAAATGCTGGAATGTTATTGTTATGCATGGTAGAGACCATAAAAAGTACACAGTAATCCTATAAAATACAGAACTGTCCTAGAAAATTTTCTAGGCCATAGTCTTTAAGCTCTCCGTGTAGTACAATGATTATGTACTTAATAAAAGATTCTCTATGCAATCATAGAGAATGTAGATATTGTCTGTGTCTAACAATGAGAGAGGATGAATACTTGCTTCTTGGTTATACTTTTGGCTCAACTATAAATATCTATCAACACTTGTTATAAAATACTAACTGGAATTTTGGAAGAGGACATATACATCTTAAAAGAGGACTTATACATAGTAAGACTGATTATAGGAACACCCTCCATTGTTCCATGGCATAGTAGGAGGATAAAAAGAAATGAAATGACTCTATGAACTGCTCCTGTTAATATTATGGCCTATAAAGTTCAATGGGGCAGTTCTACTCATCACATTTGGTCACTATGAGTCAGATATAAACTCAGAGAATACAGAGTCCTTATGAAAAAAAGTAATTATGGTCTTGCAAGGAATTTGCAGTATAGGGGTTGATAAAGTGGAAAAATACAGAAAAATATTTAAACGTACAAGCATCACAAAACTAAAAAAACAAACAAAAACAAAACCAAAATCCCAACTTATGATCATCCATTCAGTCATGACTCATTAACAAACAAAAGGAAAAATAAAATATAAAACAAACCAATAACAACAAAAAACTTTGGACATGGAGTCTATTCCTAGTCACCTTTTATCAGGTTTCTGAGGCTGTAATTTATCAGGAGGGAGAAGACTGTC
>NW_006399828.1:12679206-12680746 GCF_000299155.1 Elephantulus edwardii
AAAGTAGTACTTTAATATAACAATAAATCTAATGTTATACTTACAGTTGCTTGTAAACAAATGCATTTCTTTGCTTTAGTCAGCACTAGCTTGAAATGTCCTTATTGTTTAGATATTATTAGATGTTCACCAACTTTTTATTATCATTCATATGCTTAACTCCTGCACAACCAGGCCTCCATATATGGTATATGTAAAGTGAAAACTCAGAGAATACTGAGTGAGGAAAGTATGTAATTTGTGGTTTGGAAGATTAATACCTAGGCTCCATATCTGCATAGCTGAGTCTGAGAAATGTGTATATTATTTAAGGAGGCTTGTATTTTACATTTTTAAAAATAAGCACTCAAGATTAATAAATTCTAATGTTTTTATGTTGCTGCTTTGTTTTTGTGTGTCATCAAGTCAGAATTGACCCATAGTTGACCATCTAGTATGTCCTCACTAGAGCCAATTAATAGCACAGAGATTGCCCATCCTTCTCCCACAAAGCAGATGGTAGATTTGAACTATGTGCCTTTGTGATTGCATTGCAGCTTCTTACCTCTAAACCATCAGAGTTCCATTATAGTAAACAGCAACAACAACAATGTTCTTCATGATCCCCACTGACAGTAAGCTCCTAGTCTTCCTCAAAAATTTCAATTCTGAAAGAGGGAAAAGAACCAAATAATTATGTCTAAAAAGGGGAAAGTTTAGAACTAACAATTAATAATGACATGTTTACCTAAAAATAAGAAACAATTTTATAGATAATTTAAAATATATGAAATGTAAATATGTCACAAGAAATAACGCAAGTGTTTATTTTTCTAACTAGTTTAATGCATAGTTATGTCTTTAAGGTATTGTGCAATAGATTTGGATTGATTTAGATAATTTGGTATATCTTGAAGCATATTTCAGCAAAGAGTAAAGGATTAAAAATATATCACGTTGTATTTAATTCTGACTTTGCCACCTATTAACAGAAATATGTTGAGAATGTTACTTAAATAATCTGAACTACTGTTCTTTAGTGTACAATGTTGAAATAAATCATGCTATTATGATGGTACAAAAGGATACATTATAGAGAATAAGAATTACAATAAACTGAACTACGATTTATAATATCACACTCTTGTTCTTTTAAAAGTACTATATAGGAGACATAGCAAAAAGCCCACGAGTTCATTTTATTCTTCACTTAAATAGTACTGGAAATAACATATCAGAAACACAAATGGATAAAAATGAATTCTAATTTTACAGTCCAGAAACAAGCATTATAAATATACATGTTTATCTCCTTCCAATCTTTTAAAATTCTATTTAGAATACTTACCCTTGAAGTAATGGAATATCAGTTGTCACAGAACTGTGTCTATTGATTATAAGAGATAAATTTTTGAAAATATTATTAATGCTTGAAAAAGTACTAATGTCTACAAGTTAAAATATTGTTTCCAATGAAGGAGGGGTTTTATTGCTTTTCAAGGAGAGGAGCGAATGGGGGGCGGGTAGGCGAGGAGAAAAGTGCAACAATGAATGAATGGAA
>NW_006399828.1:12680846-12692967 GCF_000299155.1 Elephantulus edwardii
GAAAAGTGCAACAATGAATGAATGGAATTCCAAAATCCCTGTAGATGTTCATTGAAATAAAAAAAAATAAAAATAAAAATAAAAAAATTTAAAAATATACTGTTTCCAAAAACAATATGAACAAAAACCATGAAGCCAGATAAAAATTAAATAAAAATTAAAAAGGACAGGTGATAATATTTTTTGAGACAAATGCTAGGTAAAATTTTGAAAAACGTTATTAGAATACACAAGGTTTGATAAGAAACAAGGAAGTTAGATTATTTTGTTCAATAATAGATTATTGAGCAGTAGATTATTTTGCTAAATAATTGTTTCATGATTTGATTATAGTTGTTGATTATAATATTAGTCTAAAAGTTGGATTTTTTAAGGCATTATTTAGCCCCTTCTGGTATCTAGCTATCTTAACTGGAGACACATGGTCCTGCAAATCATCCAAATCTGTGCAGCTAGGATAAGAGAAACAGTGCTTCGCACACAGAGCAGCAAGACTGGATGGAGGTGAGCAAGAATTATGACAGCAAGACCCTGATGGTGTAGACTGTGACATTGTTCTGGGTAAACTGTGGTAAGGTTTGAACAGAGGCTTCTTGCATTTGTGCTGGCCACAGTTCAAGTTTTGGCTGTTCTTGCAGGATGTCGGAAGGAGAAGCTGACTGCTCTGAAGCAAATCTTGCTGAATAACTTGGATTTGACTGCTGAACTGAATCCACACCTGGACTAATTGAGGAATTGTGCCTTGGAACTTGGGCTAAAACATGAACTTGTATTGAGTGATGTTCTTTGACTCTCACATTCTCAAACTTCTTTCGCAATAAAGCTGTGTGTGATGTTATGTTCCATAACTGTGAGTCAGCAATGAATAAACAAAACTCTTATTGTTGGTGTGACTCTATAGACACCATGGAGCTGGGCTCTTTATCTTCTTTCTATTCTGGGCAGAGTGGGGCTATGCTACTCTTACTCCCTCTGGCCTTTTCAGAGAGACATTTAGGGCCCTGTGCCCCATGTGACATTTTCTGCTCTTTAGATCTGATTTATACATTTGTTTAATAAAAAAGTCTTCTTGGTTACCAATAATATTTTATTGTGCTATATATACCCATATATGAGAGAAATACTTAATATTTGCTTGATTCTAAGATCCAAATACACCTTTAAAATAAATGTAACATAATACGCATAATAGCATAAAATGGTTACTTTTCCCCTTTCATGTTACATAGTTGAAGCTTTGACAAAGATAAAAAAATCAATTATTTGCTCAACTACCTTCAAAGAGGTTCAGACCAGATTTCACATCAATGAAAAAGAAAAATCAAATATTAAATGTAAAATCATAATATATTTGCAAGTCCCTAATTGATATATTCTTTCAAAAACGTTTACTATGCTGCATAAAACAGAAGAACATAAGAAATCATACCATAAAAATAACTCATGTAAAAGGAAATATGTACTTTGACAGAAATGCCTGAAAAATCTTTTTAAGCAAAATTTCGTTTAAATTCCTCAAATACAATAACTGTATAACTGGATATCCTTTACTTAACCATTAATAAATCTGTTTTTATGTTTCATTTTACCACTGTAAGGCAACAAACTTGACAGTTTTACTACTTAAAATAATTCTTTCTTCTACTTCTTTTAAATCTTAAGTGTTGAAAAGACCAACTGAACTTTTATTTTTTTTTAAATATGGAACGCTTCACGAATTTGCGTGTCATCCTTGCGCAGGGGCCATGCTAATCTTCTCTGTATCGTTCCAATTTTAGTATATGTGCTGCCGAAGCGAGCACCCAACTGAACTTTTATATTCAGTGAACTAATCTTTGTGATTTTATAAACTTGGTTATTTTATCTTTCTTCAACTTTAAAAATAAATAACATTTATAATGATTCTTCTAAAAATCTATAGGCTTTCTCTTTTGGGGTATGTTCCCTTTAAATTTGATTTATAAAATACAAAAAGTACCCTACAAAAATGTAAAAAAATAATTACTGGTAGGTGAAAAAAAAGAACACATCAATTCTACTGTAGTTTTATTCTATCCATAAGCTACTTAAAAAATGCTTTAATATAAAAATTAAATCAAGATGTTTAGATAAAGGATGTAGAATCCATGTAATATGATTTCAGAGTTTCAAAAATAAGATGCAATATGAATGTAAAATAAATCATATATGAGAAGCCAAAAGATTTCTTCCTTCTTCATTAGTATACAACAGTAAAACTGGGTACCATAAGGTTATTCTTATGAATTTCAGAAAGCAGTTGAGAAGTTTTGAGCAGAAAATACACATATTCACAATTTTATTTATCTTAGAAATAAATTATCAAGGATTTTTTTATTTAGATAAAACAGTTCATTTCCAATAAATATCAAAGCCTATAATTTGATGATGGTGTTCAGTGTATTTTGGTTATGTTCTAAGAATATGTTATTAGAAATAACAATGGAACATTTTCAGATTTTTGCGAAAGTTAAATATCTATTATGATGAGCTTCATCAATTTCAAGCAGCCCCAGGAAAATGTCAAATGTGGCAGAATAAAGTTTGAAAAAACACAATCAACTACTGAAATTATTGAGAGCTTTCTCTGTTATATTCCAACACTAAAATATTGGTGCTTTATTTTAATTCTGAGATAAAACGAAATTTTTTTCTAGTTACATTTTGTTTAATTATATATTATATATAGCCAATGATCTGGAATGCTAAAGCTTTCTCTTGAGTCTCCACAACATAGATGAAGAGATATATTACTGAAAGAGATTTTCCTAAGCAGAATCACTCTGGAATTTCATTTCCTTTGATAAAGCAAAGGTCACTGTAAGGGTATAATAAAGTTAATTTGCATGAAATATGCACACAGACTATGAAAATAATAAAATATGAAAAATTCATAATTTAAGCTTTAAAAACCAACCTCAGGGATGAAAAAGCAATTATTATAGGAAATGACTCAACAATTACAGCACACTTTTTATTTGATGATGTCAACTAATAAATTCTGAAGGAGATGTTTCATAATCATATTTTATAATAATGAACTACATGAATTAGTAATCCTGTATATTTCCTCCCTAATGTGTTCATTTCTAATTGGCTTTCAAAAATACTTATCAAAGTTAAGTTCTTAAACCAGTAGCACAGTTCTGTACACACAACTGTGATTATATTTCTCAATTAAATCAAAGACAGTTATACATTTGGGTATTTTTATATACCTCTCCTAATTTGTTCTAGTGTTTTCTAAATATGAAAACTAACATATATTTCTTTATTGTCTAATTCGAATGTTTCTCTATTTGAACAGTACTGATACTCTATACTCACTCATATTGTGACCAATACTTGTGGTTTCATAAACAAAGAATCTAATTAATGAAAGTGTTATAGAATTACAGTCTCTCAGAGGGTCTCTCAATTAATTTCTATTTATCTTTTAGATCATAGCAACTAGCCTTTTTTATTGGTTGTTTGTTGTTCTGTGTGTATTTTTTAAGCCAGTTTCTCTTGACCTCTAGGGAGCACCTTGATCTCCTGGGTTGTGTAAATGGTTAGCATATTGAGATACTAACATAGAGCTTGGAAGTTTGAGTGAACCCACATGCTTCTTGACAATCTATTCCCAAATGAATAATCATTGAACCCCTTATGGAGCACAGTCCTATTTTAATACATATGTGGGTGTCATGAATCAGAATTTATTTTAGAGTGATTATTTGAATGTTTGAAGGTGTAAATGCACACACACACACACACACACACACACACACACACACACACACAAAGAAGTTTAGCAGTTCAAAGGTTAAGGGGTTCAACTCCTAGTCAAAAGTATGACAAATTGAACCTATGTGCTGCTTTATGAGAGAAAAACTTAAGAATATATCATATTTTGTATACATTTACAACTTAGGAAGAAGTTCTGCACTGTTGCATGGGGTCCCTATGAGTAAAAAATTTGAATTAGCACCTAATAAACCACATAAATATGAACAATGGACATAGACATGGGGACATCGATGGGTAAGTTAATCAATATATATAAATACTCATACATACTATACATACACAGAGAGAGAGATGCTATTGCTAGGTTCTGTGAAATTGAGTCAGACTCTCATATCATTCCTGTGTACAAAAGAACTACGTCCAGTACTGCACCATTCTCAGAGTCATCACCATTTTTCAGTCCATTTTTAAATCCACTGAGACAATCTAATTTAATGGTGGTCTTTCCTTTTAAAATTACTTTCCCTAAATCTCTGTCTTACTAGGCATATGTTCTTCTTCAGGTGTTGGCTTCTCCTAAGAACTAGGTAAGAGTATATGATATAAAATTCAACCTCTTCTCCAACTAGCATTCTGACTGAATTTCTTTGAGACAGATTTGTTTGTTTTCTCTGGAAGTCCATGATATAGTCACATCACAATTAAAAGGCAACAATTCCTCTTCAAGCTTCCATGTTCATTTATCCTGTTTTTGGTATTTGAAATACTGATAGCTGAGCATCAGAGCAACATCACAGATGAGGCGATAAGTAGCAGAGCTATACACACACTTGGAGGGAGAGAAAGAAGAAAGCTATTCCTCACTTATTGACTCTCACTATTCAATACTTTTTATGGGATTTGAAACAAAAAATTCAGTTGATACCTACATAGGCCTAAACTCCAGAAGAGGCCACACAGCCTGGCCAGTCTGGAGTATCTTTTATGGCCCATCTAGACAAGACTATCAGGTCATTTGAAGGACAAAGACTAGAACCATGGGGCATCGTCTACTGTTGATCAGTGACACCTTTTTCAGACCACAAAGGGTTCAGCATGACAGTGGAAGGTATGAGGTTATGGATGAACCTAATGTGGTCAAATGAATGCCCTAAGTAGGTAATGCCTAAGGAGACTGGTGAAATATAAAAGGGAGGGGAGAGAGGGAAAAGAGCTACCTGGGATTGTGAGGTCAGAATAAATAAAGATGGACAAGCTTCCCTTGCTCAGGGAAGGTATATGTGGTGCCAGGTGGTGGATGACCCCTAAAAACTATCGCCCTCATCTGTATGTTTCCACAGTGGTGCGGGATGCATGCAGAGAAGTAGGAAAGCAGGAGCTACCTGGGATTGTGAGGTCAGAATAAATAAAGATGGGCAAGCTTCCCTTGCTCAGGGAAAGGTAGATGTGGTGTCAGGTTGTGGATGACCCCTAAAAACTATCACCCTTATCTGTGTGTTTCCACATGGTGAGGGATACATGCAGAGAAGTAGGAAAGCAGGGCTGCTGGACTAAAGCACATTCCAAGACATGTTGATAGTACTTGATTGGTGATGAACAAATAAAGGAAACATCATTTATTTCCCCTACCTTTCACATAGCACCAGTTTCTCAAAATATCTGGTCTTTGGTGTTAAGTGAGAATGAGGAAAGGGGTGTGTGTGTGTGTGTGTGTGTGTGTGTGTGTGTAAAGAGAGAATTGAGAGAGGCAGATTGACCCTCCAACAGGTATTCAGAGGCAGTTAATCACAAAGAAGGAGGTTACCCCTCCTTCTCTCCACAGAGTAACTGGTGAATTCAAACTAATTGTGTATCTTCAGTATTGCAGCACAGCTTCTTATCACCAGAGCTTCCTATAACCTCAAGGAACTGAATTCTACATACAACAGGTAGTCTTGGAATAGGACTAGATCCTCAGATAAAAATTACAACCTAGGAAACATGTTGATTTTAGCCTGCCTGATACAGAGAATTGTGCAGAGAACCCATGAGTGCGATGCTCACAGAATGTAAGAAAATTAATGGCTATTGTCTTTAAGTGATAAATTTATGGTAATTTGTTACAAAGAAATAGAAGACTAACAAAGTTCTATAAACTTTTAAACCCTTTATCAGTACTTGTCTTATGATTTATGTATTTTTCATGTGTTACTCATTTGGTCCTTGAATATTTACTGAAAAACAGGTATATACCATACATATATAATAAGTGCTGAGAATACATTGACAGACAAATTAAGAGTTTATTGCATGCTCCTTTTTAAAGTATTATATTCCAAATTGATTAAAGGTATCACATGTTTCAGACTAGTGCCTAGTTCAATAGAATCATTGATCTGAATACAAGCTTAAGTTAGACAAACATAGCGATAGATTTTTTCGCTATTTACCCAATGTTAGGTCATTTATTCCCACAGAGAAAATAGTGTATGCAATGACATTTTTTGGAGAGAAGATATTTATTTCATTTCTTGTGGTGTTAGTGTAAAATAACGGAGATGGAAAAGTACTTTAAGACTTTTGAAGGAGAAATATTTCTAAATACAAAAAAAATTTGTTAATAAAATCATGTTAATTATTTATTCAATCACCATAAAATTTATTGTCATACTGTCTTATTTAAGAATATATTTATTTTTCAGATATTTTATAAACACTCTTTTCCATCTTCCTCAACTTGATAGAAATAATCATTATTGTTGTTTTTGTTAGGTGTCATTGAGATGAGTATGACTCATAGGGCCATTGTGAACAGCAGATCAGAACCCCATTCTATCCTGTGCCATTTTACACTTCCTGACACACTGGAGCCTATTGCAGCAGTAACCGTGTCAATCCACCTGGTTGAGGATCTTCCTCTCCTTTGTTGACCCTTCATTTTTCCAAGAATTATGCCATTTTGTAAGGAACAGCCCCTCCAAGCAACATGACCAAAGTAAGTGAGGTGAAGTCTCATCATCCTTGCCTCCAGACCCTCTCCAAGACATATATGTTTGTTCTTTTGGAAGTTGGGGGATATTCAATACTCTTCTCCAATACCACAGCTCAAAGGCATCAATTCTTATTCTATCATCCCTACTTATTGTCCAGATCCCAGATGCATAGCAAGTGATCAGAAAAGTGATGGCCTGAATAAGATGCAACTTAGTCCAATTAGTCAATGCCAATTGACCTGTTTCAGTTAACAAATGCAACCTTGGATGTATCTATGCCAAGGAATTTGGAGGACAGTTGTCTGGCCAACAGTTTATAAGAGGTCCATATTTGTTTTCACTCCCAGGAAAAGTGATCCAACAGAATGTGAAAATTATCAAATAATATCATTAATATCACAGGCAAGCAAAATGCAGATGATCATTCAAAAACAGCTACAATAATACATATATAAGTAACTTCTAGAAGTTTAAGCAGGATTTAGAAAGAGGCTGGGGCACCAAAGATATTGTTGCTGATGTCAGATGGATTTTTGCTGAAAGTAGAGAATACCAAAAGAATATCCATTTGTGCTTCACTAACTATGCAAAGGTATTCAACCGTGTGGATCATAACAAGTTGTGGTTGGCATTAGGAAGAATGGGATTGCCAGAGCACTTAATTGTGTTCATTCAAAACCCACACCTGGACCAGAAGACTTTTGAGTGAACAGATTAGGGAAATACCGCATAGTTTAACATTTAAAAGGGAGTGTGTCAGAGATGTACTCTTTCTCAATACCTCTTAAATCTATATGCAGAGAAAATCATTAGAGAAGCTGGACTCTGTGAAGAGAAATGTGGCATTGGGATAAAAGGGAGACTCATCAATAACCTGCGTTATGCAGTGACTCAAACTTGTTTGCTGAAATTGAGGAGGATGTTGAAGCACTTGTTACAGAAGATCCTTGGAGAAGGATATCATCCTCAGAAGGGTAGAAGGACAGTACATGAGAAGAAAACTGCAGATGAGATGAAGTGACACAGTAACTAGGACAGTGGAGATATGTCAGAGTCAGTTGAGAGTGACTCAGGACAGCAGGCTTCAGAGCTGTTGTACATAGGGTTGCTATGAGTCACAGGGAACTCAATGGCAAATAAAAGAACAACAGCAATCTTATATTTAGTGTTTAGATTTAGACTTCCACAAGATCGATTTCAGAATGAAGTATTGTTGAAGAAGATAACAATTTTTTTAGCTTTTTTTTAATTTAAAAAAATTTTTATTTCACACTGGTCAACTTAGAGTTTGTACACATTGATTTTTCAAACCGGATCTTTCCTATTTCCTTTACTCACCCAACAAAACCCTGCTTGCTAAACTGAGGAGAACCTGAAGCACTTGCTGTGGAAGGTCAGGGACTGCAGTTGTCAGTATGGATTGAGACTCAATATCAAGAAAACAAAGATTTTCACCACTGGGCCGATTGGCAGCATCATAATGGATAGTGAAGAAATTGAGATTGCTCATAGTTTTGGTTTGTTTGGCTCCACAGTCAACACTCTCGGCACCAGCAGCCAGGAAATTAAAAGACATATTGTGATGGGAAAGTCTGTGGTTAGAGACCTCTCAAAAGTGCTGAAGTACAACGATGTCAGTCTGGAGACTAAGGTGCGCCTGATACATGCCATGGTCTTTGCAATCACTTGCTACACATCAGAGAGCTGGACAATGACAAGGGATGATAGAAGGAGAATTGATACCTTTGATCTGTGGTGTTGGGTAAGAGTATTGAAAATACCATGGACTGTTAGGAACACAAACAGGTTTGTCCTAGAGAGAGTGAAGCCAGGCTGCTCCTTGAAGACAAGAATACTGAAGCTTTGTGTGAAATACTTTGGACATGTTGCAAGGAGGGACCAGTCCTTGGAGAGGGACGTCATGCTTGGGAGGGTGGAGGGATAGTGCAGGGGAGGAAGACCCTCGATGAGATGATTGATTCAGTGACTGGGGTAATAGAGGTAGGTGTGTCCAAGATGGTGAGATTAGCACAGAATAGGGCAGAGTTTAGGGCTATTGTACATAGGGTCACTGTGAGTTGCAGGCCACTTGTCGGCACATAACAACACCACCACCCTGCTCTCCACCTATCACATTGTGCAATACTATGATTAACCACTCTCCCATCCCACCCCTTGCCCATCTTCACACCTCAGCTTCAACACTCCCCTTCTTGTAACTTCCTACACATTCTAAAAAAATGGTCTTATACTGTATTTGTCCTTATCTGACTGACTTATTTCACTTTCACTTAGCATATGTTCTCCAGTTCCTCTCAAGTTAGGTAGTATTTTGCAAAAACATTGCTCCTGTGTGACGCATAGTATTCTATCATATGAATATACCAAAATTTCTCAATCCATTCAATTGTGGTTGGACATTTAGGCTGTTTCCATGTTCTTGCAATGGTGAATAATGTTGCTATGACCAGTAAGGTACAAGTCTGTTTGTGCCTCAGTTCTCATTTTCTCAGGTTTACTCCAAGCACGGAAGAGCTGAATCATAGGGACTTTCTATGTTCAGCTTTTTGTGGACACACCAAATTGCTTTTTTAAAAAGTGGTTTGTACCATTTTCTAATCCCACTAACAATACATAAGGATTCCTGTCTCATCAGATCCTCTCCAACAATTAATACTTGTGGCTTGTTAAACTTGGCCACTGCTACTGGGGTGAGATGGTATCTCACTGTGGTTTTGATTTGCATCTCTCTTATTTCTAGTTATTTTGAGCATTTCTTCATGTGTCTGTTATCATCAGAATATCTTCCTCTGTGAAAATTGTTTCCAAGTCATTTGCCCATTTTGCAATTGTGTTATCAGTCTTTTTCTTGTGGAGGCCCTTTAGGATTCTGCAAACTTTTCATATGAAACCCTTGGTTGATATTGTATCGCTAAATGTTTTTCCCAGTCAGTGGGTTTTCTTTTGACTGTTGGAAAAAAATTTTTATGGGCAAAGGCATTTAATCTTTAGAAGACCCTATTCATCATTTTTATCCTTTCCAAATTGAGCATTTCTGTTTGTATTTGGTAGTCTCTTTATACCATAGACTAGGATATCTAAGTTTGATCCCAGTTTGTCTCTGATGAACTTATGATTTGGGGCTACTCCCAGGTCTCTGATCTATTTTCAGTTGATTTTTGTATATGATATGAGATGTGGATCCTGTTTCAGCTTTCTGCATGTAACAGTCCAATTTTGGCAGCATCCTTTGTCATAGAGATTGTCATTTCCCCATTTGATAGGTTTTATTTCCTTGTCAATTATAAGTTGACCATAAATAACTAGACCCATTTCTGGGTTCTCAATTCTATTCTATTGGTCTATGGGCCTGTCCTTATACTACATGAAATGGACAAAGTTCTCGAAACTCATGCCCTACCCAGATTGACAAGGATAGATAGAGAACACTTGAACAGACTCATCACAAAAGAACTTTCTACCAAACATTCAGAGAGGTCTTATTGCCAATTCTACATAAATTATTTCCAAAAGAATGAAAAAAAGAAGGAACACTCCCAGAGTCATTCTATGAAGTAAACACAACGCTAATACCAAAATCAGAGATATAACCAAGAAAGAAAACTACAGACCAATATAGTTAATTAATATAGATGCAAAAATCCTTAACAAAATCCTAGCCAATAGAATCCAAAAGCACATCAAAAAGATTAATTCATCATGACCAAGTGGGATTCATTACAGGTATACAAGGTGGTTCAACATAAGAAAACTATTCACACCACAACAAGATAAAGGTAAATAACCCAATTCAAAAGTGGTCACAGGATAGGAACAGACACGTCATCAAAGAAGACACTCAGATGGCCAAGAAATATATGACGAACTGTTCAAAATCCCTATCTCTCAGAGAGATGCAAATCAAAACAACTAAGAGATATCATCTCACACCAGATTGAATAGCAAAACAAAAAAACAGAGCAACAAACAACAAATGCTGGCATGGTTGCAGAGAAACTGGAGGCTTTATTCAGTGTTGGTGGGAGTGTAAAATGGTGCAAACACTATGGAAGTCTGTATGGCGCTCTCTCAAGAAGTTGCTAACAGAAATACCATTTGACCCAGTCATTCTATTACTGGGAATATACATTAAAGAAACCATAACCGCCACTCTGGCAGATATATGTACATACTTGTTTATTGCAGCTTTGTTCACAATAGCAAAGAGTTGGAAACAACCTACGTGCCCATCAACAAACGAATGCATAGAGTAGCTCTATTATATTCATAGAATGGAATGCTATGCTACATTGAGAAAAAGAAACTCATGCAATATTATTCAAAATGGGTGACCTTGAAGGAAATTATGCTGAGTGAAATAGCTCAGTCACAAAAGCACAAATACTGCATAGTGCCACTGATGTAGAATGGAACTGTCATCAGGGTTGGGATGAGACTGAGAAAAATTGGATAAATTATGTATACTGCATTGAAATAGATGAGGAAGAGAACTGTTTAAAAGTGATATATGATAGAATATTATGGTTATGACAAGAGTCCAGAATGAAGATAGCATTGTGGAGTGTACTCAGAGCAGGGGGGTGGGGGGTGATTATATACCAATGAAAGAATTTTTATATTAATTTTCAAAAGAAGAACAAGCTGGGGGGAGGGGTGGGCAGGGAGGAAAATGCAACAACGAATGAATGGAAATCCAAAATATCTGTAAACACTCATTAAAATTAATAAAATTTAAAAAAATTTAAAAGTATAAGAAAAAATAAAGATAATAATTCAACATAATTCGTCACATTAACAAAGAAGATGATCTTTGAAATTGAGGCAGAAAATGCATTTGACAAATCCAACACCACATCCTGATAAAGATACTCATGAAAATTGGATGAGAAAGGAATTTCCTCAACATAGTGAAAAGTATATATGTAAAACCAAGAGCCAATAGCATTCTCAATGGAGAAAGCCTAAAAGCATTTTCCTTGCAACCAGGGACAGACAAGAATGCTCACTGTCACTACTTCTATTCAATACGGAAGTGCTTGCTGGGCAATAAGACGAGTCGGAAATGAAAGGCATCCAGATTGTCAAAAAGATGGTAACACTATCACTACTTTATTTAAAATTACACTAGTTTATTTATAAAATTCAAATGCATTATTGCAGACCAGATTCTTCAAATTTCCCTCACCCTACCACCATCAAATTGTACAACCCCATGATTAATCCCCCCATACGTTCTCATCCCTCTACTTTTATCCTCCCCTCAACTCTTACAGGCAGAGATAGATCGAACATGCAATCAAGATGCATTGATAATAATGGGTGACTGGAATGCAAAAGTCTGGAACAAAGAGGAAGATTCAGTAGTTGGAA
The DNA here is from genome assembly GCF_000299155.1 of Elephantulus edwardii. NCBI lineage: Eukaryota > Metazoa > Chordata > Mammalia > Macroscelidea > Macroscelididae > Elephantulus > Elephantulus edwardii. The sequence continues at coordinate 12,692,957 of NW_006399828.1, forward strand.
AACATGGACTC
>NW_006399828.1:12694717-12696163 GCF_000299155.1 Elephantulus edwardii
TACCATGAGTGTTGATTGTGGAGCCAAGCAAACTAAAACTTTTAACTATCACAAATCTCTTCACCATCCATACGGATGCTGCAAATTGGCCCAGTGGTGAGAATTTTTGTTTTCTTGATATTGAGCTTCAATCCATATAGGAGGCAGCAATACTTGACCTTCTGCAGCAAGTGCTTCAGGTCCTCCTCAATTTCAGCAAACAGGGTTGTGTCATCTGCATAATGCATGTTTTTGATGACTCTTCCACCAAGCCTGATGCCACACTTCTCTTCATACAGACCAGCATCTCGGATGACCTGTTCTGCATACAGATTCAAAAGGTATGGAGACAGAATACATCCCTGACAGACCCCCTTCTTGATTTTGAACCATGTATTGTCTCCTTGCTCTGTTCTGACGACTGCCTCTTGGTCCAAGTATAGGTTTCACTTTAGCACAAATGTTGTGGGATTCCCATTCTTCTCATAATCAGCCACAGCTTGTTGTGATTCACACAGTCAAAAGCCTTTGTATAGTCAAAGAAGCACAGATAGACATTCTGGTAAAATTTGCATCAGCACCTGGTTTTAAATGGAAGACAAGCAGTATTAACCCATGAGAAAGCAATCCTGGAGTAGAAGTTGTAAATAAAGTTGTACTTAACACCTTTAAATTGAAGTCATATTGGCTACATCATAAGAGACTCACAGCAGCATGATATGTTCTAATGAAATTAGTTATAGAAAAATTTTTGTCCATAGGGACTATGGGTTGTGCTCGACTCAATGGCAATCAATTACACAACAATATATATTGTTGTTGTTGTTGTTGGGTGCAATCGAGTTGCTTGTGAATTATAGTGACCCTATGTGTAACAGCCCTAAACTCTGCTCTAACCTGTGCCAGTCTCTGTGTCTCTGATACACCCATCCCAATTACACCAGTCACTGAATCAATCTACCTTATAGAGGGTCTTACTCTCCTGCACTGTCCCTCCAACCTACCAAGCATGATGTCCCTCTCCAAGGACCTGTCCCTCCTTACATGCAACATGTCCAAAATATGTCAGATGAAACCTCAGAACCCTTGTCTCCAAGAAACCTCCCAGTTTAAGCCTCTCCAGGATGAATGTTTGTTTTGCTAGCAGTCCATGGTACCCTCAATGTTCTTCACCGTCACCACGGCTAAAAGGCATCGATTCTCCTTTTATCTTCCCTAGTCATTCTCCAACTCTCTGATGCATAACAAGTGATTCCAAAGGCCATGGCCTGTATCAAACGCACCTTAATCTCCAGAGAGACACCATTGCTCTTCAGTACTATGGAGAGGTCCCTAACAGCAGACTTTCCCATGGCAATATGTCTTCTCATTCCCTGGCTACTGGTGCCAAGAGTATTGATTGTGGAGCCAAGCAAACTAAAGCTGTGAACAATCTCAATCTCTTCACCATCCATCCTGATGCTGCCA
>NW_006399828.1:12696764-12698237 GCF_000299155.1 Elephantulus edwardii
TTGCTTTGTCATCCCGTGTGCCCTCTGGAATCTTCTATTCAGCTCTTTAGTATCTTGAATTCTTCCTTGTGCTTTGGCTTCTCTGAAGTATATTATAACAGATAAAGAAAAGATTGTCAATAATTTCATTTTCCTTTATGCACTGTCAACACCTGTGGTAAGAAATCAAACATGTGTTTTGTTGCATTGGGTAAATTCTTCTTTCAAAGACCTTTACAAAGTGCTAAGAAGCAAAGAGGTCTACTGGGATTTATAGACAAATATATTTCTTATCTCAGCCATACTATTTTTGTATTGCTTTCTCTGCTCCTGAAAGTCAGACAGTGAATAAAGTTGATGGAAGGTGAATAGATGCTTTTGAATTATGGTTAGAGAGAGGTACTGATAACCCATGGACTGCCAGAAGAATAAATAAGTTTTTCTTAGAGGAAGTGTAGCCAGGGTGCTCCTTAGAGGTAAAGATGATGAAACTTTTTCTTAAATACTTTGATCATGTTGTAAGGACAGACAAGTCCTTGGGGGATATGCTTGGGTAGTAGGAGGATCAGTGTAAGAGAGGAAAACTGTCAATAAGATGGCTTGATTCTGTGACTACAACAATGAGTTCAAACATATTAGAAATTGTTAGGATGGTGCATGGGTACCAGAAGAATGTCTATGTATGTTTCACTGACTATGCAAAGGTATTTGACTGTGTGGATCACAACAAATTGTAGAACAAAATTATGCTAATTTTGATAAATCAGTGTTGTGGAATTTGTCTCTCAACATACCTTTTCTAGCAAGGATTAATGTCTATGTAGAGAGGTGGGACTATGGAGTGAACTTGATTGGCTATATACTGTTCCACAAGGAGATTGGCCAATCTCAAAATCTACGAGAGGATTGGCTAGTCTCGCTAATGAATTGAACACCTCTAACTGCTTAGAATAGAAAAATCTTCATCCACTAGATGAGATGAATTTCCCCCCCCCAAACTAGAGGAGAGAGACCTCCCCCAACTTGGAGAAATGTAGGACACACTTCAGGACAACAGCAGAAATGATGGCTAAACTGGAGAATTCATGTGAGATGGGACTTTTGGGGAGGGGAAGGTAAGACAATGTTGGCAATACTGAGACATTTTGAGAGAGTTGGTGAAGGAAAGCCACTAGTGGCAGGACTGAAGCTGAGGTGCTAGCATGTACTTTTGGGGAACATTCTTGACTGTATTCTGTTATAATATTAATTATAACTTTTTGACTCCTCCAATTTGGTTCTGTGTAGTCTCGGAACTATCACATTGAATTTTGGATAAAGTAAAGCAGTAAAACTCCTTGGTCTCCACAAGAAAAAAGGCTGAAAACCCAATTACAAAATGGGCAAAAGACATGGAAAAAAATTTCACAGAGAAAGATATTCAAATGGCAAACAGACACATGAAGAAATGCTCAAAATCACTGGCAATAAGAGAGATGCAAATCAAAACCACAA
>NW_006399828.1:12700177-12702400 GCF_000299155.1 Elephantulus edwardii
CCTGAGGGCCACAGATTAAAGTAACCCATCATCTTTGGCTTGGTAGCATGGCTTTCTGTTCACTAGGCCAACTGAGCTCTCTTGTTGTTGTTATTAAGTGTCATTGAGTCATAGATGACTCATAGTGACTCTATGAACAAAAGACCTGAACACTTGTATAACTGCCATCATTTCTCCAAGATCATAGGGTTTCTGGAGGCCAGATTATGGAAAGAAAAAATGATAATGTAATTTAATAGTTAGGTTCATACACATTAGCATATATCAAACATATTTCGTTTTTGAAACTTTTCTCTTCTGGAGGTGTCTGATATTCTCATTCATATTCTGCCCAAAGAGCTGCCATTCTCCACCTGCTGTGCAAAGCCCACTCATACTTTTAAAAGCTTTCAGAATTATGTATAAATGCTTCTTCCAAATCAGTTCATCATACTTCAAATGTCACTCGCACCTTTGCTTGGCAGTCAAAGAAAGTAACAGTATGAGAAGGTAAATAACAGTAAGCTTTCTTTCTTACTCGCACGAAATCCACAAATTCTAACACAAATTCATATACTCTATTTTTAGTTATGCTAAAAGAGTTCAAGAATGAAACAGGAACAGGGGGAAAATGGGTACGGGGAGCTGCCTGTATTTTTAAAGTGAAATGTGAAAGAATCAAAGGCAACATGAACAACATGAGGAAGACTGAGTCTGACTCTACTAACTCCACAAAGTGGAATTGTCCTCATCAGTAATGTCCAGAGTGCCAAACAAATAGCTACATGGTCAGACATAGTCCCCCACATTCAATCACTAAGCCCAGTGATTTTGCAAATTAACTCACAGATTTGACTTCATTACTCACAGTTGTGTTTATTAAGGAATTAGGTTGGGGGTTGGAGAAAGCAAAGGATATCATGGAATGAAAGTCTATGTTTGGTAACCAGCAGTACCAAGCCAGAATAATAGCAAGACACAATTGCTTAATTAATTCACTTTATTGGTTAACAAGTTAAAGTCCAGATTCAGCCAAGCAACACAAATGTAAGAACCTTATTCATGCAGAAAGTTTGTTTCATAGTAATCACATGTTAGCTTTTTTCTAAAATCATCCAGAAAGCTTAACCTTTAACTCCAACTCCGTTTCCAGTGTTCAAACAAGCTGTATATCATCACAGGCTCCCCACAGCCTTGACAGCTCTCCCTCTTGTGTTTGTAAAATAGATGTTGATTATGTACAAGATGCTGATCAATAGTGAACCATGTGTATATAGTTTAGTAAACTGGAGATCATACCCCCAAGGGAGCTAAAGGTAGTGGGTAGAGTCCCAGACTCATTTGACTTACACATTCCCAACTGGCTGTGTGGTCAAGTCCAAAGCAACAGATAAAAAGGTTAAAAATCTTAATACAATATCACATGTACTTAGAAAACAAACTGTTATTGTACAGAAGAGGAAACTAAGATTATATATTTAGGACTAATGCTTACTCCCACCTGATACTGCCTACTAATACAATTACTAATTCGACTAAGGCTGCCTCACATATGCCATAGCCAGCCCTAACATCATAAAAGCTATCATTGTCCATGCACCCAGATCCAGAGTGGTCTGCCACACCCCCTACACCCACTCCTACCTCTCTCACCCACGGTCAGTAAGTAGGCCTTCATACACCCAAGTTGGTCTACCATACATGGAGCTACACACAAGACCTGCACAGAGCACCAAAATCATGGGTGAGTAGATGATAGTGAGCTAACTAAAGTGGCCAAAGGCCTGAGCTGTCATATCAGGGTTACTTGGGGGGATAGGGAGGAGAGGTGTTGGTGGGTTAGGGTGAGGTGAGAGAACAGAAGGGAAAGTGGACTTCGTAGGGAAGGGGAACTGGAACGCAATGTATATGCTGAAAGTGAAGGTGGTACCAGCAATTAAGTTATTAGTTGTGTAATAGGGAAAGGTTTTCTGTTGTACATAGGACCCGTTTAGCATTTTTTAAGCTCAAGGAACTGAAGAACAAATTCAAACCTCGAGTTGCTATAATCAAGGATGCTTTAAGCAGAATAGTAAATGATCCAGGAAGTATTAAAAGAAGATGGAAAGAATATACTGAGTCAGTGCATCAATAGGAATTGACAGACACAGAAGATTATCATGAAACAACACATGAGCAAGAGCCTACGGTGATGAAGGAAGAAGTTCAAGCTGCTTTCAAGGAACTAGCAAAAAATAAGGCCCC
>NW_006399828.1:12703750-12704827 GCF_000299155.1 Elephantulus edwardii
TCTTTCATCTGCTCTTTTGGGTAAAGCCCTTGTCTGTCAAATCTGGTTATAAAGTTGGCTATCCAAAGTAAGACAGCCTAGGAAAGATTGGTTATCTGCTTCCAAAATAACAGAACTTTGAAAACCCTATGTAAAATAGAAGATATTTTGATTAGATTAGCAGAGATGGTGCCAGAGGCTGAACACAAAGAAGGAAGAGATGAAAACAGATAATAGCAATTGTAGTGTGAAACGTGAGAAGTATGACTACAGGAAATTTGGACGTTATTAAGAAAGAAATGGAAAGCATAAAATTGACATACTAGGCATTAGAAGAATGAGATGATTGGTAATGGACATTTTGAATTAGCTATATGATCTACTACACCAGAAAAGAAAAGGTAAGGAAATAGGGGTTGCATTCATTGGTAAAAAGGTAATTTCTAGATTCATCTTAAAATATATTGTTGTAAGTAACAATAACAAGATAACATCCACACACATGGAAGGCACACCTGTTAATACCACTATCATTCAAATGCACCAACAACCAAAGAAAAGAAAATAGATGTTTTCTACCAAATTGTGCAGTCATAAACCGTTCAAATGTGCAACCAAGATTAATTAATAATAATGGATTTAAAAAGTCAGGAACAAGGGAAAAATTCTTAGTAATCAGAAAGCATGAATTTGGTGACAGAAATGAGTTTGGGTATTGAATGATAGAATTTTGTACAATGATTTATTCCTTGCAAATAATTTTTATAAGAAAGGCAAATAGCTACTGTATACATTGATCTTATTTGATGTACTGCACAGGAATCAAACTAATTATATCTGTGGAAAGAATTACTGGAGAAGTTCACTATCAGCTGTGAAAACTAGGCCAGGTGCTAATTGTGCAACAGATCATCAATTTCTTACTTGCAAGATCAAGTTGAAGCTAAAGAAAATGAAAACAAATCCACAAGAACCAAAATTTGACCTTGATTATATCCCATCTGAATTTAAAATCACATCCTGAATAGGTTTGAGGCGTTGGACATTAAGGAACAAAGACCAGATGAGCTATGAAAAGATATCAAGAACATCATCCTT
>NW_006399828.1:12705467-12714486 GCF_000299155.1 Elephantulus edwardii
GTTGGCCCAGGATAGAGCAGGGTTTAGAGCTGTTGTGCATAGGGTCGCTATGAGTCGGAAACGACTCGATGGCACATAACAACAACACAACATGTGTAGAATATTGAATGACTCGGGAAACATCAGAAGAAAATGGAAGGACAAAAAGGACACAGAGTCATTGTACCAAAAAGATCTAACTGACTCAGAAAGATTTTATGAAATAACATATGATCAAGAGGCAATGAACAAAGAATTTCGAGCTGTTCTGAGGAAATTGGCAAAAAATAAGTCCCCAGGAATTGACGGACTATCAATTGACATATTTCAGCTGATGAATGCTGCCCTGGACATGCTTAGCAGGTTGTGCCAAGAAATCTGCTAGCCAACTGACTGGAAGAGATCCATAGTTATCCCCAATTAAAAAAAAAGGAGGGATCCAACAGAGTGTGGAAATTACTGAACAATACCACTAATATCAAATGCAAGGAAAAGCCTACTAAAAACTACCCAAAAACTACCTGAACAATACATCGATACAGAACAAACAGAAATACAAATTGAGTTTAGAAGAGGTCATGGCACCAGGGGTATAGTAGCCAATGTCAGATGGATCTTGACTTAAAGCAGAGAGTACCAGAAGAATGTTTATCTGTGTTTCATTGACTATGTGAAGGCATTTCTGTGTGGATCACAACAAATCATGACTAATATTGCGAAGAATGGGAATCTAAGAATACTTGATTGTGCTCAGGGGAAACTTATAACTGGATTAGGAAGGAGTCATTAGAAAAGAAAAAAACAACAACACAACCCCGTATGGTTCAAAATAGGGAAATAAATGCATCAGGGATGTATCCTTTCTTTATATCTTTTCAATCTACATGTGGAATATTTCATTCAGGAGTTTGACTTTATGAGGAGGAATGTGACATTAAGATTAGAGAAAGATCAATAAAGCTGTGTGATGCAAATGATGCAATCTTACTCACTGAAACTGATTAGGACTTGAAGCATTTTCTACAGAAGGTCAAGGATTGCAGTCTTCACTACGGATTGAAATTCAACATCAAGAAAACAAAGATTCTCACCTAGGGCCAACTGGCAGCACCATGACAGATGGGGAAGATTGATATCATTACCAATTTCTGTTTCCTTAGCTCCACAATTAATACTCATGTCTCCAGGAGTCAGAACATTAAAAGACAAATTGCATTAGGAAAATCTGTCAAGGATCCCTCCAGAGTGCTAAAGAACAGTTATATCAATCTAGAGATTAAGGTGCACCTGATACACACCATGGACTTCACAACTGCTTCATACACATCACGGAGTTGGACAATGACTACGGATGACAGAATAAGAATCAACACATTTGAGTAGTGGTGCTGAAAAAGAGTCTTGAACCATAGACTGCTAAGAGGACAAACAGGTCTGTCTTGGAGAGGGTGAAGTCAGGTTGCTCCTTGGAGGCAAGGATTTTGAAATTCCGTCTCACATACTTAGGGCATTTTTTTCAGGAGGGACCAGTTCTTGGAGAAGAACATTAGATTTGGAATGGTGAAGTTACAGTGTAAGAGAAAATGACCCTGGAGAAGATGTATTGACACAGTAACTGGGATAATGGATATAGATGTGTCAGAGACAATGAGATTGACTCAGGATAGGACAGAGTTCAGAGCTATTGCACAAATTATCTCTGTGAGTTGCAAGTGACTCAACAGTACATAACAACAACAACAACAACAACACAATATTTATTACATGTTTGAGGAACTTGTACTCTCTTTTTTGTAATTTAGATAATACTGTAGTCTAGTGGATAGTTACTCTTTTATAAGTACCTGGACACTTACTTACTGCTGGAGCCTAACTTCACCAGGAACAATTCAAATTATTTTCACCACTGTCATTGATCTAGCATGAGTGAGAGTTGTTCTGGGTTTAGATTGTGGTCCATCTTCTCTGAGATATATGTGTCCAGAAAAAAAAGAGAAATCTTTCACTTTCACAGTATGACATAGGAGCCTTTTGAAGAGACTTACTGCCTGGAAGACAAATAAAGGTAAAATGTGGTGATGTCAGAGTTTTGCTATATAATTAACAGGAGCAATTTATTTTTTCAATGCAAAAACATTCTATGCTGTTGTTTTTAGGGGGAGTCTTAATGGTGTAGTCCATAGAAAGTTGCACAGCTAAAATAAGGATGTAGCTCTTTGATAGCTCAAATTCACTACCAGCTCAGAGGGATAATGATGAATAATCTCCTCTCATGAGATTTATAGTATCAGCAGGTTAGCTGTGAGTTGGTTCTGACTTGATGATGATGATGATATGTGTGTGTCTCTCTCTCTGTGTGTGTGTGTGTGTGTGTGTGTGTGTGTGTGTGTGTAGTGTGGGTAAGAGTCAAAGGTAGTATGAAGACAGCTATATCTGACATCTGCTAATTTCACCATGGTGAACAACCTCTATTAACAGCATCCACAATACAAAACTAATTCTCATTAGGTCAGACAAACCCTTCCCCCATGTTTCTGCCCCACTTTCTACTGTTTACAACAGCAAGCTTACGGCCCTACTCAGTCCACAATTTGTTGAAATAGCTACACAGACCATACAGAACTATACTCACTATTATGGCTATTTTTTAGGAAAGTTAACAGGTTATATTTCCTGTTGGCAATAGGATAAAATTTCTCAGTCAAGAAAGCTTCTGAATTGTGTTCACAAGCCATTCAGCCTTCAACTTTATAGCTTTAGACTGTTAGTACAAACCCCTCTTATTTCTACCAATTATGATGTTTTCTTACAAGTCCTACAACAAACTTGAGTGAAGGATTGTAGCTCTGTTTCCATGGAATAGCAGTCCCAAGGTCATCTCTGCCTCACTTCAGGTATGTAATTCTCTGTTGTGACTACTGTTGTTGATCCTGTAGACCCCAATCCCCAATCTGAGTGGTGCAGAAATCTTTGACCCCAAATGGCAGACACTGTCTTCTTTGCTTCTTCATTGCTGGTGGTGAGATTCCCAAATTTCTACTATTTGATTATTCAATTTAATAGCAAGTCTATAGCTAATTTCCCTTGTGTACAGACTAACATACCCTATTTATATGATCCTGACCATCCATGTGGCAAGGCAAAAAGCTACAAAAGCCATTTTGAACAATAAAAACCTTGACTCCATGGCGGGAGGGGGGGGGAGGTTAGAGGTATAAAGAGAGAGGAGAGGAGAAAGGGAGTGAGGGAGGGAGAGAGAGAGAGAATGGATCAGGAAGAGGAGAGAGAGAGAGAGAGAGAGAGAAGGGAAAAAGAGAGGAAGAGGGAGAACAAGTTGTGGTTAGATATTGTAGAGCTAACTCTAACTTTTTATAACGTTATGGAGAGCAAAACAAAACTTTGCTATCTGCATCATCCTCATAATCTCTATATTTCTTAAGCCTATTGATACAGTCCCTGTGTCAATTCAGCTTGGTTTTTAAATTTAAAAACTTTTCATTTTTTAAGGATAAGTTCTGTTCTCAAAATTTTCTAGGAAGTTTGTTGAGAGTAGGGGAAAGGAAAGTGCACAGAACTTATTCTGATTCTGCTTCATTGTACCAATATAATAACTGTAATTCTGTAATGTGCCTATATATATATTTTCAATTTAGTCAACTGATAGAAACCCATATCCTTTCATTCAACAAGAGGGTTATATACTATATGAACAATGAAAATAATTTAGGAGGAGGAGTTTTCCTAGATTTTACGTTTTCAGAAATTCACATATCCGTCTCTACTTATTTCTGAAGTTCTACTTATATAAACGTGAGTCATCCCACCACAGAATGTAATGTGGTTGCCAAAGGTACTGGGAACACATTAGTTAAGTCCTGCCAAGGCAGAAAATAATCACTATGAAGAGAGTTAATTCTAAAAAGTAATTTCAGAGAAAATAATATAATTACTTTTATTGTATCAAAGGAAGCAACACACAATTTCATTTCAAATACGCTAATAAACACGATCTGCTAAAATATATTTAATATTATCTCCATCAAAGAAGAAAGACTAACTCAAAAACAAGTCACTTTAGTTAAAAATGTATATTGTTGTTGCTGTTTGCCATTGAGTCAGAACCAAGCCATAGCCGACCCTTGAGTAAGTTTTTAGAGTAATCGCATAGAAGGAGATTGTACATCCGTCTCCCTGGGAGTAATTGATAGACTAGAACTGCATGCTTTGGGAACTGCAGCACAGATTCTTACCAAATAAGACTAGCAAAACAAAGGAAAGCAAAAGCAATTGGACCCCACATATAACAAAATCTTGATAAATATATATTTTAAGAATAAAGGAGGTGATGGTAATTGTTTTATTTTTTCTATGGACTATTTTGCGTTACTCTGTTCTCACAGTTGATTATGCACGTTGAGAAGTAATTGATACAGTATTAACAAGGTATATTCTAAGAACCAAGCAGAGAAGGAAAAGGAGAAAATACTATTTATTAAAACTACTGAAAAAACTACTAACAGCAGCCCTCGTGATGCTCTGGTTAAAAGCTTCGCTGTAGGCAGATGTTTAAACTCACCAGCCATTGCATAGGACAAAGATGTGGCAATCTGTTTTGTACAGAATACAGCCTCAGAAACTCAAGAGGATCATTCTACTATAGCCAATAGGGACACTGAGCAAAATTCATCTTCAGGCACACAAACAACAAGTTGAGACAGATACTTAAAGAAGGAGAAAAAAAGAAAATTAATGAAAACAGAATTTAGATATTAGTCATCATGAGTATACGGCTTTATAAAATCCTACAAAAATAAAAAAAATATAATTACTGGGAATATGTACATAATTTTTCATTGTCTGCCTTTCCTACTCTCATTTTATAGCATGAAACTTTTGAATCTCTCTTTATGATAACAAAATATCTTATTCTCTGGAACAGTAACTGGAAAATCCTCTATAACATGTTCATATAAAACAAAGCCTTAAAGCTTGTCTGCACAACCCTGGATATTGCATTAAGGTAGCATCAACATGACTGCTACTTGAATGCTTAAGGTATACTATACTGCTTTCCCAGATTATTCCCAAAGGAAGGTAACATTGAAGCAGATTATGTAGAGATTACATATATATATATGTAGATTTTATATATATAATATTGAAGTATATTGTTGTTGTTGATCATTGATTTCCTTCAAGCCAAGTACGACTCATAGTGACCCTATGAACAAAAGGCTTGAAGCCCCTCTACAACTATCGACACTTATCAAGGTTCATAGAGTTTCTGGAGACATTTTGTTTAGGAAGTGAATGTTCTCAAACTTGTAATAGTATGTTATTGTTGTTATGTGCTGTTGAGTTGTCTGTGATGAATGTTGTTTTATTGTTGTTAAATGCTGTTGAGTCGTAGGCAACTCATAGTGACCCTAAAAACAAAAGACCTGAACACTTTTATAACTTCCTTCATTTCTCCAAGTTGATATGTTTCCAGAAGCAAGCTATTTTTGGAGTGTATGCCACTCCTGCTTCCTACCTTGTTTTAATCAGAAAGCTCCACCAAACACTGTCCACCATGGATGACCAGTATCGTATTTGGCACATCAGGGTCACAGTGTCAGCATAACAGCAACTACAAGTTACCTCTGTAAAGCAAATTGGCAGACCAGTGCTATATCACCTAGAAGAATGTTTGACTAAAAACAATTAAAAGCAGGCCTGAGGGATGCAAATGTGATGGCCTCTCACATCTCAAGAAGGGACAGGTATGGAACACTAGCTCAGTTGGCCTAATGGACAGGAAGTGATGCTACCAAGTCAAAGTTGGGTAATTTTAATCTACATCACTCAAACCTGTTTTTAAATGGATGCCACTTTTTCTTCCAATAATATATATTGCTGTTTTTATGTGCTGTTGAGTTGCTTGTAACTCATAGAGATCCTATGTGCAAGAGCCCTAAATCCTGCTCTATCCTGCGCCAACCTCACAGTCTCTGACACACTCACTCCCACCATCCCAATCACTGAATCAATCCATCTCATTGAGAGTCTTCCTCTCCTGTGTTATCCCTCCACTCTCCCAAACATGATGGTCCTCTCCAAGGACCAGTCCCTCCATGCAACATGCCCAAAGTACATCAGATGAAGCTTCAGAATCCTTGACTCCAAGGAGCATTCCAGTTTCACTCTCTCCAGGTCAAACCTGTTTGTTCTCCTAGCAGTCCATGGTATATTCAACACTCTTCTCCAGCACCACAGCTCGAAGGCATCAATTCTCTTTCTCTCATCTCTAGTCTAAAGCATTATTTCAAATGTATATTAGAACACTGATATAAAGAGATGAATATAAATTAAATGCAAGTTAAGTTTTCTGAAACTTACGATACATAGTTAAAAGAAACAAAAAACAAACCAAAAATGCAAAGCAAAATCCCACCTTAAACAAATAGATATATATCATGCTTATTATGAAAATTTACATTTTAACTATAAATAATTTCTAGAAATATGAGGAACATGTAAGGCACTCTCAAAGGAAGAAAAAAAAGGTAGTAGAAACTTCTACCAGACACCAACTTACTAAGAAACTATTATAAATAAATATTATAGTATTAAAATAAATGTTGTTATGTACCTTCAAGTAATAATTAACTTGTAGCGAAACTTTAGCAAGTTTTTTAAAGGTTGTAAATCACATGGGAGGAGATTACTCAATTTTCTCCCATGAAACAGCTGTGAATTTGAACCAGAAGTGTTTGGATTTATAACCTGACCCTCTACCACAAATAAACAATGAAGATAAATCAAAAAGACCAGAAAAGTTATTTCATTAAAAATATATTAGCTGCTGGCATTGGGGTGGGGGTAAGACTGAGAAAAACTGGATGAAATATGTTTACGGCATTGAAGTCTATGGGGAGAGAATAGTCTAAAAGTATTATATTTTAGGGCATTATTTTTATCGTAGGAGTATGCAATGAGGGTTGCAGAGTGGATTATATTTGGGGTTAGGGGGTGGGGTTTGGGGGAGCCCGGGGGGGGGGGATTGTGTACCAATGAGGGAGTTTTTCTTTTGCTTTTCAAGGAGAGGAGCAAATGGGGGGGTAGGGGGGAGGGGGGGGGCTTGTGCGGGGAGAAGGGTGCAACAATGAATGAATGGAATTCCAAAATCTCTGTAGATGTTCATTGAAATGAAAAATAAACAACCTAAATTTAAAAATAAAATATATTAGCAATGTATAGTAAATAAAAGTAATTGTATTCAATACAGGACACTGAATGTATGGTAAATAAAAGTCATTGCCTTCAATACAGGACACTGAATTAATTGGGTAGTCAGATAAAGATAGAAAAATAAAAAGTATGCCCAAGAGTTAGCAATAAGCAAAACTCAGTATCAAGATCAGGATAGATTAGTATGTTAAAAGCAAAACAATAAAGCTCACAAAAAATAGTAAGACAACCTATATAGTCTTGGGAGAGGGAAATGTACTTGAAACAGAGCACAAGATGAATTAGTCATTACAAAAATTGATAATTTCTGTTCATCATACTAGCCACTGAGTATAAATTGGCAAGCCATAATATAAAGAATAGTCTTTTTAAGCATAAAAACCGAAAACTAACATCTAGAATGAAGAAAATACATTCAAAGAAAAAAATAAAGAACAATCTCTAACAGTATAAAAATGAAACAAAGCAAAAATGAAACATCAGTAAAAAGCAAGTGGTTGAAACATACACAATGCTGTTTAGATATGTCATGGAGAGGGTACAGCTGAAGTGCTCTTTGGACGTAAGAATGAGGAGGCTTCACCTCACATACTTTCTGTATGTTGCTAGGAGGTGCTAAGGGCATGATGCTTGAAAGGGTGGAGGGTCGATAAAGGAAAGGAAGACCCTCAACCAGGTGGATGGATATGGTGACTGTTGCAATGGGCTCTTGTGTGTCAGGAAGTGTGAGGATGGTGCAGGATAAAACAGGGTTCAGGTCTTTTTTTTTTTTTTTACAGGGTCACTAAGAGTCATACTCAACTCGACATGACCTAACAACACCACCAAAGGGTTCTGCTGTAGGTATAGCTGCTTCCAGTTGCGATTTCATGTGTTTTTCTTTATTCCTTGTTTTTAGTGTACTTGTTAGTTTCCTTTCCTACCTTCTTCCACATTTGAGTTGTTTCTTTTGCATTCTATTTGTGTGTGTGCATATGCATGTTCACGCACATACATCAGATACTATTTGGGCAAATCCATCAAGTTCTTTGACTAGGATCCATTTAAACATAAATCATTTCAATACATTTCAAAAAGATACACTTTGTTATGTATCAATATCCCCTTTACATCACAAACATTAAGTCTCCAAGTTATGTCTCTAGGGAGTGCTAGTGGCCTAGTAGTTAGAAACTGTGCTGGAATCCCAAAGCCACATGCTTCGCTCCTTCCTGGAAGAAGAATTGGCAATCTCCTCAGATAGACTTTATTCTGTCTGAAAACCCGCTGAAACATCAGGCATGAGTTAGATCCCATTCGATAGCAAACAATAACAACAAAAATCATGTCTCTGGCTCCTGATTTCCTTCAGTACTGAAGGTTGAGGAAGCAACATATAACACATGTATACTATCTGCTTTCAATTTTGAGATAATATTTAAATATTTTTAGAACTTTAATCTCACTGAAATACTGGCCATTAATCTAATTATCTATTAATAAGTATAATTATCTAATTAAATGTCATAATTCTTTTTTATTATTTGTTTAAATACTAGTTTATTTACAGAATTCAAATCCATTGTTTTTCACACCAGATCCTTCCCATTTTCCTCTCCCCCCATCAAATTGTAAAACCCCCTATTGAATGGGATTTAACTCATGCCTGATGCTTCAGCGGGTTTTCAGACAGAGTAAAGTTTATCTGAGGAGATTGCCAGTTTTTCTCCCACTAAGGAGCGAACCATGTGGCTTTGGAATTCCAGTACAGTTTCTTACTACTAGGCCACTAGCACTCCCTAGAGACATGACCTGGAAACAACATTGTTTG
>NW_006399828.1:12715181-12716693 GCF_000299155.1 Elephantulus edwardii
AATGTCCTATTACAATATTTGTCTTTTTGAGATTGAGTTATTTCACATAGCATATTGGTATCCAGTCCCTCTCATGCTAGGTAATAATTTACAAAATCATTGTTTCCTGTGTGCTGCGCAGTATTCCACTAGGTGAATGTACCATAATTTTTCAGTCTTACCCATTGTGGTTGAATTCTTTTGATAGCATTTTGTGAAATCCATTTTAAAGACCTAAACTACAATCAAACAAACAGGAAGAGAGAAAATAATAAAAACAGTAAATAGAAAGTTATATATGATTTTCCTCTGGAGAAGTTGTCGTTAAAATAATTCTCACACAAACTTATTACTGTGAAGTCAGAATTAGCTCATAACTGACCTCCCAGTGGATTTTGAAAGTCTATAAATCCTCTTGTAAGAACTTGCCCATATTCTTCTAGTGCTGCTCTTGGGTTCTAAATGCCAGAGAAGAGCCACCTTTGGTAACATAAATCCCTACAAACTATGCCACCAGAGTTTCTTTTCTTTTCCTTCCTTCCTTCCTTCGTTCCTTCCTTTCTTCCTTCTTCCTTCCTTCCTTCCTTTTCTCTCTCTCTCTCTCTCTCTCTCTCTCACTTTCATCTTTTCATTCTGTGAGATATGTGTAGAAGAGATGTCAGATGGAGATAAAGATAACATGATCCATAGCAAAGGGGGAGTTTGGACCCAATCTTCAAGGGACTGAAAATACCATCAGCAGGGTCTAACCATTCAGAATGGAATCAGGGTGTGTTTAAAAAAAAGAAAATTAAAGGAAATGAAATACCAGAGGTATGGCATGAAACAGAAATCATAAGATTATTTTAGTTGTTGCAGGAAACTCTCAAACAACCTAGCCCAAATGTGTTTTCTCTCATCAAGATTCTCTTACATATGTTTCTTTTTACTTATTGTTTTAGTTGTTGTTAACCCTTGGGTTGGAAGTCATGGTTACATCTTATGATAGTTTTTTGTTATTTTGTTATTATCAGTTTTTCAGAAGAAAAATTTTCTACCTTCCCCATTAAAGATCTTTGTGTTTAAGTTCCCTAGATGATTTTATTCACTTATTTAGATGTCTGAAATAGTGATTATATATACAAAATAAAGAATAATTGATTGGAACTGAACTATCATAAAGTGATATAGATGAAAGATACCTGAACATTGAAAAAACACAGTTACATTTATGCCAATTGTGTTGACATTTTATACTTTATATCAGGAAAACAGAATAATAAAATTTACATAGTATTTGTCTTAACTTTGCTCACCAGAGCCAAAGAAGAGGAAATAGAAGATTTCTACCAACTTTTGCATTCAGAAATCAATCAAAAACATTCAGTCAAGGATACATTAATAATAAGGGGTGACTGGAATGCAAAAGTTGGGAAAAGAGAAGAAGTTGGAGAGCGTGGACCTAGTGACAGAAATGAAGCTGGAGATAGGATAATAAAATTTTGCATAATCAATGATTTATTCATTGCAAATTCATTTTAAAAGAAACATAAA
>NW_006399828.1:12717737-12719959 GCF_000299155.1 Elephantulus edwardii
AACAACAACAACAACAACAACAACAACTATTTTACTTTTGTGTCTATTTTTTATTATTACTAGAAAATCAGCATTATAAAAATCCTAAAAGAAGTTAATTTCATGGAGATAATTTTTCTCTTTAATTGTGTGATTGAGTAATACATGTTTTTGTGTTGCTGTGGAGGTGTACCATAGAGTTGAAATGGGCCCATAGCAGATCCTCCGGTAGGTTTTCAGAGGCAGCTTATCACGTGGGAGGAGATTGGCCATCCTTCTCCTCTGTAGCAGCTGGTGGCCTTGAGGCATGTGCCATCAGGATTGAAGCAGAGATTTTTGCCTCTAGGTCACTAGAGCTGGCATTATATTTTAATAAAGTCTGGTCTGCCTTTGTTCATGCAAAGGGCTAGAATGAGGAGTAGCCATTTGGCTGGACTGAGGAGTTTTATTCTTCAAAATAACTTAAGCAAATCTCTTGAGCAGAACTTCTAAGTTTTGAGTGTGATAAAACTATATGTAAATATTTTAAATGTCAATATAAGCTTCCTGGAAGTAGGAGTGGCATTGAATTCCTAAACAATATAGCTCTAGAAACTATGATCTTTGACAGAAACAATAGTTATAGAAAGGTTTCAGAACTTTCGTTCTTAGGGTCACTATGAGTTGTGCTCAACTCAATGGCAATCAACAATATAAGCTTATCATCTTTTCTTTGGATTAAACTATGTCTCCCACAATGTGGAAGTCCCAACACAGGCCTTGTGAAAGAGAAGTTTTGTAAATTTAGTCCTCAGATATGTAATTAGTTAAATTGGAATTCTTTTTTTAAAGAAAAAAAAACAAAACAACAACAAAACAAAACAAAACAAAACAAACCGCCATCAAAACCAAAAAATTAACAAGCTTATTGTCACGGGATCAGAACCACATCACAGCTAACCTTCTGGTGGTTTTCTGCGGCTATACATATCAGAAGATACGTATTTGTTCCATAGAGTAACTGATGAGGGGAGATGCTATTGGATCAACAACATAAACAAAGAAAACAAAAATTACAATTACTTTGGCACAGCAGGAAATCAGAAATAGAAAGCGATAAGAAAAGTTCTTCCACTAATGCATGTGTCGAGAGAATGATACTACCCATATCATAATATTTTCTGTCTCTAGAACTGTGAGAGCTATAATTTATATTGCCTTAAGCTGCTTATTTGGTGGTAATTTGTCATAACTGACTTTAGATGCCTGTGTGGGGTCATAGTTGAATTTTGGAGGCAGCTAAGACAATTATGAAATTAGAGTTTATCAATTTAAATAGAACAAGAAGAATGCACATTTCTTGTTCTTAGTTCTCCTTCACAAATGCCAGTTTTGTTTGTTTGGTTTTGGTTTTAAATCACAAAATTTCATCTTTATTGAGGAGCTGAGCTATAAAAGGAAAAAGTGACATTAGTATTGAAGGAAGACTCACAAAAATCTTGCCCTTTTCAAATAAGATAACCTTGCTTCCTGAATATGAAGACTGCTTGCTTCACTTCAGAAGATATTACAGCCTCCAGTATGGATTATGGCACAATATCAACAAAACAAAATCCATAGATATTTAACAATATTTTGTATAGAATGAACTTATTGAATTTTACTAGGTTGTTTAATTTTTATTATTAGCTATGAAGATAAGAGAACTTTTTACTAGCTATGAGAAGCAACCATGTCAGTCTAGAGACTAAGGAGCACCTGATCCAATCCGTGGTCTTCACAATTACTTGCTATGCGTCAGAGAGCTGGATAATGACTAAGGATGATAGAAGAAGAATTGATGCCTTTAAACTGTGGTGCTGTAGAAGAGACTTGTACGTACCATGGACAAGAAAACAAATAGTTCTGTCTCAGAAAGAGTGAAACCAAGTTTCTCCTTGGAGGCTAGGATTTTGAAGCTCTGTGTCACATACTTTGGGCATGTGGCCAGGAGGGACCGATCCTTGGAGAAGGCCATCATTCTCATAAGGGTGGAGCAATAGCACAGGAGAGGAAAACCCCGGACAGATGGAACTATACAGTGACTAGGGCAATAGAGGTAAGTGTGTGGGGCCAGTGAGACTGGCTCAGGACAGGGCAGGCTTCAGAGCTATTGTACATTGGGTTGCTATGAGTCACAGGTGACTTCAAAGCTGTAACAACAATAACATGAAAATGATAAAATACAAGACCTGATAAGGAACCCAACGTAGCCTATAGTTATT
>NW_006399828.1:12720641-12746347 GCF_000299155.1 Elephantulus edwardii
TTGGTCCAGTGGCAAGAATCTTTGTCTTCTTGACATTGGGCCTTAGTCCATACCGAAGGCTGCAGTCCTTGACCCTTCGCAGCAAGTGCATGAGGTCCTCCTCAGTTTCAGCATGAGTCCAATAGCTATAAGTAGTGAAAAATTCTCTATTAAGACAAAATATCTACCCACTAGCCTTTAGGATTTCAGCATAGTTTCTTTCTATTAGGCTGTCAGAGCTCCCTTATCTTAAAAGGCTTGCTAGAAAAATGACACAACATTTAGATAAATATATGTTTACATCGTTATTATTAGGTGTTCGCTAATCATCTCCACCTCAAAGCAACTCTAGATACTATGGAACAAAACCCTGCCTACATCCTCACACTCTCAGTCATTCTTAAACCCATCAATTCAGCCATCCCATCTCAGTAAGGGTCTCCCAGCATTCTCTAGTGACCAGCTGCTCCTGAAAACATATCCAAAATGTGTGATATGAAGTTGTGCCATGCTCTCTTCAAAGGAGTACCCCAGCTGTGCTTCATCCACAACAGAAGTGTTTATTCTGTCAGCCATCTATAGTATATTCAGTATTTCTCACCAGCACTACAATTCACAGCCATAAATTATTCTTCAGTCTATCATATCCACTGTCTAACTCTCACATGCTTAGAAAGCAATCAATAACACTATGGTTTAAGTCAAGTGCACTGTAGTCTTTAAACTGCCATTCCTACACTTTAGCACCTTAGAGAGATTTTTGGCAGCAGATTTACTTAAGGCTTTTCTGTTGTTGTTTTTGCTATTGTGGTTTTTCTACAGTAGAGAAGAGCAAAAGACATTGCCAATAGAAAGAAAGTCTGACTGAGGGCCATAAGAAAAACTTTTAAAGATTAACTAAACCAAGCTTTTAACTCTTGGGAAACAAGCTTCATTACTTAAAAAAGAGCTTACAAGTTTATGAAAATCCAAGGCAGAGAATCATTGATTTTAATGGTTTGTTAATTAAAAACTCATAATGAAATTAGTGTTTTGGAAATATGCTGAAGTGGGGAAAGATCTGGGTGTTCACTGGCAGTCCTTTAGTCGTGAACAGAATCTGTTCCCAAGTCTTTCATTAGAATTTTTAGCTCAGTCAGAACAGACACATATATGGTTCTCACTTAGCATCAGTTCTGGTGACAGAATTCACAGGGACTATATAGGGGCTAACCAAAAGCTGTGCCTTTCTGAGTTTAAATTTAAGAGTGACTCTGAGGGAGAAAGATGAGCAATATCCCTCTGTGTGATTTACAGCTCTGGAAACCCACTGCGGGGCCAGCTATCAATTTGTCCTGACACAGTAACAATAAGTAAATGAGTAATATTAAAAGTACCTTCATGCAATATTATGCTGAGTGCGAGAGAATCTGTGAGTGATGGAGATATTTAAACTTGCTGTTATGTGCCGTCGAGTCACTGGAGCATGATGTAGAAAACAAACACTGGAATAGTTCTTAAAACAATTATAAGAAAAAGAAAAGATCATGACTAAAAAGTACCAATTTAATTCTTTTAATATCTTGAATACTAAGCATTAAATATTCATTAATAATAACATTAATAACTTGATGATTCTGGAGAAAATAATGGAGAAGTGGCTACTGTTGACGAGGAGAGGTTTGATTTTGGAGAGGATGGACTTGGTGCTGGAGGGTCAAAATTTGATTCTGTTGCTGGAAAGTTGAGTTATTACTGGAGTTAATCACTTAAGAAACTCAGTGAGAAACATCATTTAAAATGTCTAGAACTATACTTTACTCTCATGTTAAAAAAACAATCCATGAATGTATTAGGAAGTAGAGGGAGATAATTATTTTATTTGAGGAAGAAGACAAGGACCTAACTAAAAGATCCAAATTAGTCACAGCTTGCATGGATTCCATTGTGGCCTCAGCTGTCAATCCCCCCAAAACGTGCAAATTGAGGAGGAAGTTCTGTTGTTCTACTTCCCTTCATCTCAAGAATCAGCAATATTACTATGGCATCATGGATATGACAATTTTTCTTAAGCTTTAATTTCATTACATCATCTTGGAAAGCACTGACTCTTTGTGAGAAAAACTGTCATAAATAATAGACTATAAAGGAAGCTAACTGAGGAGAAAAAAGTATCCTTTGAACAGTGGAGTTGGTAAAAAACCCTAAGAGAGTGCAACCAGGGCACTCATTAGAGGTATGTGGTCTTTTGAACATGTTGTCAGGAGGATCCAGTCTTTGGACTAAGGCCTCTAGAGGGGCCAGTGAAAAAGAAGATTCTCAACAAAATTGATTGACATTGACTGCTACCATGGGTTTGAGCATGACGGAACTCATGAGGATCACGGAGAGTAGGCAGGTTCTGATACATTGTTCATAAGGTCACTATGAATCATGGTTGACTTGATGGCATATAACTACAAAAGAGGCTATAACTACCTTTACCATTAGTTGAAGTGTCTTGTTGTGGTTGTTGTTAGGTGTCGTCAAGCAGAGCATGACTCATAGTGACCCTATGATCAAAAGTTCTGAACCCTGCTCTATCCTGCACCATCCTCACACTTCCTGACACACTGACTTCCTGTCAACTAACAATCCATCTAGTTGAGGGTCTTCCTCTCCTTTGCCAACCCTTCACCCTTCCCAACATGATATCTTTCTCCAAGGAATAGCACCTCCTAGCAACATGTCCAAAGCATATGAGGCAAAGCATCATCATTTTTGCCTCCAAAGAGCACTCCGGCTGTACCATCTCTAAGACATAACCACAGATCAAAAGCATCATCCTTATTCATTGTCCAGGTTTCAGATGCAAAGCTAGTACTCTGAAAGACTATAACCTGAATCAGATGCACCTTAATTCCCAATCTGATATCACTACTCCTCAATAATTTGGAAGAGTCCTTAACTGTAGGTTTTTCCCAGTGCAATGTGTCTCCTTATTTCCTGACTGCTCATACCAAGGATGTTAATTGTGGATCCAAGCAAGATGAAGCTGTTGACAGTTTCAATCTCTTCTCCATCCATCATGACATTTCCTATCAGTGAGTCTTCCTCCAATCCTAATGCCACACTCCTCTTCATAGAGTCCAGCTTTATGCATGATTTGCTCATCATACAGATTGAATAGGTACAGAGAGAGAAAACAACCCTGACAGTCTCTTCCCAATTCCAAGCCATTCAGCGCTCCCTTGGTCTGTTCACACAACAGCCTTCTGACTCAGGTATAGGTTCCACATGAGCACAATCAAATGGTCTGGGATTCCCATTCTTCTCAATGTCAACTACAACTTGTCATTGCTTAGGAGATAAAAATACAACTTTTATTTTGGTCTGTAGGTAATATAAAGTGTTTGCATACCTGGATGTATTGTTAAGCACAAGAATGTTAAAAGGACTTTTCTTGGCCAAGCAATAACATGGAGCAAGAGAGACAAACTGTTCAAGATTTATGCTTCAAAGATGGCAGTTTTCTCTGTATTTGCCTTTCATCTAAAAGGGAGACATGTTTTAATGGTATAGAAAAGGGTCTTTAGATTTAGGGACAGATACCACAAAGGAAGTCCTAGGGATAAAGCAAATGAAACATTTGGTTACCAGTTGAAAAATCAGTAACTCAAACCCACAGATGAGAGATAAAGTTATCCCCTCTCCTTAAAATTTACAGAGTTGGCAATCAAATGGAAGATTACTATGAATATTAATTGACTCAGTGGTGGTGGGTATAGATATGGTACACAAGCAAATGTTTGGGTTACTCCCAAATAATGTTGTTGCTGTTTTTGTATACTATTGGGTCACTGCAACTCGTAGTGACACTATGAACAATAGGTCTAAAACCTGCCCTATACCGATCTAATCTCACTGTCTCTGACACACCTTACCCCATCACCCTAGTGTCTTGTGCCCTGCTGCATTTTCTTTTCCTCTTTCTGAATGTAAGTCCTTCCAGGATTTCCCCTAAAAAACTAGTCAGCCTCATCTGCATTAAATAATTGATCTGACAAATAGCTTTGCTCCTCAACAATATTTTTTTGACATCAGGAAAATCACTCATAGCACTTACCTTACACTTTAATAGTATGCAAATTTGGCTTCACTCTAAAGTGATTGAACCAAGCCCTACTCCAAACAAATTCTTCAAGATAATCACCTTCATTTACTGCATGTGCACCTTTTAAATAATTTAAAAGACTTTTCTTGTACTAAAGGCTAATAATACACATGTGTTTTGGATTAAATTTTACCCCTCCCCCCAAAATGTGTCAACTTGTTTATACCATGATTCTGAGTGTTTTATAGTTATGCTGTATGTTATAAATCCTCACATATGCTATTAATGAGGCAGAATTAGGGTCTATTATGTAATATTATATTCATCCCCCATAATATGATCTGTGTGTGTGATCAGTCAAAAATTTGTAGGGTGGTTTCCCTGTGGTGTGACTTGCATCACTTTTTGTTTTATAAGACAGAAATGAGAATGGCTTACCTTGGGGCTGTCTAAGAAAGAACAGCCAGGAGAGGAGTATGCTCTCAGAACCCAGGTATGTACCTGTGCTGAGAAACTTCTAAAGATAGGACATACAGAGTGAAAGCCTTTTTCTAGTGGTGGCTCCCTGAATTTGAGTGTCTAGCCTCTTAAATGATGACTATTTTCTGTTTGCCAAATGCATCCATTTATGATACCTCTGCTACAATAGCACCAGCTAACTAAAACAGCATACTATGCTGATTTTTATTTTCTAACCATGTAAGGCTAAACGCTGGCACAAAACAGTCAACCAGTACTGTAAAGGAAAGTTGAAATGAACTTTGAAGAGAAGTTCAGTCGTGACCTCAGAACCAAATTATTGATAGCCTTTCAATTTCAGTTAATAAACTACTGCATCACTCAGTGGTAATTATGGCTTTCACCTGAGTAGAACCTTTAAAACACTTCATTATTCTCATTTTATCCTTTAAAATCGTTCCAGTCATCGACCCACTATGACTAACGCTTTTCCAATGCCCAAAGGTATTTAGCCTCTTTGGATTGTTGTTTTGTGTTTTTGTTGTTTGTTTGTTTTGTTTTTTTTTCTATCGTGACTGCTTTCCCTTTCTTTGAAGCATCATTAGCACTTGAATTTATATTTTGTAGACATTTTTTACAAGGGTAAACAGGAGAAAATTGTAAACCAAATACAAAGTTATACACTTAACACACTGTTAAGGACAACATGATAATGACTTAAAAAGGCATTGAGCTGATAAATTGCTGAACCTGGAAAAGGTTTTCATGAACATCACAGCAGTGTGTGCATTTGTTATTAAAAGTAATTTTCTTGAACACAAATTTTTAATATACTAGGCTTTATGGCAGTGTGATCATAAACATGAACTGTCCATGAAGATTTGCACAAAACTTTGAGTAGTGGCAGACTCATTTCAATAAATGTATATAACCTTGTGGATGGTTTACTTCATGTTACCTCATATCCTCTGTGTTTGCTTGCTAATGTAATTCAGCCCTCAATTTCCCTTCTATATTTGATTGAGGATTCTTGAAGACATGAGAGGCTCCTTAATTTCAGTATCCTGCATAGTGAAATATATTATATTCTGGGGGCTATCTTCAACAAATTAATAGATAAGTGTCCTTATACATTTAAGGCATAAAACCCCAGTAACAAAGATGCCTGAAGGCCAGAAATATACTAAGGTCATAAAGATATTCTATGACAGAAGAATATAAATCCGGTTCTCAGTGAAATTTAATTGCAACTTCCCACAAGGGTAGTCCATTTATTAATATACACTGCTATTGGTTTATTCCATATATAACTATCATCACCTACACACAATATCTTGTTGAAGATTATCCAAAAATAACTACAGCTGTACATCTACAGAGAATCACCAGAAGTACAAGCTGGGTTTAGAAGAGGCCCTGGCACTATGGATATAGTAGCCAGTGTCTGATGGATCTTGGCTGAAAGCAGAGAAGATACCAGAAGAATGTCTGTGTTTCTTTGACTATAAAAAGGCATTTGACTGTGTGGATCACAACAAATTGTTGCTAATGTTGAAAAGAAAGGGAAAACTAGAACATTTGATGGTGCTCATGTGAAGTCTGTATACTTGGATCAGAGAGGAGCTGTGAGAACAAAACAAGGAAAGAATTCATGGTTTGAAATCAGGAAAGAAGAGCATCAGGGATGCATTCTATCTCCATATGTTTTAATATATGTGTGTAACAGATTATTTGGGAGGCTGGTCTTTATGAGGAGGACTCAACAAGTTACATAATGTGGATGACACTACCTTGCTCACTAAAAATGAGGAGGACCTGAAACGTCTGCTGCAGAAGGCCAAGGACTAGTGTATTAAGAATGGATTGAAGTTCAACATCAAGAAAAGAAAGATTCCCACCACTGGACCAATTGGTAGCACCATAATAAATGGAGAAGAGATGGAGGTTGTTAACAATTTCATCTTGCTCAGTTTTACAACTAACACTCTTGGCACCAGCAGTCAAGAAATCAAAAGACAAATTGCCCTGGGAAGATCTGCTGCTGCTGTCAAAGACCTCTCCAGAGTCCCTAAGAGCAAAGCTATCAGTCTTGAGACTAAGGGGTGCTTGACCCAGGCCCTGGTCTTCACAATCATTGGCTATACATGCATCAGAGCTAGACAATTAGTAAGGATGACAGAAGAAGAATTGATGCCTTTGAGTTGTAGTGCTGGAGAAGAGTATTAAATAAACTATGCACTCCCAAGAGAACAAACATCCGTCATTGAAATGGTGAAATAAAAAAAAAAAAACAAAAAACCAAAAAAAAAAAGAAATGGTGAAATCAAGTAGCTCTCTGGAGGCAAAGGATTTTTAAGCTGAGTCGCTCATACTTTGAGCATGTTTCTAGGAGGGACCACTTATTGGAGAAGGACATTATGCTGAGAATGATGGAGGGGTGAACACAAGAAAGGAAGGCCCTGGATGAAATAGATTGACACAGTAAAAAGGGTAATGGAGGCAGGTGTGCCAGAGAGAGTTAGTTTGGCTCAGGATAGGACAGAGTTCAGAGCTATCGTGTATAGGGTTGCTATGAGTCATAGGCAACAACAGTAACAATAAAAATCTCCTATCAGGGACCTCTCCAGACTACTGAGAAGCAATGATGTTAATCTAGAGAATAAGATGTACATGATCCAGGCCACTGTTTTTGCAATTAATTGCTATGCATCAGAAAGCTAAAAAATGACTAAGAATGACAGAAGAATTGATTCCTTTGAGTTGTGGTGCTGGAGAAGAGTCTTGAACATACTATGGACCACCAAGAAAACAAAGGTCTGTCTTGGAGAGGGTGAACCCAAATTTCCCTTTGAAAGCTAGGCTTTTGAAGCCCTGTTTCACATACTTTGGGCACATGCTCAGGAAGGAACAGTCCTTAGAGAAGGATATCATGTTTGTAATGGTGGAGATACAACACAGGAAAGGAAGACCCCAGATGAGATGAATTGATAGAGTAATTGTGGCAATGGGGGTAGGTATGTTGGAGTCAGTGAGATTGGCTCAATATAGGGCAGTCTTCAGAGTTGTTGCGCATAGGGTCACTTCAAGTCACAGGCAACTTGACAGCACATAACAACATCTTGAAAAGAATATCTCTCTGTTAGCTCCTAGAAGAAAGTCCTTTTCTTCTCTAAGATTTCTTCTGTGTAACAATGATACGATTAGGCTGGATCTTCTTTTACTGGGATTTTCTTGTGTGTGATATTAGTGATGTTGTTAGATAATTTCCACATTTCTGCATCACCTTTTTTCTGGGAATGGGAATAAATATAAATATCTTCCAGTCAGTTAACCATGTAGTTGTTTTCCATATTTCTTGGCAAAACCTGGTGAGCATTTTCAGGGCACCAACTGTTTGTTCAAATATGTCAATTACATAACTTTTTGGGGTTTTTTTCCTTGCCAATTCCTTCAGAGCAGCTTGAACTTCCTCCTTCATTACCATTGCCTCTTGCTTATATGTTGTTTCTTGAACTTCTGTGTCAGCCAATCCTTTTGGTACAGTGACTCTGAATACCCCTTCTGTTTTCTTTGAATGCTTCCTGGATCATTCAATATTCTCCCCATTGCGACCTTAAGTATTGCAACTCACTGCTTGAATTTGTTCTTTAGTTCCTTCAGTTTAAGAAATGCTGAATGAGTTCAGCCCTTTTTATTTTCTAACTCTAGCTCCTTGAACATCTTATTATAGCACTTCAATTTGTCTTCCTGAGCTATCCTTTGAAATCTTCTATTCAGCTCCTTAACGTCTTGATTTTTTCTCTTTTCTTTGGCTTCTTGGTACTCTAACACAATATTAAAAGTCTCTTCCAACATTAATTTTGTTCTTTACTTCTTCCTCTGTCTTTATAATGACCTTTTGCATTCTTTGTAGGTAATATGCTGGATATCTCCCCACCATTCATCTGGTCTTCTTTCATTAATGTTCAAAGCCTCAAACCTGTTTCCAAGTTGGCTTTTAAATCCAGGAGGGACAGACTCAAGAAGAAATTTTCACTTCTGTGGATATGATCTGGGTACCCTGTATTCAGATTTTTAGACTCCTACACTGTGAGAAAAATTTCTGTAGAGTTTCATATTTGTGATATTTCATGATAGCAGCGCTAGATAACTAAAGCAGTGACCCAGATGATAATTGAGTTATCAGTGGTATATTTTTCAGTATCACAGCAACCCACAAGCAAAAATAAAATTAAAACCTGTCGTGGGTTTCTACCTTAGAAGTTATTAAAAAGAAGAGTGATAAGCTCAGGCCATTCAGCTATCAATCAGTAGCATTTCAGTTTATTTTTGTTGTTTTGGTTGATTTTGTATTTTTTTTTTACTTTTTTTTCTGTCTCTCTTGTAGCTTGAGGACAGATTGGACTAAAAATTTCATCCAACCTTTGACCATCGGCCCATGGAACAGTTAAGGAATTCCTCCAGGTAATCAGCATGAAATATAGAAACCTCATAGAGGTGGGATAATTCAAGATCTAGGTGTCCCATTTAATTGAATGTTTGAGAAGTTGAGACCTCAATTCTACTAAACCCACAATCCAGGCACAAGTTACTGCCAGACCAACATCCATGCTAGAGCACCATAATGTTTCCTAGGGAAAATGAAAATATTTTCATCTGAGATACGTGACTGTTTGAGAATGAGATACATGAATGTTTGATAAATTGAGACTCAATTCTCCTAAAACCATAATCTAGGCACAAGTTACTGCCAGACCAACCTCCATGATAGAGCACCCTAATGTTTCTAGGGAATAATAAAATATTTTAATTTGAGATACATGACTTATAGTACGCTTATTTCCATCAAGATTTACATCTGCCCTTTTCTGTTATCAACTTGCTATGGGAAGGAGTTTATTTCCCAA
Organism: Elephantulus edwardii; assembly: GCF_000299155.1. Lineage (NCBI taxonomy): Eukaryota > Metazoa > Chordata > Mammalia > Macroscelidea > Macroscelididae > Elephantulus > Elephantulus edwardii. The sequence continues at coordinate 12,730,059 of NW_006399828.1, forward strand.
GAGAACTAAAGGAGGTACATGCTCTATGTCAACAAAAACAAAAGATGATATTAAAAGGGAAGATTTTCAAGTGTGTTTTCCCAGTACAAGGATAAAATATAAGACCCACTGTTATGAGAACACTATTTTTGATCTTCGGTGATTTAGTATTTAATTTCTTGCAAAGATATATGCAGCCGGTTCTAACAGAAGGATGAGTTGATTTCAAAAATCTTGAGCATGATGGCTTCCTGCAGCAAACTGGTAGATGATGGAATATAGTTGGCATGTTACTGAGGTGGTGATCAGGAGGTTCAGAAAAATGAACATGGTGTAATGGAAATATTTCCTAAGAAACAACACACTAGGTAACTAGTGTGCCTTCAGAGAACATTCCTTTCACTAAACAAGGAGGGGAAATTATTAGAGAAGGAGACGTTAATATAATAGAGATCACGATTCTTCTTAAAGCCAACCTAATTAGATAGACTTTTAATGAGGAGATGTGTTTTGTTTTTACTTTTAAGAACAATGAAGGAGGAAATTTAGGCTGCTCTGAAGGACTTCGAAAAAAGAAAAGCCATAGGAATTGATGGAATACCAATTGAGGTATTTCAACAAACAGATGCTGCCCCAGATGTGCTCACCAAGTTGTGCCAAGAAATTTGGAGGATGACTACTTGGCCAACTGACTGGAAGAGATGCATATTTGTTCCCATTCCAAAAAGAGTTGTCTCGACAGATTGTGAAAACAATTGAACAATTTCACTAATATCACACACTAGCATAAACCTGCTGAAGATTATCCAGAAAAGTCTTAAATAGTATATTGACAGAGAGCTACTAGAAATACAAGCTGAGTTTAGAAGAGGTCATGGCACTAAGGACATTATTACCATTGTCAGATGGATCTTAGCAGAGAGCAGAGAGTACTAGAAGAATGTTTATCTGTGTTTCATTGACTATGCAAAGGTATTTCACTGTGTGGATCACAATAAATTGTGGCTAACCTTGAGGAAAATAGGAATATCAGAACACATGATTGTACTTATAAGAAACCTATACTTGGACCAAGAAGCAATCCTCAAAAGAGAGCAAGGAGACACTGCCTGGTTCAAAATCAGGAAAGGAGTATGTCAGGAATGCATCCTGTCCCCATACCTCTTCAATCCATATGCAGAACAGATCATTTGGGAAGCAGGGCTTTATGAGTAGAGTGTGGCACCAAGGTTGGAGGAAGACTCATGAATAACCTATGATATGCAGCTGATACAGCCTTGCTTGCTGAAACTGTAGAAGAACTGAAGCACTTGCTGCAAAAGGTCAAGGACTGTAGTCTTCAATATATATTGAAGTTCAACATCAAGAAGACAAAGATTCTCACCACTGGGCCAATTAGCAACACCATAATAGATGGAGAAGAGATTAAAATTGATAGTAATTACATCTTGCTCTTCTCCACAATCAACACTCTTAATACCAGCAGTCAGGAAATCAAAAGACGAATTGCCTTGGGGAAAATCTGCTGTCAGAGCCCTCTCTAGACTGCTGAAAAGCAATGATGTCAGTCTAGAGACAAAGGTGTACCTAATCCAGGACATGGTCTTCACAATTACTTATTATGGTTCAGAGATCTGGACAATGACTAAAGATGACAGAAGAAGAATAGATGCCTTTGAGTTGTGGTGCTGGAGAACAGTTTTGAACATATCATGTACTGCTAAGAAAATGAATAAGTCTGTCTTGGAGAGGGTGAAACCGAGTTTCTCCTTAAAGTCTAGGATATTGAAGCTCCATCTCTCATGTTTTGGTTATGTGGCCAGGAGATATTGGCCCTAGGAAAAGGAAACCATGCTCAGAAGGGTGGAAGCAGGAGAGGAAGGTTCTGGGTGAGATGGATTGATAGAGTATCTGGGGCAGTGGGTTGGTGTATCAGAATTAGTGAGACTGGCTCAGGACAGGGAAGGGTTCAGAGTGGCTATACATAAGGTCTCTATAGGCTGCAGGCAACTCAATGGCATATAACAACAACAACAACAACATATTTTATTGCTTGATTTATAATTTAAGATCTTATTTAGAGTCAGCAAGACCTCATGGAGGGAATTTTTATTTAAAAGTCAGCTCTTATGTTATTCTGAAGGAGCTTTCTTCTAAGTGTTACAGTAGCACTCATGCCAATTTGCTGTACTGAGGTAACCTGGGGTTGCTGTGATGCTGAATCTTGTGCCATTAGTATATCAAATACCCTAATGGATACCTGTGCTGTTCGGTGTTTGGTGGAACCCCTCAGTTTAAGATCGGGTTTGAAGTAGGAGTGACATCCACTTCCTAAACAACATGCCTCTGGCAACTTTATGAACTTTGAGAAACAATGATAGTTACAGAAAGGTTTCAGCTCTTTTGTTCATAGGGTAGCTATGTGTTATGCTTGACTCAATGCCAATCAACAACAACAATAACAAACCAAGAATGCTCATCTCCTAAACTATTGATTCATATTAATTTAGTTTAATAACTTGGAAGTATAAAGGACATAATGTATTCTTCAACTCATTTTCTAGAGTTTAGCTCAATCTTAGCCCCAGAGCTTCAGCCAGAATGGCAGAACTGAAATTCCGTCATGTGTATAGAGAGTAAATATATCCCCAACTCTGACCATTTTCAAGAGAGATGGAAAGGTAGAGAAACAAATATCTAGTTGAGAGCAATCAGATAACAGATTATAAATGGAAATTAATATAATCATGGCTCTCTCATGTTAGAGCAGAGACTTAGGGAGATCAGTACAAAATTAATTTCTTGCTCCTACCTATCTTACTGTGAGAGCTGTGAGTCTAGGATCCATACTGTGTGTGTTTCCATGCTCTCCAAGCATATAATGTACAGATATTTTATCAGCTAGTAGAAATTCATGTGGATATCTGACCAGTGGAGAAAAAAAAATCATTATGTTTAAAGGCTAAGTGGAAATCTCAAAAATGACCCCAATAGTCCATATTAGCAAATAAGAGAAAATAATGCATGTTGAGTGAAACTGTAAATATTAATTTATCCCTGAAAGGCTTAAATGTAGCAGAAGTGATGGTTTCTATCATATTTGTTTTATTGAACCAGTATCAGTACTAAATAAAATAGATGGATCACAGAGAGGACAATAAGTTAGAATCAAATTAAGCAAATGCTAGATAAACTGCAGTTTCCATGCTAGGTAAGGTGGCATCTTTGCCAGTACAGGCTGGAAATACTCCTGGCGTTTTTTACACTAGAGCTGGAATCAGTAAATTTTTTCCCCCTATGAAATGGGCACTTAGCAAATATTTTAGGTTTTAAGGTTATGTAGTCTTGGTTGCAGCTAATCAAATCTTCCACTGAAGCACAAAGGTAACCTTACATAGCATGTAAATGAATGGTTATGACTATATTCCAATAAAAACTTTAACTATGAAAATAGTTTAATGATAGGTCAGATTCAGCCTGTGGGATGTTGTATGCCAATACTTGATACTAGAATGTATTTTCTCAATAACTACAAGTATGATATTTATATTTACCTAGAAAAGAAGAAATCCACATTCACAACTCTGTTCCAGGTATATGTTAAATCCCCTGATCTCAATTAAAATATGTTAACTTTAGTCTCTGAAGTGCATATTGTTCATTCATTATTTCTGGTTTCCTAGAATGTAAATCAAGTGAGTATGAATTATCAAAGACACATTGAATTACCAAGTAAGGAAAACATATAAGATAGGGGACAAATCCCACAATGCTACAGGAGTGGGGTCCATAAGTTAAATTTTTATTGGGTCAACATCTTAAAAATGAGACATGTATCTCAAGTAAAAGACAAGTTATTGTACCCTGAATTTTCTACTTCAAAGTAAAAGGTAAGTGCCTTTGAATTTTGAAGCACTCTTACAAAGAGTTCTTTGTGCCATTTACCCAGTGTCTGAAGGCAAGAAAACGTACTGTACCCATTCATTCCAAGATGAAATATAGGTTACTCAAAATATAGAATTACATTATAGGTGAAATAAACCCATTTTGATGTTATAATGCTAATACTATGAAACTATGTCAGTAATATTAAGAAAATATGTCAATGAGATGACTAGTCCAGTAGGTAGTGCTTGTACAATTAATTCATGGGTAAAGAATCCACAGTGGCAGGATTGGATAAATAGGCACAGACCTCCTTTGACTGTTGTTGCTGTAGTTACAAAGGCTGTAAATCATGCAAGAGTGGATTTCTCATCTTTCTCTAGAAGTGTAGCTAATGGATTTGAACTGCCTTTCAATTAATAGCACAGCTTCTAATCCACGTGGCTCTGAGGGCAACCGTTATTGCAGTCTTTACTGATAGTCTGATGTCTCATCCAGTAAGGAGACAAAACACACTAAGTCCTTTATATGACACCATATTTCAGTTAATACCAACAATATGCTTGGTACTAGACTGAACCATATAATTTATTTAATACCAAAAAGGGAGCAATGAGTCACTCATACTGCAACTAAAACTTATATAGTAGGATAGTTTTTCTTCCTTATTTCAATACAAATAATTTTCAACTGTTTATGGACTTACTTAAGTGGTATGTTACAACATATTGATTTTTATCTACAGATACATTTTATAGATGGGGTATTGTGACCATAAGAGCCTGTTCATATGATTCATTAATCCTATCCTCCTACCATATATTGTCAAGCATCTCCTCCATCCTAAATTTTGGAATGGACTATCAAGATTCACCTGAAGTCATAACTCAGCTGCTCAGTGTTGGAGGACTCTTCTGCAGTAAATTATGATTATATGATGTCATACACCAAGTAACCAGAATGCATAAACTAAACCAGTAGTCGGATGAAAGTCACAATGATGATTCCTTCCTTTCATCATCATTCCCAATAAACCACTTGAAGAGTTTATATTTTATTTCATAAAACTTTAGATTTAATCAATAAGAGATTCTGGTATCTTACTTTGGGAAAGAGTAGATGTTTTAAGCAGGACATCTTGAAAAGATTGATTTACTCAAAGCATTTGTTTATGAGCGGCATCCACGTCCATAAATAGCTTGCCTCCGGAAACTCTATGAACCTGGAGAAAGGATGAAAGTCACGCACACAAGTGTCAAGGACTTTCATTCATGGGGTCGCAATGAGTCACCTACGACTCGATGGCACTTAACAACAACAACAGATCAACAAGGGAGTACTAGTCACCTAGTGGTAAGGAATTTTTCTGCCACCCCAGAGGCATTTAGTTTGAATCTGCCAGTTGCTCCATGGGATTAAGATGGGTAATCAATTCCTGTGCATTCAATGCCTATTCACCGACTCTGGAAAACCCAAGGAGAGTCAGCTATGAGTTGGTCCCCATTCAACAATGCAACAGATCAATAAACTAAACAGTAATAAAAAGGATAACTCCTGTTGTTACTTCATAATAAAACCTTGGAGAAATATGTTTTGGCATATACTAGAGCTTGATACTCTGATGCTTAATTATGAAAAACAAGAAAGCCATTGTGTAAACCAGGAGTCTATAATCATCTGGCATTAAGGTTTATCTTAGTGATTTTTTCACATGAGCAATGGTCTAGTTTATCAAGCATCTTTTTTTCCCAGAGAAAGTGTTAGTAAAAATGAAGTTAATTCACAGAGTTTGGTGGATGTGGAGGGAGGGGGCAAAAAAAAAATCCAACAACCCCAATCTACATTAATTAAACACAATGTAAATAAATTATTTGCAAACTAATGAATTTTTTAAAAATTATCTATTCTGGACATTCCACATTAAGTAGGATAAAAAAAAATACATAGTCTCTTGTGATTATTTTGTTGCTGTATTTGTTGCTCAGCATATTTTCAAGGTTCATCTATGTAACATGTATCAGTACTCCATGTCCTTTTATTGTAATATATTCAACTGCATGGACACAGCATATCTTGTATATCCAATCATTACATGTTTGAACACAAAAATTTGTGTTGTTTCCACCAATATGAATAATTTTATGAGCACGAGTGCACAGATTTTTTGTGTGAGTAAATGTTAAGTTTTTATTTCTCTTGAGTATAAAAAAAATGAAGTTAATCTTGAATAAGTGATAAAATGTGGAGACAATGCCAATTATTTCCTCTTCATCAACTGAAACAACGGGATTATAGTTTGGTCTACTAAGCTAACTAAAATTTGTTTCTTTTAAATTATAGCTAGCCACCTCCATAGACTACATCCCTGACTGAATATTCTCACTGTGGGCTGACCAGATCTAAGGAATGTGACAGTTACACAGCACCGATCCTGTTAACACACCATCTCATATTCCCTTGATACAAGTGAATTCACTTGCAGCTGTGGTTTCTGGCACGTACATTGACAAGTTTTCATCTCAAGAGTCTGCATTCTACTTTTTCTCTGCTTAGTTTTCTCTTTCTCTCACTGACACTAAAAGAACTTGTTTCACAAAAAACAGGCATAACAGAAGTATCAGGCATAGAGAAGATGTGCTCAGAGCAATCTTCTCTCAATGGACAATAGAAGTCTATGCATAAATGCTTCAACCTCCCATCACTTGATGTGATAGTTCTGAAACAGGTTCTATATACAGTTTCTCAGAAGATTTCTGAGGGAACTAGACCTAATTCAACCACATTTAATACCATTTATTGCAGAATTATTTTTTTTTATTTTCCCTTTTACTTGTCTCCATTTACCTCTTTGTTCTTTGGAGCTCCTAAAATGGAATCACAAATTAAATACCTGCACAAAAGATATAGTGTTGGATAAATCCATTATAAACTATGCATACAGATTCTGTAAATTTTATAATGCTCAGTTGCTATACTGAATGAAGTATTGTAAGTTTGAATCTACATAGATGTACTCAGAAGAAAGTCCTGACAACTTACTTCTACAAGAAGACATTACAAACCTTACAGGACACAATTCTACTCTAACATATAAGAGGTAATTCAAGTTAGATTTGACTTAATAACTTTTTTCTAGTATCTGAATATATGATGTAAAAATTTTTTCTGCATTTGATAAACATAAATACTATAAGTAGATGACAGAAATGAGGCTGAAGATAGAATGCTAGAATTTTGTACAATCAATGAATTTACTCATTGCAAATACATTTATAAAAACCACAAATGGCAAGTATACACAGGACCTCACCTGATGGACTAGACAGAAATTAGATTGATTACATTGTGGAAAGAATCACATTGTGGAGAAGCTCAATATCAGCTGTGAAAACTAGGCCAGCTGCTGACTGTGGAACAGATCATCAACTACTTATGTGCAAGTTCAAACTGAAGCTTAAAAAAATAAAACAAATTCACAAGAAACAAAATTAGATCTTGGGTCTATCCCACTTAAATTTAAAAGCAATCTCAAGAACAGGTTTGAGGCCTTGAACATTAGTGATCAAAGACCAGATCAGCTGTGGGAGGATATCCAGAACACCGTCTAGGAAGAATACTAACAGTCATAAATTCAGAGGAAGAATTAAAGACCTAAATGCATATCAGACAAGACTCTGATTATTGCACTAGGATACTGAGAAGACAAAGCAAATGAAAGCAATCATGAAGAAGCTGAGAAAGAAAAAAAAGATTTTGAATGGTAGCTTGGGAAGACAAAGCAAAGTATTACAAAGAAATGTGCAAAGGGCAGGAGTCAGAAAACCTAAAGGGACAAACTCATTCAGCATTTCTCAAGCTGAAGGAAATGAAGAACAAATTCAAGCCTTGAATTGCAATACGCAGAATATTTAATGATCCAATGAAGTATCAAAAGAAGATGGAAGGAGTACACAGAGTTACCATACCAAAAAAGAATTGACTGAGAGAGAAGAATTTCAGGAAAAGACATACAGTCAAGAGGCAATGGTGATAAAGGAGAAAATGTAAGCTACTCTGAAGGACTTGGCAAAAAATAAGGCCCCAAGAATTGATGGAATATCAGCTGATATATTTCAACTAACTGATGCAGCCCTGGATGTCTTCACCAGGCTGTGTCAAGCAATGTGGAACGAAGCTACCTAAGCAACTGACTGGAAGAGATCCATATATATTCTCATTCCAAGAAAAGGTGATTCAACGGAATGTGAAAATTATCAAACAATATCACACACAAGAAAAATTCTGTTAAAGATTTTCCAAAAGCGACTGGGACAATACATCGACAGAGAATTGCCAGAAATATAAGCAGCCTTTAGAAGAGGGCAGGGCGCTGACTTGCTAATGTTAGTGTAATCTTATCTGAAAGCAAAGAGCACCAGAAGAATGTCTGTTAGTGTTTTATTGGCTATGCAAAGGCATTTGACAATGTGACTCATAATAAATTGTGGCTAACATTGAAAAGAATGGGAACCGGAAAACACTTGATTGTTGTCATATGAAATCTATCTTTAGACCAGGAAACAGCCATACAATAGAACCAAATTACACGACATGTTTCAAAATCAAGAAAGGCCTATGTCAGAGATGTGTCCTTTTTATACACCTTTTCTATTCATATGTGGAACACAACATTTGGGTGGCTAGACTTTATAAGGAATGCAACATCAGAATTAGAGGAAGACTCATGAACAACCTGCATGATGCAGATGACACAACCTTCCTTGCTGAAATTGAAGAGAACCTGAAGTGGATTGCAGTCAGCAATATGGATCGCAGCTCAACATCATGGAGGCAAAGATTCTCAGTTCTGGGCTAAATGGCAGCATCATAATAGATGGAGAAGATATGGAGATTGTTGACAATTTCATCTTGCTAGGATTCACTATCAGTTCTCTTGGTACCAGCAGTAAGGAAATCATAAGACAAGTTGCGATGGGTAAGGAGTCTTTCCAGAGGCTGAAAAACAATGATCTTCATCTAGAGACTAGGGTGCACCAGATAAAAGCCATAAACTTTGCAACTAACTACTACACATCAGAGTGCTGGAAAATTACTAATATGACATATGAAAAATCAATACCTTTGAGTTGTTGTGTTGGAGAAGCCTATTGAGCATACCATGGACTTCCAGGGGAATAAATAGGTCTGTTTTCGAGAGGGTGAAACAAAGTTGCTACTTAGAGGCAAGGATTTTGAAACTCTGTCTGACATACTTTGGGCAGAAGGAACCAGTCCTTGGAGAAAGACATCATGGAGAAAGAGATGATGGCGAGTTAGACCACTAGAGGAAGACTCTGAATGAGATGGATTGACCAAGTGACTGTGATAATGGGGAAAGTGGTTTGGAGACTGTGAGATTGGTAAGGATAGGATGTGATTCAGAGCAATTTTTTATAGAGTTACTATGAGTCTTGGATGACTGGACTACACAAAATTACAACAATATACATAAAATAAAAACATTTACATTGCTTACTATAAATATTATGTACACTGCATATTTTCAAAGCCTGCTTTTGTCTGGCAACCATAGTGAGTTAAAAGAAAATGTGTATTTTTCTCTCATCCTAGCAATAGGAAACATACTTACACCCTTCAAACTCATAATGAACATAGACTATACATAATTAGATGAGCAAATCAGGCAGAGAATGAAAGATCCAAGTGGAAAACAATTACGGTGAGTCCAATCATTCATGCTGAGTAACAGATCCTAAACATTACATGCATTGCACGAATTGTCGGGAGATAAAAGGGCAAATAGTCTGAACTGTATCAAAGCACCTAACATGTTCTGAGAAGAGCTTTTACAGGACAAGAATTGAACCTACAAAACTTGAAAAATAGGAATCTGGCTCCATCTACTTAAGAAAGAAAACCATTTACTTATTGAAGTAAAAGGCTTTGAAATCCAATTAGATATATCTAGAATTTATTAGGCACTAGATATGCACTAATTACCTTTGGATATGTATATAAACTGAGATAATCTATATGAAAGGTTAAGACTTTCACAAACAAGTGATTGTGAATACATAAAAGCCTGCCATTTCAATTTATATTTTCTATCCTTACACATGCCAAGAGTCATGAAAAGTCTGAAATGCAGTATTTTTAAATCAATAACAAATGTATATGATGTTAGGTGCCATCAAGTAAATCTGACTCATACTGGTCCCATTTTATAAAATAAAAACTGCTCTGTTATCCGGTCTCTTTACGGTTAATATATTTTTCACTGATTCTCTACTTCATCAAATGTGATGTTTTTCCCCAGGAACTGGTCCCTCTTGATACTATATCCAATGTCTGAAGTCTTATTTTTCTTGCTTCTAACGGGCATTCTGGCTCTCTTTTTGTTGATGATTGCTGTCAAGTATGACTCATAGTGACCCTGTGAACAAAATACCTAAAGCCTTTCTATAACTATTGCTATTTCTCAAACTTCATAGAATTTCCAGAAGCATATTGTTTAGGAAGTGAATGCCACGCCTGCTTCCAAACCTGTCTTAGTCTGGGAACTCTACCAAACACTGTCCACTATGGGTAACCATTATGGCATTTGACACCCCAATGGCACAAAGTTCAGCATCACAGCAATCCCAGGCTCTCTCAGTACAGTATTGACAGAAGAGTGCTGTACCACTTAGAAGAATGTTCTTCCAAAATATAATAACTGACTTTTAAATACAAAGACCTTTCACGATGTCTTGTTGACTCTAAACAAGGGTCTTACATAAAAACAACCAATACAATATGCTGTTGTTGTTACTTTGTGCCATCTAGTCACCTGCAACCCATAGCAATGCTATGTACAGCAGCTCTGAACCCTTCCCTATCCTGAGCCAGTCTCACTAATTCTGGCATACCAACTTCCACAGCTCCAGTTACTGTATCAATCCATCTCATCTGGAGTCTTCCTCACCTGCACTGTCCTTCCACCCTTCTGTCCATAATGTCTTTTTCCAAGGACTGGTCTCTCCTGGCCATGTGCCCAAAGTATGTGAGACAGAGCTTCAAATCCTAGCCTCCAAGGAGAGACTTGGTTTCACCCTCTTCAAGACAGACCTATTTGTTTTCTTGGCACTTCATCATATGTTCAAGACACTTCTCCAGCACCACAACTTCAAAGCGTCTTCTTCTTCTGTCATCTTTAGTCATTGTCCAACTCTCTGAACCATAAGAAGTAATTGTGAAGACCATGTCCTGGATTAGGCACACCTTTGTCTCTAGACTGACATTGTTGCTTTTCAGCACTCTTGAAAAGTTCCTGGCAGTAGACTTTCCCAATGCAATTCTTTTTTATTTATTTTGACTGCTGGTGTTAAGAGTGTTAATTTCAATCCCAGTAAGCTGTAAATGTTAACAACCTCAATCTCTTCTCCATCTATCATTGTGCTGCCAATTGGCTCAGTGGTGAGTATCTTTGTCTTCCTGATGTTGAGCTTCAATCCATATTGAAGACTACAATCTTTGACCTTTTGCAGCAAGTGGTTCAGGTCTTCTTCAATTTCAGCAATCAAGGTTGTATTATCTGAATTTTGTTTTTGTTTATCTGCATTGTTCATGAGTCTTCCTCCAATCCTGATGCTCATTACTCTTCATAAAGCCCTGCTTCCCAGATGATCTATTCTGCATGCAGATTGAAAAGGTATGGGAACAGGATTCATCTCTGATGTACTCCTTCCCTGATTTTGAACTATGCAGGGTTTCTTGCTCTGTTCTGAGGATTTCTTTCTGGTCCAACTACAGGTTTCACATAAGCACAATCAAGTATTCTGGTATTCCCATTTTCCTCAAAGTTACCCACTAATTGTTGTGATCCACACGGTCAAATGCTTTTGCATAGTCAATGAAACAAAGACAGACATTCTTCTGGTACTCTCTACTTTCTGCCAAAATTCATCTGACATTGGCAATAATGTCTCTAGTTTCACACCTTCTTCTAAACCCAGCTTGTATTTCTGGTAATTCCCTGTCACTGTACTGTTCCAGTCATTTCTGGATAATCTTCAGCAGGATTTTGCTAGTGTATGATATTAGTAATATTGTTCAATAATTTCCACACTCTGTTGGGTCACCATTTTTAGAATGGGAATAAATATAGATCCCTTCCAGTCACTTAGCCAAACAGTCATCCTCCATATTTCTTGGCACAACTTGGTGATCATATCCAGGGCAGCATATATTTGTTGAAATATTTTAATTGGTATTTAACTTTATTTTTTGCCAAGTCCTTCAGAGCAGCCTGAACTTCCTTCATCACCATTGCCTCCTCATAATATGTTGTTTCTTGAAATTGTTGTGTGTCAGCCAATTATTTTTGGTACAATTCTTACTCCTTCCATCTTCTTTTAATGCTTTCTGAATCATTCAATATTTTGTGCATAGAATTCTTAAGTATTGTAACTTGTGGCCTTTGTTCTTTAGTTCCTTCAGCTTAAGAAATTCCAGATCTTTCTATCTTAATTTTATATTGAACTCTGTACAATGAACTATATATTAAAATATAGATTAATTAAATGAGGAGAAGTGTTTTTCATCTTTTCCTTCCAGTAAAATATTGGTTTGTCAAATAATTGTTCTATAACCAGGCATCCAAATTAAGACAGACCAGGAAGAAAGATTAGCCATCCACTTTTGACATATAACAGGCTTTCAAAAACCCTAAGTTTAATAAAGCACACTTAGAGTAGACTAACAGATATTGCAGGAAAGGCTGAGCCCTCAAATTTGGAAACACAAAGGAAGAGGAAGAATTGTAAGCAGAAACTAATGACTGGAATTTGGAATATGAGAAGCATGAATGTGGGAATGCTGAACTTTGTTAAGAAAGAAATGGAACATATAAATATTGACATTAAGTATTGACAAAATGAGATGGATTGGCATGGGTCATTTTGAATGAGAGGTTCATATAATCTATAACAAAGATGAAAAGGTGATAAAAAACCTGATAACTTTCTTAGTTAAAAAGGCAGTTCTAGATCCATCTTGAAATACAGTGTTAGGAGTGACAGGATAATAGCCATACTCATACAAGGAAGACCTGTTGCTATCACTATCATTCAAATTTGTGCACCAACAATGAGATCTAAAGAGAAAGAAATAGAAGATTCCTTCCAACTTTTGTAGTCAGAAATTGATCAAACATGCAAACAAGATGCATTAATAATAATATGTGACTGGAATGCAAACTTGGGAAATAGAAGAATGAGTAGTCAGAAAACACAGACTTAGTGACAGTAATGAGGCTGCGGATAGAATTCTGAACAATGATTTATTCAGTAAAAATACCTTTTATAAAAAAACATAAGCACAGGCTATAAAGGTACTGTTTACCTGATGGGATGCACAGGAATCAGATCGATTACATCTGTGGAAGGAATTATTGGAGAAGTTCAATGTCAGCAGTGAAAACTAGGCCAGGTGCTGATTGTGAAACAAACCATCAACTACTCATATGCAAGTTCAAGTTAAAGCTAAATAAAGGTCAAATAAAATCCACAGGAATAAAAATTTCATCTTGAGTCTATCCCAGCTGAATTTAGAAACCAATTCAGGAACAGGTTAGAGGTCTTGAACTTTATGAACAAAGACTAGATGATCTGAGGGAATACATCAAGTGTATCACCCATGAAGAATGAAAAAGGACATTAGAAAGACAGAGGAAGAAGAAAATACCAAAATGAATGTAAGAAGATACTCTGAATATTGCACTAAAGTTCCCAGAAGCTAAAGCAGAGGGAAGAAATCAAGAACTAAAGGAGCTAGATAGAAGATAAAAGGAAGACAAGGCAAAGTATTATGATGAAATGTGCAAGGAACTGGAGTCAGAAAATCAAAGGTGTCAGACTCACTCAGCATTTATTAAGCTGAAGGAACCAAAGAACAAATTTACATCATATGTTGCAATACTTAAGGATGTTATGGACAGAATAATGATGCTAAGAAGCATTAAGAGAAGAAAGGAGTATACAGAATCACTATACCAAAAAGTATTGGCTGACACAGGAGAATTTCAAGAAACAACACATTATCAAGAGGCAGTGGTGATGAAGGAGGAAGTGCAGGCTGCTCTGAAGGACTTGTCTTAAAAGAAGCCTCCAGGGATTGATAGAATACCAATTGACATATTTCAACTAAGAGACACAGCCCTGGACATGCTCACAAGTTTGAGGTAAGAAATCTGGAGGACGACCACCTAGCTAACTGACTGGAAGAAACCCATATTCATTCCCATTTTTAAAAAAAAGTGACTTGACAGCGCAGAGATTTTCAGATATATTACTAATATCACACATAAGCAAAATCCTGCTGAAGATTATCCAAAAATGCCTGAAACAGTATATTGACAGAGAACGACTAGAAATACAAGCAGGGTTTAGATGAGGTCATGTCACAAGAAACATTGTCATAAATTTCAGATGTATCTTGGCACAAATCAAAGAGTAACAGATCCAGAACACTTGGTTGTGCTCATGCAAAACCTATAATTGGACCATGAAGCAGTCCTTGGAACAGTGTAAGGAAACACAGCATGTTTCAAAATCAGGAAATGGGTGAGTCAGGGATGTGTTCTGTCTCCATACCTTTTCAATTTATATGTAGAAGAGATCATTCGGGAGCCTGGGCTTTATGAGAAGAATAGCATATGGATTGGAGGAAGACTCATCAACATGTGATATGCAGATGATACGTTACTTGCGGAAGAAGGTCAAGGAATGTAGTCTTCAATATGAATTGAATCTCAGTATCAAGAAGACACATCATGTCCCTCTCTTAGCCTCACATACTTTGGACATGTTGCTAGGAGGTGTTATTTCTTGGAGAGGGACATGAGTTGGGAAGGGTGGAGGGTCAGCGAAGGAAAGAAAGACCCTCAACCAGGTGGAATGACACAATTACTACTGCAATGGGCTCTTGTGTGTCAGTAAGTATGAAGATGGCACAGGACAGAACAGGATTCATATCTTTCGTTCATATGGTTGCTATATATGAGTCATGTTTAACTTGATGGCACCTACCAAAACAACAACAATCTATGCCTTTAGCTAGCTAGCTATCATCTATCTATAAATACAGAGAGAGAAAAACAAATGGAGCTCTGGTGGCCTGTTGGTAAGAAGTTGTACTGCAATCTCAAAGACACACACGTTGAATCCATAATCTGCTCTATGGGAAAAGGATGGGCAATGTCCTCCTGTACAATTTACCACCTTTGAAAACCCACTAGATGATCACTTATGAGTAGAGTCCAGTTTAGCAAGGAGGAGAGAATACATGTTAATTTCTGCCATATTTTCTCAGACTCATGGAGACCCAATGTACAACAAAATAAAACACAATCCATCTTTGACCAACCTTAAAAGAATTTTGATGTAATACATTTTTGCGGTCACTGTGTTAATCTATATTCATTCTACTTTACCAAGCATAATATCTTTCTCTTTATTAATCAACACGTTTCAATTAGGATTCAAAATAAAATTTCCTGAGTGTGTTTGTTTTACATTCAATCAATCATACATATTTTGCTTTAGAACATTAACTAAAATACCTGTAATGTAAACACACTTCTTCCTCCTTGTGATTATCCTATCCATTAATCCTTACATCTCACTCCTTCTTGTTGCCTTCGGTTTATATCTCTGGACAAATGCCTTGCTTTGATCTTTTATGGGTCATAGTGGTAAAGAATGTAATTTTTTTTATCTTTGGGTCTATTTATTTTATGGGTGAACATTGAGGCACAAGTGTAAATCTGATACTCATCTCTCAAGATTGGTATTTTCTGAAAATATGCCCAAAGACTGTGAGATGAAGTCTTGCCATCTTCTCATTTAAGGTGTATTTTGAATGCATTTATTTCAAGACAGATTTCCCGCCCCACCCCCGCCCCCCAGTCATAGCATTTCCAATATTTATCCAAACACCACAATTGGAAGGCATCAAGTTGTCTTCTGTCTTCCTTATTCTTTGTTCAGCTTTTGCAAGCATATAAAGCACTTAATTTGAGCCAGAACACCTTAGGCTTCACAGTGGAAAACAAGCTTGCTCTTTAGAACTTTTATAAAGGTAATAAATCATTTCTTTTTTAAAATATGTCGTTGTTGTGGTTATGTGCCATTGAGTCGCTTGCGACTCATAGTGACCCTGTCTACAACAGCTCTAAACCCTGCACTGTCCTGTGTTAATTGCACTGTCTAGGACACACCCACCCTGATTACCCCAGTCACTGAATCAATCCACCTCATAGAGGTCTTCCCCTCCTGTGCTGTCCCTCTACCCTCGCAAGCATGATGTCCCTCTCCAAGGACCTGTCCCTCCTTGCAACATGTCCAAAGTATGACAGATGAAGCCTCAGAATCCTTGTCTCCAAGGAG
>NW_006399828.1:12748002-12749408 GCF_000299155.1 Elephantulus edwardii
GTGGAACAGAGTACAAACTACTCATATGCAAGTTTAAGGTGAAGCTGAGGAAAAGTAAGTAAACTGAATCCACGGAAACCAAAATATGACCTTGAGTCTATCCCACTGAACTTCAGAACCATCTCAGAAATAGGTTTGAGGCCTTGAACACTAATGAGCGAAGATCAGATGAGTTATGGGAGGTTATCAAGAGTGTCATCCAGGAAGAGTGCAATTAATCATTGCAAAGACGGAAGAGGAAGAGAAGACCAAAATGGATGTCAGGAGAGGCTGAATATTGCATTGGAGCACAGAGACCCAAAGCAGAAGGAAGAATAAAAGATACTAAAGAGTTTAACAGAAGATTCCAAAAGGCAACATGGGAAGACAATGTAAAATATTACAATAAAATGCTCAAGAAGCTGGAGGCAGAAAATCATAAAGGGCCAAACTCGCTCAGCATTTCTTAAAATCAATGAATTAAAGAACAAATTCAAACCTCGAGTTGCTATAATCAAGATGCTTTAGGCAGAATATTAAATGATCCAGGAAGCATAAAAAGAAGATGGAAAGAACATACTGAGTCACTGTATTGAAAATAATTAACAGACACAGAAGAATTTAATGAAACAACAGATGAACAAGAGCCTATGGTGATGAAGGAAGGAGTCCAAGCTGCTTTGAAGAAAATAACAAAAAACAAAAAAAGGCCCCAGGAATAGATGCTATACCAGTTGATGTATTTCAACTAACAGATGCTGCCCTGGATGTGCTCACCATGTTGTGCCAAGAAATTTGGAGAAAAATCACTTGGCAAACTGACAGGAAGAGATTTTTGAGTATAGTTATTTATAATTTATTGAACTGTATTCCCACTGATATTGTTTTACAAATACCAACTGTAATACAGTAAAACTATTTTTTTTTAAATTTTCTTCTACTTTATTTACAAAATTCCAGTACATTATTTTCAAGAACTTGACTCCTGCTTTCACAGAAATTTATTGAGGAACCAAGTTAAATGAAAACTTTCATAATTTTCCTATTTTCTCCCTTTATCATAATACGGCCTTTTGATCCAGTTTTAAGTATTTGTTTCCCTGTTGTTGAAGAGTAATCATTACTGTAATCCCTACTTTGAGCTTCATCTGTAAGCGCCTACGTCCTTTTCTTTTGCAGCAAAAAAAAAAAGCATCCCATCTGCACAGTACAGGTCATTAATGAGTCTTTGTCCAATTCTAATGCTAGATTTTTCTTCATCTAATCCATATGGGTTATTTGTTCAGAAAAAAAAATTGAATACTATGGTGAAATAATATAATTCTCACACAAGCCTTTCCTGATTTTAAATCATTCAACAGTGTCTCTTTCTGTTTGAATAACTATTTCTTGGGTGTTAATAGGTTCTGCGTGAGCATAATTAAATG
>NW_006399828.1:12750281-12778163 GCF_000299155.1 Elephantulus edwardii
AGTAAAAGTAATTAGTCTATAGATTGTGCAATTCTTACTCATAAAAACTATAATAACAAATGATCTGACCTACTTACTCATATTGCAAATGGAAATGAGGAAGCTTGATTTTAAAAACATTTAATGTCACTTTCAACCAAGGATTTGGAAAACCAATACAGGCAACATGTCTCCTGAATCTTTTTTACTATCTGGTCTTAAAAGTAAAGAATGAAAGGCTTTATCTAAGAGACAGTAGTGCTTTCTGATCCCAATAAATTAGGCAGTAACCATGACATCCCAGAAAAATACCATTTTTAGTTATTGAGAACATTTTCCTATTTCATTTTTAAGTAAAGTTCTGTCAAACTTCCATGTGTCTTCAATTTTATCAAATCTTCACAGTGTGTAAGTCTGTTACCCTAGTGATACTATTTAAGCAATCATAAAATAATTAACACAAAACTAAAGGTTATGAAAATCCAAGCAATATTACCAATTTTATATATTCACACTTCTCAGTGGTGTAGGGGGAAATCTAAAAAACATCAGGAAATAGCTTATGAATTTTCAGAAAGCATATGCATATTAGGTATTATTAAACACCCACTTTGACAAGATCCTTTTTGGATTGAAGCTTACAGCTACTTCATTTTAACTATATTTCTCAATGAAGATAATATTTAATTGAGAAAATTAAACTGATTCTATATATAATATGACCTGGAAAAAGTAGAGCAGCTGATGTTATAGGTAACATGAAAACTGCTGTTATCTGCAAGCCCTACATTTCTCAAAGGAATAAAGGCAATTTTCTCCAAGAGTTGAATTCTAGACCTAAATTTAGGTAATTTTTAAAGGGATAAGCTGTGCTTACTTAACTCCCATCTGTCTTTTTGTTCCAGTAAAATGATTTCAAATCTGCATTTTTTAAGTAGTCACGTCTCTTTGGGAAGTCATGAATCCTCTTTCTTCTTCTTTTTCTTTAGAACTCATCCAATATTGCTTTCTTCAAGTTCTTCCTCTTAAAGATGATAGAGAAGATGATTAGACACTCTATTCTAATTCCTGTGCTCACTTCAACAGCACAGGAGTTCTGGTAGCCTAGTGGTAAAATGCTGTGCTACCATCTAGAAGGCACGTTGTTCTAATCCACCAGCTGCTCCTCAGAGAAGAATGGGCAGTCTACTCCCACGTGATTCACTTCCTCTGAAAATCCACTGTTGACACACAACAAGTCTGTTTCTCAGAACAGCTCCTTAACTGAAAAGAACTTAAAGGGTTATTGTTGTGTATTTTCAAGTTGAAATAGACTAGTAGTATGTTTTCAGAGGCAATACATCACACAGGAGTTGATTGTCCATCTTTCTTCTGCAGAGCAGCTGGTGGATTTGAATCGCATACCTTTGTCTTTGCAGTGTGATTCCTTACCACTAAGCCACGAGAGTCCTTTACTGGGCTTAGCAGCTACTGTGGCATAGTCTACAGGGAGCTGTGCTGCTAATAAAACGGCTACATATCTCTAGTGGTTCAAATACATCAGTAGTTCCTCAGGAGAAAGATGAGCAATCTCCTCTCATGCTATTCCTGTCTTGGAAAACCAGTGGGAGATCAACTATAAACTAGTTTTACTTCAATGTCAATGAGTTAATTGATTTGTTGAGCTACCTGGGGCAGGCAAATGGAAGAAAGGGTAGATAAAGAAAAAGTAAATCAGAAAAAGGCTTTCAGAAGATATTAATTCATATTCATTCATATATTCATATTCTCATTTCTCTCTCTTTCTCTCTCTCTCTCTCTCTCTCTCTCTCTCTCTCTCTCTGTCTCTTTTTCTGCTATGGTGATGGCAAAGAGTATTGACTATACAATGGACTGCTAAGAGAACAAATAGGTTCATCCTAGAGAGGGTGGGATCAAGCTGGTCCTTGGAGGCAAAGATTCTGAAGCTTCATGTGACATACTTTGGACATTTTGCAAGGACAAACCAGTCCTTGGAGAGGGATGTCATGCTTGAGCGGGTGGACGGACAGCACGGGAGAAGAAGACCCTTGATGAGATGGATTGAATCAGTGACTAGGGTAATGGGGGTAAGTGTGTCAGAGACAGTAAGATTGACATAAGATAGAGCATGGTTTAGGACTGTTGTACATAGGATTTCTATGAGTCGCAAACGACTCAACAGCACATATCAGTGTGTGTGTGTGTGTATGTAATTACATATATGATTGTTCTTGTTGTTACATGCCATCAAGTTAGAACTGGTTGTGGCTGACCCTTCAGCATATTTTCTGAGGCTGTAAATTGCATGGAAGGAGCTGGTGGATTCAAACATCTTGTCTTTGGGCTGGCAGCACAATTCCCTACCCATTAAACCACTCTGTTAATGTATATATCAGATAAAGTGAAAGAATCAAAGGATTTTGATCACCACCTCTTCAGTCCAGTAGTGTGGGTTGTGAGGGTGGAATTCCTGCCCTGAGATTACACGGGTAGAATCAAATACACAGTACATGAGAATGACAGAGGAGGTTACCACCATTTTTACTTACATTCTGAGGAAAAGCACTGTATACTATACAACACCTTATACGGCTGCAATCAGGGAAACAAAGTGCAAGCAGGGGTTGTGAAAGGGAGATTTTATGTCACAGAGAGGAAGATGAACTGGCTACCTCAGGAAGCAGTGACTGCCTTGTTAAATAGTTTTGTGTGCTGGCAGGGAGGTGAAGCCAGGTACTCAGCAACAGACAAGCAATAAGCCTGATCTTAAGGAAGGTTGTTAGGTTCATGGACCTTATTTATAGGAGCACAATGGGAGGAAAACTTCCAGTGCATCCATTTGAGAGGCCATCTGATTTTCCACAAACGTCAACACACTCATAAGATTGGGCCTTATTTTAAGCCTCATACTGCCCAAGGGTACCATCCAATTATGTACTTAACATTAAAATATCTCTAAGAATGTGAGAAGAAACATTGGTAAGAAGAACATAATAACATTTTTCCCTCTTTAACCACTGTAACTAAAACTAAATGACATTGAACTTAATATAATTACATCTCTATTTGTAAATATATTTTCAAGCTTTTCTAAATAAATACTGAAACACATAAAATGCCAGTCCAATTATTTTGTACTGCTGATATTTCGGAGTTGAAAGTCTTAACTGAAGTTGAAATTACAAAGGGACAGCAGTGGTTTTGGGCTTTATGGAGTAAATAAAAAAATTAAATACATAAAACAATTATAAGACTTACATGATACAATTGTAATATAAGATTTAAAGTGATTTTACTTAAATGCTTATAAGATGCATATATGACCCATGTGATATGAATAAAGTTATTAGCAATAACAAATAAAGCTGTTCTGACTTTTAGGAATTTTTGTCATTTCTTGTGATTCACATTCAAAAATAAAATGCATATTTCACCAAATTGTCACAGTGAAATAACTTGATTGTGTGAAATATTTAATAAACAATGAGAAAAAACAAGAATACCTGTGACTTCAATTATACATATTTTATAAAGATTGTGAGCTAGGAAAAGAAATCAATAATACAATGCTTGCAATTCTGCATATTTTCAATTCACATACACAAATTTTGACATGATTATGTAAGCTGCACACCTACACAAAAACATCATAAGGCTTAAATATCTTTGCTATTAAAGAGGCTTAGAATAACATTTGCTCCAACACTTAAAATCTTTTTTTAATAAAATAACATCTGCATGCAACTTAGATAATATTTTAAAGTTTGAATCTGATTTCAAATCTCATCACACATAGCAAAATGGAACTTCCTTGTTAAATTCTTCTAGAGAATGATTCCTGGAATTTTTCAGGGCTGAAGGAGGATGATAGTTAACGTTTCTGTCATTTGTGAGCTCTACAGTACCATCCGCCCTAAGCTAAAACCTCCTACATAGAAGTAATGATAATGGATGAAGTGAAGGGAGTAGTAGGAAGGTCCATTGACTGCCATTCAATTTACTGAAATTGCCCACTTAGAATACTTATTTAGACATTACAAGCTTCACTTTCTCAAGTGTGAAGCCTGAATGCACTAGGCTGACGTGAGGTGTAGAGGCTGTCTACCTCCCACACTGTATTCTCATGAAGAGTAAGAGACTATGCAGACTAAGCCAATAGATTAAACCATGTGTGGGTCGTCACCCACGCAGGGGCCACACATAGGTTTGTATACCTATTATCATAAAGGCCAAGAACAGACTTTGGCAAAGGGAGCATATTGAGGCAGACTATCTGCTGGTCTCATTTGTGTGAGCATCTGGCTTTCCACATGTCAGTAGCCTGGCAAAAGAAATTATATTCTTTGCTGAATATTTTTAAAATTGTCCTTTTTAATAGTTTTTAGAAGTTGTTTTTGTTTGTTTGTTTTTTAGTGTGTGTATGCAAATAGCCTGTTCTGAGTTAGATTTTAAATTCAGATGAGAGAACCTCAAGGTCAAATTTTGATTCCTGTGGGTTTGAGTTGTGATGCTGGAGAAGAGTCTTGAACATATCATGGATTGCCAAGAAAACAAAGAGGTCTGTCTTGGAAAGGGTGAAACCAAATTTCTCCTTGGAGGGTCTCACACACTTTAGGCATGTGGCCAGGAGGGACCAATCCTTGGAGAAGCACATGATGCTCAGACCGGTAGAGGGACAGTGCAGGAGAGGAAGACCCTGGATGAGATGGACTGACACAGTAACGAGGGCAATCGGTATAAGTATGTATACTGGATTAATTGAGAGTAGCTCAGGACAGGGCAGGCTTCAGAGCTATTGTACATAGGGTTGCTTAGAGTCTCAGGTGACTTAACCATACATAACAACAACAACAACATATGAATAACCTTGAAAGTTAAATGATGATAGATCAATAAAAGCACAAAAAACCCCTGTACATAACCCATCTAAAACATAAGCCATCTGAAATATTTTTGAAAAATAAGGCTAAGATTCTCCATGTGTGAAAGAATTTGACTGAAGAATTCTTTTTGTATAACATTTTTAAACTGATTGTAACTTTCTTAAATCATTCTGAATACTCTGACTTCAAAGATGTGTCAACAAATAAAAGGTATTTGAAGTTAAAATAATTCAGTTTCTTCTTGTGCAAAGTACAGGTAAATTATAAATAATATAGATATCAAATACCATTATTTTGGTTATGTAACAAAAGTAGGTTGGAAAGTCATGTGTTAAATTAACTTTAAACTTTTCTTACATACTGCAAAACTATGCTCTTAAATAAGATTGAAGCTTGAAATGGAATTCACCCCTATTCTCACTGTTCAATCAAATAAATGATAGACAAGACTAGAAGGTGAACAACAACACTAGAGAAGTATATATTCATTAGATCAATCAAACATGTAAGATCACAAAAGACAGAACTCATATACTTTATATATTTGCTTTGCTAAAAAAAAAAAGATGTACTTTTCTGATGGTTCTTACTCAACAGTGGCTCAGAGTTGGATAGATGGACAATCTTCTCCCCTAAGATTACAACCTCAGAAACCCAATGAAAGGTAAGTTATGAGTCACTTACGACTTAAGGACAATCAGTTTGAGCTTGTTTTGTTTTGGTTTTAGTTTTGGGGGGTTTATTGTTGTTTTTCTTCCTAAAAAATATTAGAAGTCAGTAAGGTTAGAAATGAAGAGATGTGAACATGGAGATGAAGGGGATAGAACACTGTTACTGTGGAGATTATGATTAATATTACAAAACAAAATGCATATGAGCTGAAAATAGAAAAGCAGTTTGCTCTGGAAACTTTCACCCAAATCATGCTAATAATAAAAAAGATAATCTCACATATGTTAGCCATATTTTCTTTGTTATAGAAAACCTATATATATTTTTTTTTCTATTAAGCTCCTTCATTGCTGTCTAGTTGGAACTAACTCATAGCTGACCTCTCAGAGAGTTTTCAGTAAATCACATAGGAGATTGCCCATTATTTTCCCTTGGAGTGGCTAGTGGGTTTGAACCGCCTAAGAGATACTGTCATTAGATTTGCAGTACAACTCTCTATGGACTATGCCACCAGAGAGACCTGTCTTGTTAAGTGCCCTGCAATTTGTCACTTATTTGGCTTTCAAGCAACAAGCATGTAAACCAGAATAGGCTTATAGATAAAATATTAAAAAAACATATTTGGGGTTTACTGGTGAGGTTACTCAAGATGTGGAAGTATAAATTAAAATGTTATGATTACTCCAGCCCATATTTTATGAGTTATCCAGCACGTACATCCACACACATATACACAATATTTCTGCTTTGTGTCTGCACAGATGTTTGGCTCCAATCCTTCACTTTAATTTTGTGAAAACTAATTTTCAAAATGGCATTTTATGCTGTGACAGACTTTGTAGAAGTATTCTGTTACATTGGGATTAACCTCACAGTAATAGGAATAAATAATATAAATATTAGATATCTCTATTTGTAAAAGTCATTTAGTCTCACAAACATGAAGTTCAGTCTCAGTCCCTCAAGACTATCTCATTTCTTTGTTTCTTTTACTTTATTAAACAGAATAATTGATCTCTGTACCGTATCTCCTCCAGTCTAGAGTTTATCATTGTGTAAATGCACTTTGGCAAAAAGTATTACCAATATATCAATAAAATATTTTCTTCCACTCTAATTGCATAAAGGTACAGGGGCAGTTTCACCATTTATGGTCTCATGGATATCAATTGTTGTTATGTACTGTTGAGTTACCTGCAACTCATAGTGACCCCGTGTACAAAAGCCCTAAACTCTGCTCTATCCTGTGCCAATCTTATTGTCTCTGACACACCTACCCTCATTACCCCAGTCACTGAATCAATCCACCTCATCGAGGGTCTTCCTCTCTTTTGCTGTCCCTCCACCCTCCTGAGCATGATGTCCTCCTCCAAGGACTGGTCTCTCCTTGCAACATGTCCAAAGTATGTCAGACAAAGCTTCAATGCCAGTGCAAGGCAGGAATGTATCTCCTGTTCTCTTTGAGATTTGATAGAAAAATATAACTAGCTGTGGACTCATACACTCTCTTTGCTGTGGAGGAGGTTCTGACTGATAGCTGAACCTCGATTGGGCTTCCAAGGACATAAATCACAAGGAAGGGTATTGTCCATCTTTCTCCAGTAGTTGGTGTTGGACTTGAACTACCAGACAAGCATCACCTTTAAGTTAGCAGCACAACTCTTCATAAACTACATGATCTAACAAATGATCTCTAGTACTCTGACATGTAAACTTTTTTTGGTCTGTTTTATTCTATGTGAAAACATCCTTTCCATAAAAAGTCATCGGTTGATGGAGAGATTTCTTCTAACATACTTAATGAGAAACTGTAGGCACCAAGTTAACTTGTGACAGCCAGTGCTACTACCAACTCCTGCAGGGGTATTTTATATCCACCTGTCCCAGGTCTGGCAGAGTATATTATTAGATGAACAATCCCTCCAGAGTTACCAACTCAAGTGAACTCCTTCCATCCAAGCTCTCTCTTAAGCATTCTGCTATGGTTTCCAGTTGAATGTTTCTAATTTAATTCTTTCCTGTGAAGTCTCCTTACAAATCTCAATTTAAATATCATTTTGCTTCAGTAAATAAATACAACCTCACTTCTTCAATATTCCAATATCAAAGACACAAGGTTTGAATCCTCATTTTTCAAAGGAGAATAAGCAACCTCCTCCTCTGTGATTTAATGATGCTGGGAACCCACTGAAGGATCTGCTCTAGGTTATCTGACTTAACTGTGCATAAAAAGCCTAGAAATGGGTGATAATCATTAGATGTTGTTGTTATGTGCCGTTGAGTCACCTGTGACACATAGCGACCCTATGTACAACAGCCCTATATCCTGCTCTATCCCTTGCCAATCTTAGTGTCTTTGACACGTGTACCCCCTTTACCCCAGTCACTGAATCAATCCATCTCATTGAGGGTCTTCCTCTCTTGCACTGTCCCTCCACCCTCCCAAGCATGGCATAACTCTCCAAGGACAGTTCCCTCCTTACAATATGTCCAAAGTATACCAGATGAAGGTTCAGAATCCTTGCCTCCAAGGAGCAGCATGGTTTGTGCGAATTTCCCCAATCTCATTCTTTCTCCCACTGTTACTTAAGACATTTGAGAGAACTGGCACAAAAGGTCACCTTGTTCTTGTCCCATATCTGTCACTGCAATGATTTGAAGCAGCCAAAGGGAAAAGGACTTACAAGCTCCTATTCTAAGACACAAACATAATATGAAATTTCAGTTCCACTTCTAAGTTATGTGTGAAAGCAGAACTCATTTTTTCATGTTTATAACTCGAGATAGCTTATTTATAATTTCCCCTTTTCAACACTGTGTAAGTTCACTGTAAATGGATTTCTTTTCTTCCCTATCAATGACAGATAAGAACAATGCATAAAAGAAACAAAATTGAGCTCTTTGTCATTCATTTAACACTTTAACAGAAATTAAATGTGCATTTATTGTGAGCCAATTATTAAATAGTTGTAGATACTGCCAATGTTAAATTAGAAAGATTATTTCTCATTGATCATCTTGTATTTTATAAAAACAAAATTGTTCTTAAACTAGTCAATGAATAGAATTTAATGTTATACAGCTTATATGAGAAAAATAAGAGTGACATTATTACCCATAGCAAATAGATGTTGGATGTTTTATTTTTTCATTAAATTCAGACCTCTATGAGGTGAAATTGAGATGAGATACTAGATACTAACTAGTGCGATGGTAATAGGCAACAACAGGAGGCTGCCACTGGCTGTTGGTTTTCTGAGGTATGGTCAATGAAGAGTTTTGTCTTTAATTAATTTAATGGATTATTTTGGTGGATATTTACTCTAATGTCCGTAAAACAATCTCTTTCTAACACTATGTTAACTCAAAAATTTTCATTCTGTACCTGAGAATTTTAGTGTCAATTTTACAATTTCTTATCATTAAAATTTTAATTGAGTCACCTCTGAAATTTCTCTCTTGTGAAAGCAAAGGGTTGTTTTCTAGAAGATACTAATATAACTGTCTTTATAGTTCATTAACTTGAATTGATAATTAAAGAAATAACCTACATATACTTATTATAGACACACTAGGAAATTCTGGTGGCTTCATGGGAAAGAGGTTGTACTGCTGACTCAAAGGCAAGCAATACAAATCTACTATCTCCTCTGAAGAAGAAAAATGAGTAATCTTGTTTTATATGATTTACAGCCTCTGAAAACCTGTTGCAGGGAAAGCTATGAGTCACGACTGATTTGATAGCAATGAGTTGAGTTGAGTCAAGTTAAGTTGATACACAAATTAGTGAACTGCCTATTTCCGAACAACAAATTAGTAAGGCAAAATAATCGTAGTATTTGATTGGTTTTGATAAGTCATGTTTCATCCTTCTAATTAGGATGAATCAAACAATCATGGGTAGAATGCGAGTTGGATGTTGAGAGGCATTAATATTGTTCTCTTCATCTATTAGAAACCTTCCCAAGACCATTTTTTCCCTTGTTGCAGAACATTTATATTGTTATTTTTCCATCCAAACTTTTCCAAAAGTGTCATCCTGATAACTTGATGGAAGTAACAGGCAACATTCTCTGAACGACTCTAAATATTTGGGAAATTATATAGAATCAGCCAACTCCTTTGGCGTAATCCTTAGAAAGTCTGTATAGGGTCAATTTAGAAACGTTAAATGTTAATTATTGAGTCGTTTTTTTATATCTTTAAGAACATATGTGCACATTACAACCTTGCTTGCTTAACTGAGGAGGACCTGATGCATTTGCTGTACAAGGTCAAGGACTGCAGCCTTCAATATGAATTGAGCATCAACATCAAGAAAACAAAGCTTCTTACCACTGAGCTTATTGGCAGTCTCATGATACATAGTGAAGAGACAGAGATTGTAAACAGATTCAGATTGTGTGGCTTCACAGTCAACACTCTTGGTACTAGCAGCCTGGAAATCAAAAGACAAATTTGGAAAATCTGCTGACAGGGTCTTCTCTAGAGTACTGAAGAGCAATTATATCAGTCTGGAGACTAAGGTGTGCCTGATCCAGGCCATGGTCTTTGCAATTATTTGTTGTGCATCAGGAACCTAGATCATAGAAGGAGAATTGATGCCTCTGATTTATGGTGCTGTAGAAAAGTATTGAATATAATACCATGGACTGCTAGAAGAACAGAGTTCATCCTAGAGAGGGTAAAATCAAGCTGCTCCTTGGAGGCAAGAATGTCTGACATAATTTGGACATGTTGTAACTAATATTTGGAAAGAGAAATCATGCTTGGAAGGATAGAAGGACATCATAAAAGAGGAAGACACTGGATGAGATGGATTGACTCAGTGACTGGAGTAATGGAGTGTGTCAGAGACAATGAGGTTGGTTCAAGATAAAAAAGGGTTCAGAGCTGTTATACATAGGGTCTCTATGAATTAAAAGTGACCTAACGACACATGACACGAATAAGCAAGAATCCTCTAAGAACAGCATGTCTGAAATGAGCCCTCATGGAGTCTTTATCTTGTTAAGTTAGAGTTAGTTGTCTGATACATACATATGTCCTTGTAGTTAGAAACTGACAGTCCTATGTATAATGTTTTACCAGAGATTGCCTTCAGGTGCACATTCATGTCTATTTAATTTGCTTCAATATTTACTCACAAAATCCCATATATAATGGTTTTAATAGATACAGATATATTTAACATGTTATAGAAAGGAAGAAGCATGAAACATGAACTGAATTACAGCTGATATAATAAAATGGATGCATACTCTTCATAATGGAGCTCTTGTGGTCTGTGGGCAAGAAGCTGCTGCTCTGCAATTCCGAAGGACTGCTGTTCAAAGCCACCAGCTTCTCTGTGGGAGAAGGATGGGCAATCTCCCCCAGTATAATTAACTGCCTCTGAAAACCCAATAGAGGGTCAGCTATGGGTCATTTCCAACCCTATAGTACACAACAACAACAATAAACATTCTTCATGTTTCCATGGATGAAGTATGATGGATGACATGATTTCCTACATATTTCTTTCATAATGAACTTATTTTTCAAATTGTAGAAATATTGCCAAGAGAGGACATTTAACTATTAGATTTCTTTGGAAATCATTTTCTTTTATTATTATTAAATTTTATTAGTTTTAATGAACATTTACAGAGATTTTGTGTTTTCATTCATTCATTGTTGCACTGTTTTCTCCACCCTCCTCCCCAGTTCGTTCTTCTCCCCCACCCCCACAATGTCTGTTTTAATTGTCCAATTGCCACAGTGCTTGTCAAAGCCAGTTCTGATTAATCTCCTTTGTCAGTGTGTCCCTTGCCATTCTCTATCACTCCTCCCTGAGAGAGACTTCACCCTGATTCATAAGGAAAAGGGGATGGCGTATTCTCTTAGCTACTTCCTGCTGAAAAGGGACGCTGTGGGTTTCAGGGTGAATGTCTTCTCTCACTACTCTAAAGGGCCCCCTTGGCAGTAGGAAACACATAGACTATTATGGAGATTGATTTTGGAATTTAGATGCACTATTATCAATTGTGCTTAGCTGTACATGTTCATATCGTTGAAGATGTATCATGGAAGTGTTGCAGCCTAGAAGATACAAATTTAACTAACAAGTTAAAAGTGCATGAGTCAAAAATGGAAAAACAATAATATTCTGAGTAGAGGTTCTAATAGTGGCACAAATCAAGTTACAGAGGTAAGGTGGTTCCATTGCCATCCTTACTCTAACTTAATTCTTTTTTTTTTAATTTAAATTTGTTATTAATTTCAGTGAAAATTTACAGAGGCTTTGGATTTCCATTCATTCATTGTTGTAGATTTGTCCCCTCCCAAGGCTCCCCCCACCAGACATTACCCTCTTGGAGAAGTAAAAGAAAAGATTCTTTCATTATTTTACAAACCCTCCCCCAGGTCCACTCCACCATGTAGCCATCGCTCTAGACTCCTGGCATGACAGAAATACCTAATCACATATCTCTTTTAAACAGTTTTCTCCCTTCTCTGTTTCAGAGCAGCATACATTATTGAACCCACCTTACTCAGTGAAGCAAATTGTCTTGCCTAAGAATACACACTCCTTTTTAGGGGAAGACAATATTTTCATGATTGATTAAAGAGGGTAAGCATTCAGCCCTCTCTCCCCACTTGGGGCAGTTTTGAAGTCTACTACACTGGCAATCTGATTAGAAGATCAATAGTGGCCTCTGCTGTTCTGGACTGAAGCTCAACTTCCTTTTTTTCTGACTTCTTTCAGACAATATCACTTCTTTTCTCTCCCTAAATAGGTGTTGAGTGCTCCTTAATAAAAATCCATATGACAATTGTTATTATGAGAACTTGATAACAAAATAATGCCACATGTAACAGTTTTTAGGAGTATCAGGAATGAGGAGGGGGAGAGAAATGTTAAGATAGAATGTTAAATTTGCATTTGTTTCCAAAGAGGTTTACTCTCCCAAACCAGACACAGTCAGGGCTCTTACTAGGAAAGAACTGTAACTTCAAAATTGGATGGGGAGTTCTGGCTTCCACCATTTATTCTTTTTAAAATTTTAATTTCCTTAAAATGCAAGATTCCTCTGAACCCTTTAAATATTAGAGGTTGTATTAGAAGTTAGTGGTGAATAACTTTGGCTATATCATAGATTTTTTAGGAGAATGAACAAGTCTGAATTGGAGGCATTTGACTGTGTGGATTGTAACAAGCTATGGATTACATTGAGAAGAATAGCAAACCCAGAACACTTAATTGTGCTCACGTGAAAGCTATTCCTAGACCAAGAAACTATTTTGCCAACATGGTTTAAGATTAAGAAAGGGAACCCAGTGGTGCAGTGTGGGATTCACACACATAGCTCAGGTTACTCACCCCTCAGCGTGGTCTCTGAGAAATCAAGTTTGGTCAGGGACCAGGCCTGTGAAGGGTGGTCAAAGGGCGAGCCCTTTTCTGTTCATGAGCAGGAGGGAAGTGCTCAGCTACCTCGAGTCTCCCCACCGCCCCCTAGGCTGGCTCTCTATGATGCACATAACTGAAAGAATGTAGAGAAAGTCATGAGGGAGAGTAGGTCGAACGAGCAGTAAGTCTCTACAGCATCCTTAAAGTGGGTGCCCATTGAAATGGGCCATCCTTGGAGTGTGCTCTGTCATCCCAGCTCCTGCCTTTGCTATTTCCAGGCCTGAAATATGCTTTTCTTTTCTTCTCTTTTTTCTCCCCTTCCATCTCAGAAACACTACAAAAGTGGTTTTGGAATGGAAATCAAACTGCACCCTTCAAAGGACCCAGTGGACTCAGTTACCATGTTGAAAAGATCTGAAGAGTCAAATAGTTCATCCATCTAATAATTGATTGTTTTCAAATCCTCATTTCTTTCTCATTCTGTGCATTTCTGTTTGCCTGCAACAGTTCTTGAATTTAAAGTACATTACAGTACTGAAGAGTTTTATTGTTTTTTACGTCGGTTGACTGTGTTCTGGCAATAATCAGAGTGAACTGTAGAAACACACACGTTTCTTATAGTCTTTTAGACTTTGCTGAAAAAATGTTGAGTCTTTCTTTTCTTGCTAATTAAATTATGTTGTGGGGGAGAGATAAAATTAAGTGTACTTTAGGGCTGTATCTTCTCTACATGCCACTTCAATTTGTATAATAAAATGATTTAAGAATTTGGACCCTCTGAAGAATCTGAGGAAGACTGAGAAATGTCTTGGACAAAGTACAGCTAGAGTGCTTTGTGGAAACAGAAATGGTGATGCTTTATCTCACGTATTTTGGGCATGTTGCTAAGAGAGGATATTTCTTATAGAATGACATTTTGCTTGGAAAGATGGGGAATGGTGAAGGAGAGGAGGGTTCTTAACCCGGTGGACTGACACAGTGACTGCAGCAATGGGCCCAACTGTGTCAGAGATTATGAGGATGGCACAGGACAGAACAGGGTTAACATCTGTGTTTCATAGGATGGTTATGGAGTTTTACTCAACTCGATGGCATCTAACAACAACAACAGAGTGTGCTGGTGGCACAGTCCATATGGAAGTGCACTGCTAGCTAAAGAGTAAGCCTATCCTTCCCTTTGTTCAAAATCAGCAAATGACTCCACAGGAGAAAAACAAGTAAGCTTCTTTCAATTTACTATCTCAGATACTGCTGGAGAATCAACACGAACTCATTTTTTTCTCAAGGGCAGTGAGTATATGAATGAGTGATCACCAAAATGCTTCTTAGAATCAAGGATAGTGAGACTGTTTATGAGATACTTTGGTCATAAAACCAAGAGAGACCAGTCCTTGAAGAAGGATATTATGTCTGTTAAAGATGAAGGTAAGCAAAAAAGAATAACATTATCAGAGAAATTGACTTACATAGTATCTAGAACAATTGCTTCAGTGTAGTCAGTTTTGTGAGGATAGTGCACAATCAAGTAGTGTTTCATTCTACCTTGGGTGAAATGGACTTTAGCCTTTAAGCTAACATGCTTGCTCTTTGGCATTTTAAAGAGATCCTATGAGGCCATATTTAGTGTTTATCATGATGCTGCTTATTGGTTCAGTTATGAAATTATATTTTCCTTTATTTGAGGTGTAATTCTGAACACTGAGTAGTCTTTGATCTTCATCAGTAAGTACTTCATAGCTTCTTAACTTTCAGTAAGCTAAACTACGTCATCTGTATATCACAGGTTGTTAATGAATCTTCCTCCAATTTTAATATAATTTTCTTCTTCATATAGCTCATCTACTTCGATTATTTGCCCAACAAATCTATTAAATAAGTGTTTAGAATCTCTGAAACCTACTTTTGAAAAATGATTATAAATTTTAAATTTCAAATGTTAACATTGTACTGTAATTTTCTTTATTTTTAGTCACTATAAGAGCAATTATATTGACAAATACTTTTATTATCTATTTTGATGTGGAAAGAAGTTGTATTCATAATCTAAAGAATTACATTAAGGTCACTGAAAACACTATATTTCTTTTCAAAGGAAAGATAAATATCAATTCAAAGTGAATTTTTCATATTTTTGGTCAGTAATTTTACCATCTATTGGTAAATATACAAATCACAATGATTTTTGCATTACATCACTGGAAATATTTCAAAGGCTCTTTTTACTCTTTGGTGCCATAGAGTTAACTATTACTCATAGACTCTTATAAACATCATATCACAACATTGCCATAACTTGCATCATAAAATTTAAATGCTTTTGGAAAATGCAAAATACAAGTCTAAATTTATAATATTACTAAGCTGAAACTGATATGGATTCAATACACAAAACTCCGCATAAGAAAACTTCTGCAGACATTGATTTTGTTAGAGAAGTCAACTGCTGCATGTATATATATTTGCAATCTAAATTCAGGATTTCTATTTGCATATTCTACTGATGATTAACCAGCCAGCCACATCTCTGGAAAGCAGAAGGGAGAGCAAATCATTAATATTATCATTAACTTTATGCATTGTACATGACAATCTGCAAAAAGAGGAGTAAGAAAAACTAAAAATATCAGCATAGAAATTAGTAGTGCTTTTTTTTTTAACTAAAAGAAAATTTATTTAATGACTCACTAGTTCAAGAGCCTCAGGAAAATAGCCAAGGTAATTCAAGCAAGTTGATGTTATTTTCAAATAGCCAGTTTGTTAAAGGAATAAGTCTTGATGGTCACATTACCTCTGCTTTTCCTAAATGGCACTGTGTCCTCATATGGTTCATACACTTGTTAGGAAAGACTTTTAAACATTAATATGTGCCATAGTAAAAGTCCATTATATAAAGGGCTTTAAATGATAAGACTTAGTATGATTAAGCAATGCTGTAGCTATTGTGGTGATGCAGAAAACTAGTAAACTTATCTTCCATAACAGGAACTTAGAGTTAAAATTATGCATGCATTTATAATTTGAGCTAGAATTTTCCAGTGCTGCAGTGTTTGTACCAACACGTAGCTTACCCTTCACTGGGTTTCAGAGACCAAAAATCTTATGGGTGAAGATCACCTATCATTTTTTCACAGAGTGTTTGGTGAATTGGAACCACTAGAGAGGCATGGCCTTTGGGTTAGCAGCTCCATTACCTATAGATTACATCATCAAAGCTACCTTGTGTTAGGGTATATAGGTTTATACAAAGAATCATAAATAAAAATATAGTAAACTTGTTTAGAAACTCAACAGTATGCATGACAATCTCACCCTGTCTTCTTTTTGCAAAATTCATAATAAGTCATATTCAAGTGAAATTATTCTCTCAGAAATGTGATATGCAGAGGAGAAAAAGAAGACAGAGCCTATTTCTTGAGTAATAAGAAGAATCAATGGTTTGGACAACTAAAGAGTGAATCAAAGTCAGACTAGTTTCCTTTATTATTGCTAATAAAGTAATAAAGAGAGTCATAGGGCATTTGTTGTTTCTGATGCTCATAAGAGCATATTAAAAATAATTAAAAATAATTCTCATAAAAGCATATTAAAAATAATATGAGCTCGGATAAATGCCATCAATAAAATATTACAAAATACTTAAAAGAATAATATGAGCTCATAAAAGCTCATATTAACTCTACTAAGGGAACTCGGGTGACTAGTGGTAAGAAGCTGCACTGCAATCTAACAGCACGTGGTTCAACTCCACCAGATACTCAGAGGAAGATGGACAATTTTCTTTCATGTGATTTACTGTGGGTGGGTCAGGTAGAGCTTGGTTTTGACTTGATGGCATACAACAACAACAACGAGGGAACTCTGGTGTCCAAATCAGAAGAAAGTTTCACTATCAACTCAAAGTCACACAGTTTGAATCCATCAGTGACTTTGTGGTATAAAGACAAGAAATCTTCTACACAATTTACAATCTCTGAAAACCTGCTGGAGGATCAGTTGTGAATCAACTTTTACTTGAAATTGTATAATCACAACAACAAAATATACTGTATGAAATGGCATAACAACTGTATTTTTAAAACTCATACTGTTGTTGTTGTTGTTATGTGCCATCGAGTCGTTTGCAACTCAAAGCGACCCTATGCACAGCAGCCCTAAACCCTGCTCTATCCTGCGCCAACCGCACTGCCTCTGACACACCCATCCCAATTACCCCAGTCACCAAATCAGTCCATCTCATAGAGGGTCTTCCCCTCCTGTGCTGTCCCTCCACCCTCCCAAGCATGATGTCCCTCTCCAAGGACCTGTGCCTCCTGGCAACATGTCCAAAGTATGTCAGACGAAGCCCCAGAATCCTTGCCTCCAAGGAGTAGCTTGGGTTAATCCTCTCCAAGATGAATCTGTTTGTTTTCCTGGCAGTCCATGGTACATTCAGTACTCTTCCCCAGCACCACAGCTCAAAGGCATTAACTCTCCTTGTGTCCTCCCTAGTCATTGTCCAACTCTCTGAAGCATAACAAGTGATTGCAAAGACCGTGGCCTGTATCAGGCGCACCTTAGTCTCCAGAGAGACACCGTTGCTCCTGAGTACTTTAGAGAGGTCCCTAACAGCAGACTTTCCCATCGTGATACGCTTTTTGATTTCCTGACTGCTGGTGCCAAGAGTGTTGACTGTGGAGACGAGCAAACTGAAGCTGTGAACAATCTCAATCTCTTCGCCATCCATCCTGATGCTGCCAATTGGTCCAGTGGTGAGAATCTTTGTCTTCTTGACATTGAGCCTCAGTCCATACTGAAGGCTGCAGTCCTTGACCCTTCGCAGCAAGTGCATGAGGTCCTCCTCAGTTTCAGCAAGCAGGGTTGTGTCATCTGCATAACGCAGATTGTTAATAGATATTCCACCAATCCTGATGCCACAATTCTCCTCATAGAGCTCAGCCTCTCGGATAATCTGCTCTGCATACATGTTGAAAAGGTATGGAGACAGGATACATCCCTGGCGTACACCCTTCCCAATTTTGAACCATGCAGTGTTACCCTGCCCTGTTCTGACTACTGCCTCTTGGTCCAAGTATAGGTTTTGCTTTAGCACAATTAAATGTTCTGGGATTCCCATTCTTCTCAGAGTCAGCCACCGTTTGTTATGGCACAGATAAACAAAAAGAGAATTTATGGTATTTGCAAAATTATGGTAATGTATTTGCTTAATGCAGAGATCACATAAACCTTAAGTTTATAAAAGACAGAATATATGCTAAGTATAATAAAGTGATGTACAATTAAATCAGGTAGAAATATACAAATAAATATACAAATTATAACAGATCTACAAATAAATCAGGTAGACCTATGCAGTCATTTTTGCCTTTATATCTGAAATCTGTGTAGTATGGTAAAAAAAAAAGTATAAATGACACAATTTTATGTCCAAATAAAACCATGCTTATTACTCTAACATAATCTGAGAATGAGACTTTAATGTTAATATTCGGTCAATAAATTTATAGAATCTATTTTACCATTTAAAATTAAAATATTCATTCATGTATACCAAAAACAAATTTAATCAACCACCTTAAAGAAATCCAGCTTGTGCCATCAAAAAAAAAAGGTGACCCAACAGAAATGAGAATATATCACTCTTGTGTGCAAGAAATATTGTGAAGTTAGTTTAAAAATTTTTGCAGAAGCACAAGAGTGTAGATATGCCAAAAATTCAAGCTGGATTCAGAAGAAGACCTAGTATGAGAAATACCAGTGGTGATATCAACTAGATCTTGGTTGAAAGCAGAAAGATACCTTTGTTTGTTAACTATACTAAGGAATTAAATTGTGTGAATTATAATTTGAACAATATTGGAGGAAAATGGAAATTGCAGAATATTTAAATATGCCTTGCAATATTTATATATAAAGAGCAGTTTTTCAAAGATAACAAGGATGTGTTGCATGATTTAAAATCCGGAAAGGTATGCACTAAAGTTGTACCTATTTACCATATTTATTCACTCTATATGCTGGGAAAAAATAATCAGAGAAGGTGGACTGTGTTAGGAAGGAGTTGGTGGAGGATTGTGATATGCAAATTGCCTAAACTTGCTTGTGAAAGTTAAAGATTTGAAGCATCTATTGACGAAATTCAAAGACTATAGTCTTTGGTATGGATTACATTTCAACTTGAAGAAAAGAAAACCCTTGAACGAACTAACAATATCATGATAAATGGAGAAGTGTTTGAAGTTATCAAGAATTTAATTTTACTTTGATTCATAATCAATACCCATGGAAGCAACAAAAAATAAGATGGTGTATTGTATTGACAATTTACTACAAAAGATATCTTTAATATGTTAGAAAGCAAAGATCTCACTTTGAGAGCTAATGTGTACTTGGGGTGGGTAGGGAAAGCCATGATATTCTCAAGCTTGGTATTCAAATATTGAGAATTGTTTTAGTATGTTCAAGTATATTTCTCATATGCTTGAGAAAGCTATAAAATGAATAATAAAGCAACTCAGCTCAAATAATTTTCATGCAGTTGCCACTTGACATTTGGTTTCAAAGGCTATACATTGAACCTGAGGAGATTATTTTTTTTCCTCTTTCAGAGATGCTGTTAGATTTGAAGTAACAAGGAGGCACAGCTTTGCACAAGCAGTTCAAAGACTTAATATCTTTTAATTACAATAGTACTTAAGAGCATTATGTAGGGTATGGACTGCCAGAAGTGCAAGAATGTTACTTGGATGGGAGAATGACAAAGATCTATTTCAAATATGTCTGGAATACTATCAAGAGATAATAGTCTATGGAGAAGGACATCATACTTGTTAATCTGGAGAGTCAGTGACAATGACTGCAAAAATAGGCTCAATTATAGAAAGGATTGTGAAAAGGGTTCAGGACTAGGAGAAGGATGGATAATATCCTCTAGTGCAATTTACTGCCTCTGAAAACATGCTGGAGGGGAAACCATGGGTCAGTTCTGACTCAATGGTACACAACAACAACAGAAACAAAGTCATAAGACCCTCATGTAAGTGGTTTACATAATGAAAGGAAATACAGAGACACATGCTTTTCAAAGTAATTTGTTACTTTTAGATTCAATTTTTTATGAAAGAAGAGAATGTTATTAATTGTAACTTAGTGTTCAAATTACAATGTGCATAAAAACTTATTTTAAAATATCTGTAATAACTTTTAACAGTCTATTTAAAAAAAAATCAACATTATGCTGCTGATTATTAAAAAATGACTGGAATAGTACATTGCGAAAAACTACCAAAAATATAGGTTAAGTTTAGAAGAGGCAATGACACCAGAGACCTTAACACCAGCATCAGGTGGATCTTGGCTGAAAACAAAGAGTATCAGAGGAATGTCTATCAACGTTTCATTGACTGTGCAAAGGCATCTGAGTGTGGATCACAACACATTTTGGCTAACCTTGAAAAGAATGGGAATCTCAAAAAACTTGGCAGTGCTCATACAAAACCTATCTTTGGACCAGGAAACAGTCGTCAGAAAGAGCAAGGAAATACTGCATGATTCAAAAAAAGGAAAGCAGGGGTGAATTCTGTATCCATATATTTTCAATCTATATGCAGAACATTTTTTTAGTGTTTTGGGGTTTTTTGTTGTTGTTGTTTTTTTATCTCCAAATTTAGGCTGAGTGTTTAAAATCTAAACAATCTGCCACAACATTACTAGCTATTAACAGAGTTACACATACCTCTTACCTCCAATATTTTCACCATTTCTTTATTTTTATAAATTAATTAATTTATGCAGAACGTTTTACAAGAAACATAGACGCAGATTATATACATGGATTTCACCTGATGGTACGCATAGGCATCAAATCAATTACATCTGTGGAAAAAAACCACTGGAGGCGCTCAGTGTCAGCTGTGAAAACAAGGCCAAGAACTGATTGTGCAACAGACCACTAACTACTCATATGCAAGTTCAAGCTGAAACTGAGGAAAATTAAACAGAATCCACAGGACCCAAAATATGACTCTGAGTTCATCCCACCTGAATTTCAGAATCATCTCAGGAACAGGATTGAGGCCTTGAACACTAATGAGCAAAGACCAGAGGAGTTGTGGGAAGATGTCAAATGTATCATCCAGGAAGAGTGCAAACGGTCATTGTAAAGATAGAAGAGGAAGAAAAGACCAAAATGGATGTGAGAATACACTCTGAAGATTGCACTGGAGCATAGAGAAGCCAAAGTACAAGGAAGAATTCAAGATACTAAAGAGCTTAACAGAAGATTAAAAAAGGCAGCGCAGGATGACAAAGCAAATATTACAATGAAATGTGCAAGGAACTGGAATCGGAAAATCAAAAGGGCCGAACTCGCTCAGCATTTCTTAAGCTCAAGGAACTGAAGAACAAATCCAAACCTCAAGTTGCTATAATCAAGGATGCTTTAAGCAGAATGTTAAATGATCCAGGAAGTATTAAAAGAAGATGGATGGAATATACAGAGTCATTGTATCGAAAGGAATTGGCAGATACAGAAAAAATTAATGAAATAACATTTGAGCAAGAGCCTATGGTGATGAAGGAAGAAGTTCAAACTGCTTTGAAGGAAATAGCAAAGAATAAGTCCCCAGGAATGGATGGTATACCAACTGAGAAATTTCAGCTAGCAGATGCTACCCTCGATGTGCTCACCAAGTTGTGTCAAGAAATCTGGAGAACAACCACTTGGGCAACTGACTGGAAGAAATTGATATTTGTACCCATTCTAAAGAAGGGTGACCCAACTGAGTGCAGAAACTATAGAACAATATCATTGATTTCACATGCAAGCAAGATTCTACTGAAGATTGTGCAAAACGACTGGAATAGCACATCAGCAGAGAACTTCCAGAAGTCCAGGCTGGGTTTAAAAGGGGTCGTGGTACTAGGGATATTGTAGCTAATGTTAGATAGATCTAGGCTGAAAGCAGGGAGTACCAGAGAATGTGTTATCTGTGCTTCAATGATTATGCAAAGGCATTTGACTGTGTGAATCATAACAAACTGTGGCTGACTCTGAGAAGAATGGGAATTGCAGAACACTTGATCATGCTAATGCGAAACTTATACTTGAACCAAGAGGCAGTCGTCAGAACAGAGGAAAGAAACACTGCATGGCTCAAAATTGGAAAGGGCGTACGCCAAGGATGTATCCTGTCTCCATACCTTTTAACCTGTATGCTCAGCAGATCATCCGGGAGGCTGGGCTCTATGAGGATAAATGCGGCATCAGGATTGGTGGCAGATCTATCAACAATCTGCAGTATGCAGATGACACAACCCTGCTTGCTGAAACTGAAGAGGACCTGAAGCACCTGCTGCAGAGGGTCAAGCACTGCAGCTTTCAATATGGATTGAGGCTCAATGTCAAGAAGACAAAGATTCTCACCACTGGACCAACTGGCAGCATCAGGATGGATGGTGAAGAGACTGAGATTGTTCACAGCTTTAGTCTGCTTGGCTCCACAGTCAACACTCTTGGCACCAGCAGCCAGGAAATGAAAAGGCGCATTGCCATGGGAAAGTCTGCTGTTAGGGACCTCTCTAAAGTACTGAAGAGCAACGGTGTGTCTCTGGAGACTAAGGTGCATCTGGTACAGGCCATGGTCTTTGCAATAACTTGTTGTGCGTCAGAGAGCTGGACAATGACCAGGGAGGATAGAAGGAGAATTGACGCTTTTGAGCTTTGGTGTTGGAGAAGACTGTTGAGGGTACCACGGACTGCTAAGAAAACAAACAGATTCAACCTGGAGAGAGTCAAACTGGACTGCTCCTTGGAGGCATGGATTCTGAGGTTTCATCTGATATACTTTGGTCATGTTGTAAGGAGGGACCTGTCCTTAGAGAAGGACATCATGCTTTGGAGGGTGGAGGGCAGGCGCAGGAGGGGAAGGCCCTCTGGGAGGTGGACTGATTTGGTGACTGGGGCAATCAGGATGAGTTTGTCGGTGACAATAAGATTGGCACAGGCCAGCGCAGTGTTTAGAGCTGTTGTACGTAGAGTCACAAATGACTTGACGGCACATAACAACAATATAATTTTGTAAATCACTAGTGTCAAAGAGTTTACTCTCCAGAAGAAGATTTTAATAAGTTCGTATATTTAAAACATTTTAACTTGCACACTTACATTACTCATAGTATTTTCATAACATATATTTATAGATATAAAAATAATTTTAAAACAGGAAAATCTCAGGTTTAAATTAAGAAATGTCATTTCTTTTTGTCAGGATGCTTAACATAGTTTAGTGACTTATTTAACTAGAAAAATATGAATAATGATAAAATAAGCTTTAAAATAAATCATCCTAATTACATTTCAACAGTAATGTCGAAACTTCTCTTTGGATAAGTAAATTTTCTTAATTAAAATTAACTACAATTAGAAGACACTACTAGAATATTGTATATTTTTATCAAGCGATTTTATATACACTATATTTTATTGAAAGTCTGTTATTAGAGACCTCTCCAAAGTACTGAAGAGTAATGGTGTGTCACTCTAGAGACTAAGGTGTGTCTGGTCTTTGCAATTACTTGTTATGCATCAGAGAGTTGGACAATAACTAGAGAGGATTGAAAGAGAATTGATGTCTTTGAGCTGTGGTGCTGGAGAAGAGTATTGAGTGTATCATGGACTGCTAAGAAAACAAGCATATTCATCCTTGGAAGGGTTAAACCAGGTTGCTCCTTGAAGGCAAGGATTCTGAGGCTTCGTCTAACATACTCTGGACATGTTGCAAGCAGAGACCGGTCCTTGGAGAGGGACATCATGCTTGAGAGGGTGGAGGGAGAGCGCAGGAAGGGAAGACCCTCTATGAGGTGGATTGATTCAGTGTCTGGGGTAATTGGGATAGTGTCAGAGGCAGTGCCACTGGCACAAAATAGAGCAGGGATTAGGGCTGTTATATATAGGTCTAGTGCATAGGTCTCTATGAGTTGCAAGTGACTCAACAGCACATAACAACAACAACAACAACTGTAAACATAATGGTTTTATAATAGCAAAAGCACATGGTGTGAGTTTCTATTTTTCAGATGTTCAATGCATTAAATAAAGATATTTCTGCCTTGAAATATATTATTTGGTCTCTGGATTGCTCTGATTAATGGCATATATTTGAATAGTTAATCAAAATTAATCTTTAAATTTTCATTTTGTTTTAGAATTACTATTTTTAAATGATAATACAGTCCAGAAATACAGAAAATTACAAATCAATACATAAAAATAGGAAAAATATGCTTTACAAATTAGTCATACTACAGTGAAGAAATAATTCTCATCAATATTAGATGCATAGTTTGCTCATTAACTTTTTATCTTAATCTCATAAAAGATGATATTAAGGTCAAACAAAGTTTGTAATTTTATTTCAAAACAATATGTTGGTTTTTTTGGACCTTACTGAACTAAAGTAAAATTTAATAAATTATTCACTATAAAAAGTATTTGGTAATGACATTGTCGGATAAAGGACTTATATCTAGAATTTATAAAGTACTCAATTAAAACAACAAGATAAAGGGGAAACAACCCAATTGAAAAATGGGCACAGGACATGAACAGACACTTCACCAAAGAAGACATTCAGATGGCAAACAAACACATGAAGAAATTTTTAAAAATCCCTACCTCTAAGAGAGAAGCAAATCAAAACAACTATGAGATAGACATCATCTCACCACAGTATGAATAGAAAATTTAACAGAACAGCAAACCTCAAATGCTGGCGAGGTTGTAGAAAAACTGGAACACTTATTCACTGTTAGTGGGAGTGTAAAATACTGCAACCTCTTTGGAAGGCAGTAGGTTGCTTTCTCAAAAAGTTACCATTGGGTTGTACAATTTGATGGGGGTGGGGCGGTGAAAGAAATTGAAATAATTTGTTCAAATTTGTATTCTAATTTGTAATTAAACTACTAGAGAAATAAAAAAAAACCCCTACCCTTACATTATGCAGATGACACAACCTGCTTGCTGAAATTGAACAAGACCTAAAGTGCTTGCTGCAGAAGAAGGTCAGGACTGTAGTCTTCAATATGGATTGAAGTTTAATATCAAGAGAACAAAGATTCTCACCTCTGGGCCATCTGACAGCACCATGATAGAGGGAGAACAGTC
Organism: Elephantulus edwardii; assembly: GCF_000299155.1. Lineage (NCBI taxonomy): Eukaryota > Metazoa > Chordata > Mammalia > Macroscelidea > Macroscelididae > Elephantulus > Elephantulus edwardii. The sequence continues at coordinate 12,775,366 of NW_006399828.1, forward strand.
TGCTCAGTTCCACAATCAACACTCTTTAACACTAGCATTCAGGAAATTAAGAGATGATTTACACTGGGAAAATCCACTGTCAGGAATCTCTCCAGAGTGCCGAAAAGCATGGATGTTAGTCTTGAGACTAAGGTGCAACTGATCCAGGCCATAGACTTCACAATTACTATGTTTCAGAGAGTTGGACCATAGTTAAGGGTGACAAGTTTTCATATGACTCAACTTGTCTACTATTTAGAATATACCTCAAGAAAATTAGAACTGAGGCACAAATGGAGATTTGTACACCAATGTTCATAGCAGTATTGTTCACCATTGCAAGAACATTGGAAACAGCCCAAATGTCCAAACACAAAAGAATGGATTGAAAAAATTAAGGTACATTTACACAGCGTAATACTTTCACCACACAGGCACAATGATTTTGAGAGGGACTCGAATGCATTATGCTCAGTGAACTATCTCAGGCCCACAAAGATAAATATTGTATAAAACCATTATTGAAGAATGAGTATAAGGATCCAAGAGGGATGGGAGAAGGTGGAAGCAGAGGGATGAGAATGTGCAGGGGAGTGGGGGGATTAATCATGAGGTTGTACAGTTTGATGGCTGGGGTGTGGGGTGAGAGAAATTGAAAACAATGTATTCACATTTGTTAAATAAACTAGTAGAAAATTAAATTTAAAAAATACCATTTGACCCAGCAATTCCACTACTGGGAATATACTCCAAAGAAACCATACTCACCACCCAAGCAGATATATGCACACCCATGTTTATCATGGCTTTGTTCACAATAGCAAAGAGTCGGAAACAACCTAAGTGCCCATCAACAAACAAATGGATAGAGAAGCTGTGTTATATTCACACAATGGAATACTACGCTGCACTAAAAACATGGTACTCATGAAATATTATTCAAAATGGGTGACCCTGGAGGACATTATGCTGAATGAAATATCTGTCACAAAAAGACAATAGTGCCACTGTTGTAAAACAGGACTGACATTGGTGTTGGGGGGAGACTGAAAAATATGGGATAAATTATATACACTGCATCAAAACAGATGAGGGAGAAAACTATTTTAAAGGGATATATGATTAGGTAGTATTGTCTTGACAGGAGTCCAGAACAAAGGCTGCTTAGTGGAGTGGACTTGGGGGGAGGGATTATATAAAAATGAAATAATTTTTCTTTTACTTTTCAAAGAGAAAAGCAAACTGGGGGAAAAGGTTGGGCAGGGATAAAAGCATAGCAATGAATGAATGAAAATCCAAAGCCTCTGTAAATTTTCATTAAAATGAATAAACAAAATACTAGAAAGAAAAAAAAACCCTTTTATTAAAATTCCTTTCCTGAAATACATATTCAAATATTAGACTTATATTTCCTTTTCACTTATTTCAAATGTAGAATTATCTTGATATGAAAGAAATAGCAAAAGTATCTTGGTACTTTTGCTCTTATTTCAATTTGAATTCTATTTTTATGCTATCTATATTATGTACTCTATAATCTCTCTGCACAGAATTTTCACAAATTATCAGTTTTAGTTCTTAGGGTATGTAATTTCAATGTCGTTTTGTTTTGTGCCATTAAGTCACCTGCAATTCATAGTGACCCTATGTACATTAGCTCTGAATCCTGTCCTGTCCTGAGCCAATCTCATAGTCTCTGATGGGCCTAATCTCATTTCTCCAGTCACTGAGTCAATCTATCTCATCCTGGTTTCTTCTCCAACCTTCCAAACATGATGTCCTTCTCTAAGGACTGGTCTCTGCTCGCCATATGACCAAAGTATGAATGTGAGATAGAGCTTCAAAATTCTTGCCTCCAGGAAGCAATTAGGTTTTACCATTTCCAGGACAGACCTGTTTCCTCTCCTGGCAGTCCATTGTATGTTAAACACTCTTTTCCAGCACACAACTCAAAGGCATTGTTCCTTCTTCTATCATAATTTCAATACTTATTTTAACATAAATTCCTTTTCCCCAGAGTCTTTCTTTAGCATTCATTGCTGAGCTACCTATACTTTATCATCAAGGGGACTGTTTTTGTCTCTTAAATAACGTCTTTGCTGTTGTTTTCTATCATTTTCCTTCACATTATAATGCCTACCATTTACAAACTGTGATGTTCAGAGGATATTTTAAACATAAACTCATTTACTCTTTCATTAATCTTATGCTATCATGAATAATGTCTTTTTCATATGAAAATTACTTTTCATATGAAATTTTTAAGATATAATATACATGACATAAAGTCTATTCATTTAAATATACAGTAAAATGTGTGTGTGTGTGTGTGTGTGTGTGTATAAATTTTGAATTCATCATACAATCACTTTTGTAAGATAACAACTGTTAGTCTCCACCTCCCAAAAGCCTATTAATTCTTCATTTCAAACAAATCATTATCTTCAAATCAGAACTTACTTATCAATCACCCTCCAGGGAATTATCAGAGGCTATAAACCATTTGCTTTTGTGTTAGTAGTGGAACTCTCAAACAGGTGATCATCCACCACTCCTCAAAATGTTTTCAGTGGCAAATTTGTGCTGTAGTACTTCATTTCATTTTATTACTAAATACTGTTGTTGATTTATGTGTCATCAAGTTGAGTACTACTCATTGTGATGCTTTGAACACATCAAAAACCTGTTCTATACTGTGTTAAGCAAGTTTTCACCACCAATCCAATCCTGACCCCACATTTCTCCTCATAGAGCCCAGCCTCCCGGATAATCTGTTCTGCATATAGGTTGAAGAGGTATGGAGATAGGATGCATCCCTG
>NW_006399828.1:12779593-12780271 GCF_000299155.1 Elephantulus edwardii
GAGGGACGGCGCAGGAGAGGAAGGCCCTCTATGAGGTGGATTGATTCAGTGACTGGGATAATTGGGATGGGAGTATCAGAGACAGTGCGACTGGCTGGCGCAGGACAGAGCGGAGTTTAGGGCTGTTGTACATAGGGTCGCTATGAGTCGCAGGCGACTCGACGGCACTTAACAACAACAACAAATACTGTGTTAGAAGACTTGATGTCACATAACAACAGCATAGTGCACTAGTGTTTGGCTATTACCTGAAAGTTGTCAGTTTGAATCCACAGACAAAAGATTAGCAGTCTCTTTCCACAAGTATTTCTAATATCAGAAATCTATTAGTGGGTTGTCACTAGACATAATTGATGCAAGAACATTTAGTGATAGTGATACATTAAGAGTAGGTTTGGTAGTTCTTTATTAAGTCTTTTAACATTCTATTTATTATGCTTCTACACTCAAATACCAAACCGAATGAAATCAGAAGTCATCAAGTCAATTCTAAGACTTGGAAATTTTGTGCATTGAGTAGAATGTATAGGATCATTCAGAAGCAGATACCCAGATCTTTCTTTTGCAGTACCTTTTGATAGAGTCTGAAGGACCCCCGAACCGCTGGTCCTGTTCTGTCCCGAGTGGACGGCGAAGACCCAAGACTCCAAGACACCGGCTTGATGCAACAGCAAGAGA
>NW_006399828.1:12780669-12823814 GCF_000299155.1 Elephantulus edwardii
TCTGCCTTTCTGCTAGCTATTCTTGAAATACTGTTGCCCTGGATACCTGGGTGTGGGGCTTTAAAAATTAACTTAGCTGAGAACTATAGAAACTTGAGTTTAATTCAGCTGAGAACTATAGGGACTATTTTAATTTCAATCTTTTCAGTCAAACTTTTAATCTTTCAGTTCATAGCTAAGTTCATAACCACTAGTGCCACACAAGGACTTTCCACTCAAAATTCATTACAGTTGAGAGTCAGAGCAACTCATAGCTAATCCTCCAGTAGCCTTTTTGGGAGGCTGTAAATCACAGAGGAGGGGATCATTCCTCTTTCTCCATTAAAGCAACTGATGGATTTAAAGTGTCAGACAGGCTCCACCTTTAGGTTAGCAACACAAATCCCTAAGAATTACACCATCTGAACTCCCTTGCAGGCTACTAGGTGTGGTTAAACTATATACAAACTGGCTACACCACTTTACTTTTCCATCAGTAATGTATAGTGTTTCAATATTTCCATATTTCGGGTAGAATTTATCATCTGTATTAGGTAATCATCATCATAATATATAGGTTATTTTATTATAATTTTTCTTTTTATTTCCATAAATACTGATTATTTTGAGAACTTCTTTTTGTGTTTATATGGCCTTTATGTATATTTTGGGGAAGATGTCTATTAAAAAATTGGCAATCTAAGAACGATGGGTTATGTTTTCTGTATTGTTGAGCAGTATTGATTATATATATTAGATACATTTTTTCAAATACGAAATTTGAAAGTTTTCTTTTTCCATTCCCTAAGTCTTTTTAATTTATTAATGATTTCTTTTAAAACATAAAAGAATTTTTATAATTTCTATTTTAATGCAAAGGAGCTCTGGAGGTCTAATGGTAAGGAGCTGCCCTGGCAACTCAGAAGCACATGGTTTGAAACTACCAGCTGTTCCATGTTAGACCTATGAGCAATCTCCTCCCATGCAATTTATTGTCTCTGAAAAACAGCTGGAAGGTCAGCTACGCGTTAGTTCTGACTTGATGGCACATAACAACATTTTATATAATTTTTTTTCTTTTGTTACTGGTACTTTAGTTATTCTATGTAAGATACACTTACCTAATTCAAAATCATGAAGACTTACTCCTTTGTCTTCTAAGTTTATTTGTTTGTTTTTATTTTAACCTTTATATTTAAGTTGTTGTTGTTGTTAGGTGCCATTGAGTCAAGTATTACTCAAACAGATTCTATGATCTGAACCTTGTCCTATCCCGTGTCATCTTCACATTTCTGACACACCAGAGACCATTGTGTTAGTCACCATGTCAATCCATCTGTCTGAGGGTCTTCCTCTCCTCTGTTAACTCTCTATTCTTCTAATCATCATGTCTCTCTCCAAGGAATAGTCCCATCTTAGCAGGCTGCCTGAAGTATATGAGGCAAAGCCTCATATCTTGCCTACAAAGAGCTCCACCCTCTCGAATACATATTTCTTTGTTCTTTTTGCAGTCTGTGGGATGTTCAGTGCTCTTTTCCAACACCACAAGCAAAGGCATCAATTTTTCTTCTGTGATTCCTGTTCACTGTCCAGCTCTTCGAGGCACAGCAAGTGATTGGGAAAACCAAAAACTGAATCAGACACACCTTAGTCCTCTATCTGACATCATTGCATCCCAGTAATATGGAGAGATCCCTATCTGCAAACTTTCCAAATGCAATACGTCTCCTGATTTCCTGGCTGCTAGTACCAAGGATGTTAATTGTGGACCCAAGTAAAATGAAGTTGCTGACAGTTTCAATCTCTTCTCCATTCACTATAATGTCCCCATTCCCAAGAAAGGTGATCCAATAGAATGTGGAAGCTATCAAACAATATTGTCAATATCACATGCAAGCAAAATATTGCTGAAGATCATTCAAAAACAGCTAGAATAATACATAGATAGAGACCTACCAGAAGTTCAAGCAAGCTTTGGAAGAGGCCATGGCACCAGGGATATCATTGCTGATGTCAGATAGACCCTGGCTGAAGGTAGAGAATACCAGAAAAATGTCTGTTTGTGCTTTATAGACTATGAAATGACATTTAATTATCTAGATAATAAATTATGGCTGACATTGAGAAGAATGAGAGTCCCAGGACACTTAATTGTTCTTCTGCAAAACTTGTACCTGGACCAGCAGGGGCTGTTGTGCTAACAGAGCAGGGAAAGACTACATGGTTTAAAACAAACAAAGCAGCGTGTTCGGGTTGTATTCTCTCTACATAATTATTCAATTTGGATGCTGAGCAAATTATTGGAAAAGCTGGACTCTATTAAGAGAAATTTGGTGTCAGGATCTGAGGGAGATTCACTTAATAATCTGTGTTATGTAGATGACACAACCTTGCTTGCTGAAAGTGAGAAGGACTGGAAGCACTTGTAGAAGATATAGGAATGCAGCCTTTATTATGGATTGCATCTCAATGTAAAGCAGACAAAGATTCTTCAATAGGCAACATCATAGTGATTGGAGAAGAGATTGAAACTCTCAACAACAAAGATTTCTACCACTGGGCCAATTGGCAGCATCATGATAGACAGTGAAGATATTAAGTTTGCTTAGATCCACAATCAACACACTTGGTACCAGAAGCCAGGAAATTAAAAAACTAATTACATTGGGAGAGTTTGCTGTCAGAGACCTCTCCAAAGGACTGAAGAGCAACAATGTCAGTCTAGAGACTAAGGTGTCCCTGGTGCAGGCTATAGTCTTTGCAATTACTTGCTATGCATCAGAAAGCTGGACCACGTCTCAGGATGATAGAAGGAGAATTGCTGCCTTTGAGTTCTGGTACTGATAGAAAGCGAATCAGTGCCTTTGAGCTCTGGAACTGGAGAAGAGCATTGAATACACCATGGACTGCTAGGAGAACAAACAATCCTAGAAGAAGTTAGAGTAGGCTGCTCCTTGGAGGCAAGGATTCTGAAGCTTCATTTGACATACTTTGGACATGTTGCAAGGTGTTACTAGTCCTTGGAGAGGGACATCATGCTTGGGAGGGTGAAGAAACCGTGCAGGACAGGAAGATTCTCAATGAGATGGAATGATTCAGTGACTGGGGTATTGTGGCTAAGAGTATCAGGGACAATAAGATGGGCACTGACTAGAGCAGGGTTTAGGACTATTGCACATAGAGTTGTTATGAGTTGTAGGAGACTCCACAGCACATAGCAACAACAACAGAGGAAATGGACAAAATCTTGGAAACTTACATTCAAAGCATACTGACACAGGCAGAATTAGAACACTTGAACAGACCCATCACAGAAGAAGCAAGTGAGCGGGCCATAAAAAGACTCCCAAAATTAAAGACATGAAAAGACCTTACACAAAGGAAGACATCAATACGGCTAACAGACATAAGAAGGAATGCTCAAAATCACTAGCCATCCAAGAGACACAAGTCAAAACAACAAGGAAATAGCCTCTCAACTCAGAAACAGTTGCAAATTTTAACGTGACAATGAGCAATAAATGTTGACGAGGACATGGATTGATTGGAACTCTCATGCACTACTAGTGGGAGTGTGAGACAGTACAACTACTCTGAGAGATAGTTTGATGTGTCTTCAAAAAGCAAAACAGAAATCCCATATAATCCAAGTATTCTACTGCTAGAAACATACACTAAAGAAATCAGAACTAAGACATAAATGGAGATATGTACACATATGTTCATCGCAACTTTCTTCACAATAGCAAAGAAATAGAAATTACCCAAATGTCCATCAGCAAATGAATAGATTAGGAAATTATGCTGCCTTCACAAAATGGAATATTATACAGCACTAACTAATAATGATTCTGTAAAATACTATTTAATATGGAAGAGACTAGAGAGCATTATGTTGAGTGAACTAATTCAATCTCATAAGAACAAATACTGCAGAAGACCATTATTGTAATAAAGGAAAGGTAACTAGTAAGATGTGTATAAATTCCAGGAAGGGAAATTGGTAAAGAGAATAGAAAAAGAGGAGTTATGGAAATCACTAGGACAGGAGTGTTTAGAGTGCAGATTGGGAGGAGGGTGGTGAAGGAATAGAAAAGATTCAATGGGATCTTTAAGGGACAGTGTGATGACAGACAAAGATCAATGGTAATTGATCGTACATTATACAGTATATATGGATAATTGAAACACAGGGTAAAGTGGAAATTGTGTTGAACACAGTGTATATTAATGACATAAAAATTAAATGGACTATTGCATGAGAATAAAAGTAAGAAAGGAGGGTGGAAAGGATGGAAAAAGTAGAAGGAGAGATGATCACTGGGATGGTGGAGGTTCTGGGCAGAGGAGCCAAATAAGGGAGGTTCAGTGGGGTTTGGGAGGAACAGTGTGATAATAGGCATGGATTGTTATCTTTAAGGTGCTGTCGAGTCAAGTACAAACCATAGTAACCCTATCAATAACAGATCTGAACCCTGACTATTCTCATACTTCCTAATATATTAGAGCCCATTACAGCAGTTACCTCATCAATCCACCTAGTCAAGGTCCTTCCTTTCCTTCTCCGATCATCCACTTTTCTGAGCCATGAATATCAACAGTCTAGGGATTATTGAGATGAGATGAGATGAGATGAGATGAGATGAGATGAGATGAGATGAGATGAGATGAGATGAGATGAGATGAGATGGACTAGCTTTGGCCTCTTTGAATCAGGTAATCGTATGGTATACTAGGCTGGGATTAGACAATGGATTATGATTAATTGCATGTGTGTGAGGAATTGTATGGAGCACAATATTTATGGATAAAGGCTGATTATATGCAAATTTTAAAAAAGTAAACAGGATTGGGGGAAATATATGATATAAATCAACCCTGGATATCAGAGATTTAGAAAGTGTGTAATTCTGCTTTTTGCCAGCATTGGATTTGAAGTACTAAAAGAGAAGTTCTACTCAGGAGATAAGCTTTCTAAAATAGAATCTGTTGAGGCATGGTAGAGAGGAAATACTGAGTCCCACCCAGTACTCTGAAGAAATTTGCATTTGAATGAATTTGTGGACTAGCATTGGAACCATGGTTGAACACATATATACATTTGAAAGAAAGGCAAGCTGGAGAGGGAGAGGGAAGGGGGAGGGAGAGTGGAGGGGAAGGGAGGGGTGGGGAAGAGGGAGAGGGAAAGGGACAGGGAGGTGGAGAGGGACAGGGAGAGGGAGAGGGAGAGGCGGATAGAGACTGTCTTATTAAAACTGGAATGACATGTTTGGCTTCTGAAGCGGGGTAATGTTGGTACCCATCAGAGCCTACTTTCAAGACTTGGGGTTGGAATATGCTCACTCACTGTGATCACCCAGATCCACAGTAGTGGATGTATGAGGAATAAAACAATGAAGGAAAAGGCAGAGCCTAGATTTGTTCCTTTAGCACTGATTATGTAGCATGTACAGATATGTGGTTGAACAGTGAGGAGTTGTTGCCTTGAGGAGTAGGGAGTTGTGAGGAACCCTGACTTGTTAACTTGGCACCATGTAGGGACTAAGGCTGAGAGAGATCAACAGGTCTGGAATGCAGGGAGCTTACAGCTGATCCCCATTTGAACTTAGTCACAGAAGATGGGGATGAGTCTACAAGAACCCAATCAGATGAAGAGAAGATGATTTATGCTATGAGCAAGGGTCAACACGATGACTTGCTCTAGACTCTGAACTTTGTTTGTAGATGTAGATGCCCAAAGTTGCCAAGTTGAATTAGAGCAAAAGGGACATGCTTATTCCCTCAGAGTACTGGTTTGATAGGCATAGCAAATCAGAAACTCGCTATCTAAAAGGTGGATGTTAGGGTATGTGGCACAAAACAGCAGACTTACATTCTTCCATGACTGAAAGGAAGAAAAAGCCTACAATGTCCATGAACTATATACAATGTAATTAGACTAATTATATAATTTTCAAACCCCCAGAAGACAAAGATTAAAAAAGTTAACTTAAAGCAATTCAAATCTTTAAATAAAAAAATGAAGATGACGACTCACAAAATAAAAAGTCCTGGCACAACAGCTTCACAGGTGAATTCTACCAAATATTAAAAAATAAGCTGGCATCAATTCTATTTAAATATTTTTTAAAAAAATAGAAAAAGAAAGAATGATTAATTCTATGAAGCATGCATAATCCTAGTACGAAAATGAGGCAAAGATATTAAAAAAAGAATACTATAGACCTATATACCTCATGAATATTGGTGTAAAAATTACTTGCCAACATCCTACCCAGTAAAATCTACCAGTTATCAAATAATCCATCCCGACCAAGTGGTATTCATAACAAGTAAGTGTTCATTTTTAAAGAAATCTTTAGTAAGTTATTAAATGCAAGGTCTGTGATATTCAGAGATACTTTTTTTTCCCTTTCAAATTTGAATCATTCTGTTTTAGTTATTTTTCGTTGGTTAATTGCCTTGCTAACAGACTCCTGCAAAGTAATGACTATAAGTGAAAATGCAGATATCTTAGTCCTCTTCTAGATCCTTGAGAAAGCATTCGTATTTTCATTTTTAAGCATTATGCAAACACAGGATTTTTCACAGAAGTTTGGGTTTGTTTTTTTTTTCAGTTTTAAGAAGTTCCTTTCTATCCAAGGTCTATAGTTTTACTTTAAATTAAGAAGAGGTTTTGATCTTGATCATACGACATTAATTCATAGATTTAGACGATTGTGTGGGGTTTGTATTGTGTTTTATGACTTAATTAGGCTCTTTCAGTTAAGCCTACTTTCTCCACAGCGTGAAGAGTGTTTGTGTGTTGTTCCCCAAAGAAGACATCCTTGGACATATCTATAGTTACTCAGAATGGTACTACTTTTAGCAGTGTTCAAAATCTCTCACAAGTTGTCTGGCTCATTTGATATTGAAGCTAAAAGTGATACTCTTCTATTTAATAACTAATAGTTGTATTATTTTCAATAATGCCAACCAAACAAATTTGTAATCAACATATTTTCATCAAATTCAAGACAGGGTAGTTTTTCAGGAAAGTCTGAAATTGTTTTCTGAATCCAGACAGAATTATCTTTGTTTCATTCCCTCTTTTTCTGTGCAGTATGTGACCACTGGTTTAGTTCCTTGCTTTAAATTAAGAACAATTGATGTTCCAGTGATATGGTATTGACTGTGTGGGGCTGCTAGCAAAAGGTCAAATCCATCAGTCACAACACAAAAGAAAGATGGTCAGTCTGCTTATGGAAAGATCTATCGGGTCTGAACCCGATGCAATGGCTGTGGGTAGGTGGGGCAGATTTTGAGGGTAAGTTAGAATTTGAACTTAGAAATATTCTGTTTCAAATAAATTAAATTACTTTTGAGAAGGTTATTTTTGTTTTTGTTTTTGTTTTTTTCAGATTTCTTTCTTTTCTTATGGATTACTTTTTCACTTAGCAAAACTCTGTCTTTTTCTTTTCTTTTTTTGGCTTGCTTCCCTTGGGGGCAAATTGTTACCCTACAGATAAACTGAGAAGACAACTGGAGACCAATAGTCTCAGTTTACAGAAGTAGAACATCGATCATATTAGTGAGGGCTGAATGGGGTCTATGAAATCTACATACAGTTTACCTACTTCACTTTGGGATTACAGAAGATGCTGTTTCTAGTAAGGCATTGGGATACTTTATTTGGCTGTGGGAAAAAGAGAGAGACCTGTGTTTGGGGGCCACATCCATATAAAATGGAGCTTCCTTAATCATATTTCTGGAGTGTGGAAGAGAAACATTGTTATAAATCAAATGCCAAAATTTTCTTAATGAATTTTGGCAGTTTCTCATAAAGAAATGCTTCTACATTTGCTGTGTGATCTTAGCAAAATTTCCTAAGAGTACAGTTTCTGTTTGTTTGCTTTTCTATTACTTTTTACCAGCTTAGTTTGTTTTATTGAGGAATGGATTTGTAGAGATCCACAAGATACTGTCCCAGAAGTAGAACCTAATGCATTGTTCCAATATCCACTGAAAAGATATTGAAACTGTAGGTTTTGTAACTTTCTAAATTAATTTACATAGAGAAATGCAAAATGGAAACATGTATCAACACACTCTATACTACAATTACAATGCTGAGAATGAAAAAGAATATGTGGATCCCATACCAATTCAATCTGTATGCTGGGTGAGCAAATCATTCAAGAAGTTGTACTCAATGAAGAGAATGTGGATCAAGATCAGAGGAAGACTCCTCAACAAGCTATGTTATGCAGATGATACAACTTTGCTTGTCTTTGAAGAAGACTTGAAACACTTGCTACAGAAAATCAAAGACTTGCATATAGATTGCTCCTCAACATTCATTGTTTATTGTTATGTCATTGAGTTGCTTGTGACTCATAGCAATCCTATGTACAACAGCTCTGAATCCTGCTTTATACTGAGCCAACCTTACTGTCTCTGACACACCTACCTCCAATACCACAGTCACTGAGTCAATCCATCTCATCGAGGATATTCCTCTCTTGTGCTGTCCCTCCACCCTCCCAAGCATGATGCCCCTCTCTAAAGACTGGTCACTCCTTGCAACTTATCCAAAGGATATTAGATGAAGCTTCAGAATTTTTGCTTCCAAGGAGCAGCCTAGTTTCACTTTCTCTAGGATGAACATGTTTATTCTCCTAGCAGTTCCTATATTCTTCTCCAGTAGCATAGCTCAAAGGCATCAGTTCTGCTTCTATCATCGCTAGTCATTGTCCAGCTTTCTAATGCATAGTAAGTAATTGTGAAAATACTCACAAACGGACCAATAGGCATCATCATGATAGACGGAGAAAAGACTGAATTTTTCAACTAATTCATCTCACATGGATTAACAATCAACACCCTCAGTACCAGCCGTTCAGGAGATACTGCACTGGAAGAGTCTTTAGTCAGTGACACCTCCAAATTATTAAAGAAATATGATATAAATGTGAGGACTAAAGTGTGCCTCGTTCAGGCCATGTTCTTTTCAATCACTGCTATGTATTTGGATGGACAATGAATAAGGCTTACGAAGAAAAATTGATGCCTTTGAACAGTTGTGTGGAAAAGAGTCCTGAATATCCTACTAACTGCCAAAGGAACAAATTGTGTGTGTGTGTGTGTGTGTGTGTGTGTGTGTGTGTGTGTGTATAAAGGTACACCCAGAGTGCACCTTATATGCAAAGATGATAAAGCTTCATTCATTTCACATACTTTGAGCATGTTTATGTTTCTATGAGAGGTTATTCCTTGGAGAAAACATGTGTGGAAAGGTGGAGTATCAGCAAAAGAAGAAGACTCGGTGAGAACAATTGTTAGTTACTGCAGCAAAGGACTCAAGTATGTCAGAGATTGTGAGGATGGCATAGCATAGGACAATATTCAGATCTGTTCACAGGGTTTCTCTCAGTTGTACTTAAATCATTGGTATCTCACAACGATACTTACACACATGGTGAACAACCCATGAAGAACAACCCTGCTCATTTTTTGAGGACTTATTTCCTCTACAAATTGTGATTTACTATCATATGCCTATCCAGGTGTTGGAAGCAACTATTAAAATAAGAAATATCTCTACATAGCTCACGAGGTGATAGGATGGATCGTTGCAGTAATACTTGTCTTTTGATAAACTAGATTTTGCTGTGAATATATTCATGAACTGAATAAGATCTTTAATTTCCATACATAGTGGACAGCTCAAATTTATTATTTGTAAACTCTCTTTGTGCAATATGTTTCTCTCAATTTTTTCTACTCTCAAATATATCCAATTGCTGACCTCTCAGGTTCTCAAACCATTTGTAAACAAACAGAATTCTAAACAGATTGCTCTCAAGCGTGTGCTGATTCTTGGTATCATGTGTTACAAAAGAGAATTTACCTCCATAGGACTTTCTTGGGTACATCTTTATGGTAGTAACTAACGCCTTTTTGCTAGTGTTTCTGGATATACTGGAACCAAGGCATTTGACTGTATGGATCACAAGTAATTGTGGCTAACCCTGAAAAGAATGGGAATTGCAGAACACTTGATTGTGCTTAAGCGAAGCTTATAATTGAATCAGGAAACAGTCCTCAGAACAAAGCCAAACAACAACAACAAACCCCAAAGAACAAAAAAAACCCCACTACATCATTTAAAATCAGGAAATGAGTGAGTTAGGGATGCATCCTTACTCTACCCCTTTTCAATCTGTATTCAGAACAGATAATTTGGGAGGCTAAACTTTATAAAGAGATATCTGGCAACAGGATTAGAGGAACCATCAACAACCTACATTACACAGATGATACAACCTTGCTTGCTGAAACTGAGGAAGATCTGAAGCTTTTGGTGAAGAAGACCAAGGACTGTAATCTTTAAAGTGGATCGAAGCTCAATGTTAAGAAAACAAAAATTGCCACCACTGGACCAATTGGCAGTGCCATGATGAATGGAAAAGAGATTAAGGTGGTTAAAATTTCAGCTCACATGCATATACAATCAATACTCTTGGCATCAGTAGTCAAGAAATCAAAAGATAAATTGTATTGGGGAAAATCAGTTGTCAGGAACCTATACAAATTGCTAAAGAGCAATGATGCCAGTCTAAAGATTAAGGTGCACCTGGTTCAGGTCATAATCTTTGCAATTACTTGCCATCAGAGAGTTAGACAATGATGACAGAAGAATCGATGCCTTAGAGCTGTGCTGCTGGAGAAGACTCTTGAAGATATCATTGACCGTCCAAGGAACAGACAGATCTGTTGTGGAGAGGGTAGGGTGAAACTAAACTGCTCTTTGGAGGCAAGGATTTTGAAACTCCATCACATATTCCTTGGACATGTTGCCAGGAAGGACCAGGCCTTGGAGTAGGACATCATGCTTGGAAGAGTAGAGGAGCAGTGCAGGAGAGGAAGATCTCAGATGAAATGGATTGACACAAAAACTCCGGTAATTGGAGCAGGTGTGTTGGACACAATGATACTGGTTCAGGACAGGGCAGAGTTCAGAATCATTTTACATAGAGTCACATAAGTTGTGGGTGGCTTGATGGCACATAACAACAAACGAATCATTGCTGTTGTTGTTGAGTACCATCAAGTCAGAATCTGACCCATAGCTGACCCTCCAGCACGTATTGAGAGTCAGGTAATCACATGGGAGGAGATGGCCAATCCTTCAGCAGAGAAGCAGGTGGATTAGAGCTGCATGCCTTAGGGATTGCAGCACAGCTTCTTATCACCAAACCACCAGAGTTCTCTAATCATTGTTGTTGTTGATTGCCATCCTCCGGTCAGCATGACTCATAATGACTCTATGAATAAAAGACCTCAAGCCTTTCCATAACTATCATCATTTCTCCAAGTTCATAGAGTTTCCAGAGACATGTGGTTTAGGAAGTGGATGACCCTCCTGCTTCCAAACCTGTCCTAAAGGGTGAGCTCCACCTAATACTGTCCTCCATGGACAAATATTTTGAACCGTCTAGGCTCCTCAAAGATATCAGGATCATCCAAGCCACATGAAAGGGATGATTTTTTTTATCCATACTTTTTTTTCATTCCTAATATATCAATTCTTTAAAAGTCATGTAGTTCCTATATTTTAAAAAATGTATCTTTAAATTGTGCACTTCTTTCCTACTTTACCAACTATTTTTTTTTAGTCCTATGCTGCTCAGTATTATTGCTGTGATTGTCGTTTCCTAACTGGTTTTTGAACAAAC
The DNA here is from genome assembly GCF_000299155.1 of Elephantulus edwardii. Lineage (NCBI taxonomy): Eukaryota > Metazoa > Chordata > Mammalia > Macroscelidea > Macroscelididae > Elephantulus > Elephantulus edwardii. The sequence goes on from NW_006399828.1 coordinate 12,792,366, forward strand.
AACTAATTTTCCACAAGGCACACAGAGAAGGTTGTAATATCTTCAAATGGTGTTACACTGCACTCATAGAAAATCTATTTTCCCTTTCTTGAGTCATAAGACCATTCATTCCCCAAGAATTTGTAATTTTGCTTCTTATAAATTTCTGCTGATTTTCACACCAATCTTTTTGTTTCTCATGATTACACAATTCATTGTCTCTTTAAGATTGATTTACTATTTGTACTTCTTCTTGGAAGACTCTTGACTAAGTATCCTCTTAACTGATTCTTTTAATCAAAGGAATTTTAATCCAAATTCACACCTCCTTATGGAGATGTTATCTTCTCATCCATTTTATTATGTTGTTGATGTGTACCATTGAGTCAGAACCAACAACACCTTGCTGATCTGATCTGCAGGAGGGCTTTTTGATGTAGTTAATAGCAAGGAGTAGATATCCCACTCTTCTTTCAAAAAGCAATTATGGAATCTAACTTTGTGCCTTTGAGGTTGCTTCTCTGTGTATTTTTATTTTATCTTCCAATCTACCTCAAATAAATTTTATTTTTTATCCTCATCCTTTTGGAAAGTAAACTCAGGCATACACTCCATGCAAGATCAGAATGTGGTACCACAATCATTTAATACCTATTTTAAAATTAGTGAATGATTCAATGTATAAATAAGTAAAACAGTATTATGTGAATGTTATACCAATAAATAAGGTCCTTAAAAGGGCATTGATGTTGTTGTTGTTGTTGTCGTGTACAATTGAGTCAGAACCAACACACATCTGACCTTCAGGCAAGTTTTCAAAGGTAGTTAATCACACAAGATTGCCCATCCTTCTCCCATAAAATAGCTGGTAGATTCGAACTACATGCCTTCAAGATTGGAGAACAGCTTCTTGAAACTAGGTTACCAGTGCTTCAATATGAAATCACTAAAACAGGACAGATGTATGTTTATTCAGTCTATATAGGCCTGTAGAAAACATTCTTGATCTGTCCAAATCCAAATGTTAATTCAGAGACCCAGAAATCCAGAACTTTCAAGTTATCAAGCTTGCTGCATCAATGCAGGGTGGGGGGTGGGATGGGAGGTGGGGGGGACGGGATGGGAATCGAGCAAGCGTAGGAGCTCAAAATGTTTTCCTTTTACCTAGAGTTAACATACTTCACTTATAGAATTAACCTTGTGCTATCATTCAGACACAGGAGAATACATTTGCTTTCCAGGAACAACTTTGTACCATCATTTTGTCCTATTGTTGTTATGTACTATCTAGTTTGAAAAGACTCATAGCTGACCCTCCAGGAGGTTTCCAAGGGTTGTAAATCACACCAGAGGAGATTTCCTGTCTTACTGTTATTAAGTAGCTGATACCCTTTTACCATATGGCTGTGGATAGACAGCAAAACTTCTTACACTCTAAGCCCTCAGAGTCTCCTCTCGTTTTGCACTATGACTTAGGATTTTCATATTCTTTGGAAATTTCTCTGCCAATATATATTTTATTAACATCATGATTCTATTTTTTCTGCTCATATCTTTTTTTATATTTCTGCTGTCTTAGTGAAAACAGGTTTGTAAAATCCTAAATTTACTGTATCATCTTACTTGAGTCAGTCACTTAGTCATCAATAGACAATATTTAGAAAGATTAGGAGATAAGATGTATTCCTGACATGAACCTTTCCTGATCCGGAAGCACACAGCTTTTTCTGGCTCTCTTTTAACTATTGCTTCCTGATCAAAATATAAGTTTCATATGAGCACCATTAAGTGTTCTAACACCTCCATTTTTCTCAAGGTTAGCCACAATCTGTTGTGATGCACACAGTCAAATGTTTTTGCATAGTCAATAAAATACAGATAGACATTCCTTTGGTACTCTTTTCTTTCTTCCAGGATTCATCTAAAGTTGGCAATGATGTCCCTAGTACTATGCCTCTTCTAAACCCAGCCTGCACATCTAGAAGTTCTCTGCTGATGTACTATTCCTGACATGTTTAGGTACTCTTCAGGAACATCTTGCTTGTGTGTCATATTAGTGATACTATTGCCACACTCTACTGGGTTACCATATTTTTTTGTGGGATGAGAATAAACACAGATCTCTTCCATCCAGTCCTCTAGATTTCTTGGCATAACCTGGTGAGCAGGTTCAGGGCAGCATCTGTTTGCTGAAATATATAAATTGGTATTCCTTCAGTTCCTGGAGCCTTTTTTTTGCAAATTCCTTCAAAGCAGCTTGAACTTCCTCCTTCATCACCTTATCTCTTGGTCATATGTTGTTTCATGAAATTCTTCTATGTCAGCCAATTCTTTTTGTTATAGTGCCCCTGTGTTCCCTGTTCCTTTTCTTTTGATGCTTCCTGGGTCATTCGAAATCCTGCCGTAATTATCATTAAATACTTCTACTTGAGACTTAAATTTGTTCTTCAGTTCCTTTAGTTTCATAAATGCCAAGAATTATGCCTCAGGGCTATTTCTTTTCAATCTATATGCAAAATAGATCATTTGGGAAGCTGGACTTTATGAAGAGGAATGTGGTATCAGGATGGGAAGAAGACTTGTCAACAATTTGTTCTACGTGGATGACACAACTTTGCTTGTGAACATAGAGGAAGACATGAGATGTTTGCTGCAGAAGGTCAAGGATTATGGTCTCTAATATAGATTGAAGCTCAACATCAAGAAAACAAAGATTCTCATTACAGAGCCAATTGGAAGCTTCATAATAGACTGAGAAGAGATTGAGATTTTTAATAACTTTAGCTTTCTAGGTCCCACAATCAAGACTCTTGGCACCAACAGTAAGGGAATCAAAAGATGAATTGCATTGGGAAAGTTTGCTGTCAGGGAGCTCTCAAGAGTACTTTAGAGCAATAATGTCAATCTGGAGAGAAAGGTGCATCTCATTCAGGCCACGGTCTTTGCAATTACTTGCTATGCATCAGAGAGCTGGACAATAACTAAAGATGATAGAAGGAGGATATATGCTTTTTAATAGTGGTGCTGGAGAAGAGTGTTGAATATACTGTGGACTGCCAAGAGAACTAACAGGTCTGTCCTATAAAGGGTGAAACCAGGCTGCTCCCTGCAGGCAAGGATTCTGAAGCTCCATCTCACATACTTTGGGCATGTGGCCAGGAGAGATCAGTCCTTGGAGAAGGACATCATTTTTGGTAAGGTGGAGGGACAGCACAGGAGAGGAAGACCCTATATGAGATGAATTGACTCAATGACTAGAGAAATGTAATTAGGTCTTTCAGAGATGATGAGATTGGTTTAGGATAAGGACGGGGTTCAGAGTTAATGTACATAGGGACACTAAGAGTTTCAGGTGACTCGAACATAACAACACAACATAGAAAGCTTATTATTTTTATAATTCAGATCTCAAGGGTATTATTTTTTTATACTAACCCTAAAGAGCTCTGGTGGCCTAGTGATAAGAAGCTCTGTTGCAATCCAGAAATCATGTGGTTTAAGTCTGTAACTGCTCTGAGACAGAAATATGGTAAATCTCTTTCTTGTGTAATTTACTACCCTTGAAAACCTGCCTAACATCATCTACCAGTCCATTTCAACTAGACAGTATACAACAACAATAGCCATCTTGTTGTTATGTGCTGTCGAGGTGCTTACCCATAGCGACCCTAATTACAAGACTTTTAAACCCTGCTCTGTCCTGTGCCAACCTCATCGTCTCCAAAACACTCACTCCCACAACCCTAATCACAGAATCAATCCATCTCACTGAAGGTCTTTCTCTCTCCTGCGCCATCCCTCCACTCTCCAAACATGATGTCCCTCTCTGAGGACCGACCCTCCTTGCAACATGCCCTATACTTGGTGCAAGTATAGGTTTCACATAAGCACACTGAAATGTTCTGGGATTCCCATTCTTCTCCGAGTCAGCCATAGCTTTTTGTGATCCACATAGTCAAAAAATATTCCATAGTAAACAAAGCACAGATAGACATTCCTCTGATACTCTCTGCTTTCTGTCAAGATCCATTTAACATTAGCTATAATATCCCTAGTACCACAACCTCTTCTAAATCCAGCCTGCACATCTGGCAGTTCTCTGTTGACATGTTGCTCCAATCGGTTTTGGATAATTTTCAGTAGAATATTGCTTGCATGTGATATTAATGATATTTTTCAATAATTTTCACACTCTGTTGGGTCACTTTTCTTTGGAATGGGAACAAATATAGATCATATCGATCTTTTACAGTCACTTGGCCAGCTGGATGTCTTCCACATTTTCTGGCACAAGTTAGTGAGCACATCCAGGGCAGTGTCTCTTTGTTGAAATATGTCAGTTGGTATGTGATCAACTCCTTTAGCCTTGTTTTTTGCCATTTCTTTCAGAGCGACTTGAACTTCCTCCTTCATCACCACAGGCTCTTCCTCATATGTTATTTTGTGAAATTCTTCTGCATCAGCCAATTCCTTCTGATACAGTTTAATTATAGTGTTTCTTATAACTTAATGGACGATATATAATAGGGAAATAAAAATATAACAAAATATAAACTAGCCAATTTTTTAACAAATTTTTAAACAAAATTCAGAGGAAGAAATAATACCATTAAAATAAAATGTTATACGACAATATGAAGATTAGTAAAGGTATCATTTAGTAACAGGTGATTTTCTCTTGGTCTATTCACACTTATACTAATTTTAAACCAGAAATCACATGCATAAAAATCCTTGACTCCAAGAAGCAGCCTGACTTCAACCTTTCTAGGATGAACCTGCTTGTTCTCCTGGAAATCCGTTGTATAATCAATATTCTTCTCCAGCTCAAAGGCATCTTTTCCTACCATCCCTAGTCATTGCCCAGCTTTCTGATGCATAGCAAGTAATTTGCCAAACAGTACAATAATAATAGTTGGTTTTACTGTTTTGCTTCATGCTTATATCAATTCCTGTGTTTTTTTGTCACATCATAGTCCAAAAGGACATTTATCATTCTTCAGGACATCATGTTAACCAGTATGTTGTTGTTGTTATGTTCCATTTAGTAAACTATGACTCATAGCAATCTTGTTCTATCCTAAGCCAACCTCTCCATCTGACACACATGATCCCTTTGCAATAGTTACTCTGTTAATCCATCATTTCATCAAGTATCTTTCTCCTCTGTGCTGACCCCTATACTTCCAAGCATGATGTCTTTCTCCAAGGACCAGTCCCTCCTAGCAACATAAATTCAGTATGTTAGGAAACAGCAAATATGTTAGTATGAGACATCCATGTCAGTGTGTGGGGGGGAAAATTCACAAGAGTTCAGTAATAAGACACACTGATTACATTTCTTTTTGGAATCATGATGGTGGAGTTTTCTTTACAAATGAGAATTGTCACTGTTTAAAGTATCACACTTTATTCAAGGGGTATCTGATTTTGGAAGCAGCATTTGTGATATTTCTGGGTTGTTGTTGTTGTTGTTAGATAATGGTGGACTACAACTCATAGCGAACTCATGAACAGCAAATCTGAACCCTACCCTATCCTGTGCCATTCTTATCATCTCTGACACACTGAAGCCAATTGCTGAATTCACTTTTAATCTATTTGTTTGGAGATCTTCCTTTCCTTGGCTGACCCTCCATCTTTCCAAGCATGATGTAGATTTCCTCAACAAGGAAACCTCACCTAGCTATTGTTGTTATGTGCCATCGAGTTGCTCGTGACTCCTAGGGACCCTATGTACAATAGCTCTGAAACTTACCTATCCTAAGCCAGCCTGTCTCCAACATCCCCATTATCTCAGTTATTGTGTCAAAACTTTCCGCACTGGGTCTTCCTCTTTTGTGCTGTTCCTCTTTCCATCCAAGCATGATGCCCTTCTCAAAGGAATGGTCTTTCCTAGAAACATGCCCAAAGTATGGGAAAAGGAGCTTGAAAATCTTTGACTCTAAGGATTAGCTTATCTTCACCCTCCCCCGGGCAAACCTGTTTGTTCTTCTGACCATCCATACTAGGTTCAACAAGTTTCCCCCAATGTTATCCTTATTTATTGCCCACCTTCCTGATGCACAGCAAGTAATTTCAAAGAACATGGCCTGGATCAGGCACACCTTAGTCTCCAAACTGACATTGTCGCTCTTTAACATTATAGTGAGGTCTCTGACAGCACATTTTCCTAATGCAATTTGTTCTATTATTTTCTGACTGCTGGTGCCAATGGTGATGAAGGAGGAAGTTCAAGCTGCTCTGAAGGAACTATCAAAAAATAAGGCCTCAGCAATTGATAGCATACCAGCTGACATATTTCAACAGATAGAGGCCTGGATGTACTCACCAGACTGTGCCAAGAAATAGAGAGTACAACTACCTGGCCAACTGACTGGAAGAGATTCGTGTTTATTCATGAAGTTATGTTTATTTATCTAGCTACATGTCCAAATATTAAAGATGAAGCTTCATCATCTTTGCTTTCAAGGAGAACTCTAATTGCACCTTTTCTAATACGTATCTATTAAGCTGGAATTCAGTCACCTATGGAAATAGAAACTGTAGGAATTTCATTTTTTTATGAATTAGTTATCTTATCAACCCATGTGAATAATACTAATAGTGATTAAGATTTTATTTTGCTTTCAAGTACAACTATGGTCAAAATTATACCAATTATAGTGATATGGAAGTGGTTAGTACTTTGATTCCTTTATAAATAATGGCAAATCAAGGCACACTGTCCCCTCACACCTGCCACAATCATTCTCTATTCCTTTATGCTCTTCCTCTTCACATTCAAATGAAATTAATCTATTTGATATCACCAGTAAGATATTATAGATTGCATGAGCATATCCCAATGCTTGCTCATTATGTTTCAGTTTATCTTCCCACAAGGAAATACTGTTTGGTTGATCTTCTATGAAATATGTGTAGATTTTACCCAAGCCAACTTTGTGCCTTTGAGTCTAGTCACTTTTTCTGTTCAACCATAAACATTTAGGAAGTACAATTAGCTTTTGAAAAAAGAAGAGTGAATACAAATCATAAGAGACCAATAGAGTCTTCAACAAAATCTTGTACTTTCAAATGAATAGCAAATATTATTTGTAAGGACTATCATTTAATATAAACAAGTGATATCTTTTTCTCATTTTCTGAAAGATCAAAAATTTATACAGAGAAAGTTTGAATGTAAATCAGGAAAAAGAATAAAATAATCAGACAAAATTTTATCATCTGTCCCACTCTGTTTTCTGTATCTTAACTTTTTGGTCTAAACCGTAGTTTGTCCATATTTAATGATCTCCACTGAATGGAAAAAAAATACTGCTTTCATCAATAATCCACTTTTATGTTTAACTTCTCTTTGAACCAGAAAGACGTTTCTTATGCTTGATCAAAATTACTCTTGCTTACATTTAAATTAATTTTCTTTGTTCTGTTTTTAGTAGTCAGGTCAAGAAATGAATTTGAGACAGAAAGCAACACAAAGTATTGCTACTAAACATTTCTCAAATTAGTTTTAAATTCTAATTCTTTCTTTTCAGATTTTAGGAAGTTCTCTCAACACATTGCCCTGCAAATCTCAAGAAAGATATTGAATGTAATAAATGCTTCAGCCTCTCCTAAATATACTCTTTAACAAAGTACATGCTAATAAGTAGCCTGACCTGTATTTTTTTAAGTTGCATATTATAGAAAATCTTCCTTCTTTACCTTACAGCAGAACATGGTAGCATCTCTAAGGTTATGTTTTTTTGCATCTTCTGTTTCTAAATTTTTGAAATGTTATGAATTTGTTGCTTAGCAATGTGCAAATCTCTGGTTCTTTAGGATTTTATGTCATTTGGGAGAAGCTATATTTAACAGCATGTTTATAATGTATTTTCCTAAATGCAAACTATCTTCAGCACTGCCAGAACACCTGCTTTGAGGTCATCTAATTAAATTCATTGGAAAAAATATCTAGAAATGTTTGTTTTCCAGTTTCCAATATGTGAGAATATAGTGGAATGTGTGTGTATATAAACAAATAGAGAGAGTGTAAGAGAGTAAAATAAAGAGAAAAATACTTATACATATCACTGTTGTTATGTGCTGTCCAATCAGAACTGACTCATAGCTGACCCTCCAGCTTGCTTTCAAAGACTATAATTTGCGACTCATAGTGACCCTATGTACAACAGCCCCAAACTCCGCTCTGTCCTGTGCCAATCGCACTGTCTCCGACACTCCCATCCCAATTATCCCAGACACTGAATCAATCCACCTCATAGAGGGCCTTCCCTTCCTGCGCTGTCCCTCTACCCTCCCAAGCATGATGTCCTTCTCCAAGGACCGGTCTCTCTTCACAACATGTCCAAAGTATGTTAGACGGAACCTCAGAATCCTTGCCTCCAAGGAGCCACCCGGTTTAACCCTTTCCAGGACAAATCTGTTTGTTTTCCTAGCAGGCGACTCGAAGGCACATAACAACAACAACAACAACATAATTTGCACAGGAGGAGATTCTTTTTCTCCTATGGATTAGCTGATGGATTCTAGCTGTCTGCCTTTGGTTTGGCAGCACAACTGGAATTTTGCTTTATATGACATTTATGAATTGTTTATTTGTCAACTCCCAAATAAGTAATTGGAAAAATTGCTGCTACTAGCTATCAATCATAAGTATTCTACTTATATATTTGTATGGGACTAATGGAACATTTCCACTTCTTGTTCAATAAATGTTTGCCTTATTGTTGTTTTGCTAGTTACTGTCAAGTTGACCCCAATGCATAGTGACCTTATGTGTGCAGAGCAGAACTGGTCCAGAGAGTTTCAAAGTTATGAACTTTTCAGGCCTTACATCTGTAATACTACTGAGTAGGTTAAAACCATCAACCTCAGTTAGCAGTCCAGTAAATAATCATTTAAGTCATCCAAAAACTTCCCTTTTTTCATAGGAAAAAACATTATGGGGGTAAAATAAGCCTTCTCCTAAAAAGTAGACAAAAATGAGGACTCATTGTACACCTTAGATATAGAAGAAATATGCTGATGTGAAGTTCTCGGATTTGGTATAAAAGAAATAACAAATGTTGGAAGAAAGATTTGAAGGCATAAATAAAGAGCAACAAGGCAGAAATATCACAATCTACAATATTAAGACAGAAATTCACAATATGATGGAGGCACAAAAAACAAAAGAGATGGAACAGATAATCAGCACAATAGAAGACAAGAACCTCAATGAGAACTTACAGAAATAAAAATAAAAAATTTGAGAAGACAGAAGGAAATGCAGAGAACATTAGGATCATGTGAGATGGCATCATACAAAATAAGATATGAGTGATTACGAATACCAGAATAGAGGCATAAAATATAAAACATGGAGTAAATAATGGAAGAGATACTAGAAGAAAACTGTTTTCTAGGGATCATGAACAATGAGAAAATACACATTCTAGAACTTCAGTGAATATCAAACAGACTAGATTACAAAAGGAAAACATCAAGACATATTATCTAATTCTCTCAACTCAAAGGCAAGCAAAACAGCATGAGAAAAACAAAACAAAACTTATAAAGGAGAACCAATTAAAGTAAGCTCTGACTTTAGCATTAACCAAGATAGAAAGAAGTCAAGGATAGCATTCACAGAAAGCTGAAAGGAAGTAACTTATAGCAAAGGGTACTGTACCCAAAAAAGTATTCAATAAAATATGAAGGAGAAATTAGGTCATTTCTAGAAAGGCAGGAAATTAAGAAATTCATGAAAACAAGAGAAACTCTACAAGAAACTCTAAGGGAATCCCTTCACAAATAAGCAATTGAGGAAAGTGGATGGACCAAAATAACCAGCAACAATAGAAAAGAGAACCCAGCAAAATGGCAAAGATAAAACCTGGCCTATAAATAAGCACACAATGTCTTAAACACACCAATAAAGAAAAATAGAGTAGCAAAATGGATTAAAAAACCAAAGCCCATCAACATATTGCCTATATATACATTTAAGAAACAAGAATAATGACTAAGTATTAAAGGGTGGAAAAAAGTATATATTGAAGTTAATGTTTAAGAAATATTATTAACAAGAAATAGCTTTACTAGCAACACTAAAGTCTCATAAAATAGGCTTCAGGATGAATGACACCATGAGAAATAAGAAAGGGCACTACAAAATTATTAAAGGCACAATATATGAAGAAGGCATATCCTTAATTAACATCTACTTTTCTAATGATAAACTTGAAAAATACAAAGCAATGGTTAATACACTTGAAAGAAGTAGACAACTCCATAATAGTAGAAAGAGACTCTGAAATCTGGTTCAAAATACCAGAACAGAGGCATAAAATAAAAAAATACACAGAGCAAATAATGGAAGAGATACTAGAAGACAACTTTTCAGGGATCATGAACAATGAGAAAATACACATTCTAAAACATCAGTGAATATCAAGCAGACTAGATTCCAAAAGGAAAAAATCAAGACATATCATTCTCTAATTCTCCCAACTCAAAGACAAGGGTAGCAGCATGAGAAAAACAAAAAGTAAAAAAACAAAACAAAAAAGTAAAATACCAAAAAAGTGGTGTAATGAACACCAATCTCACCAAAGGGCAGGTCAACTAAAAAAATAAATAAATTGTGCAAAGATGCATAAAAACTAAACTATACAATCAGTCAACATAAATTCTACCTAATAATCAGAGTCAAATCACCAAAAATTCTATTTACATTATAAAAATAGAAACTAAGGAATACTCACTCCCAGAGTCATTCTAGGAATCAAATATAACCTGGATACCGAAAGCAAAAAAAGATATTACCATAAAAAAGTTATAGACAATATTTCCCAGGAACATAGATTTAAAAATTTCTTTAACAAAATCCTGGCCAATAGAATACAACAGTATATCAAAAAGTTGGAGGTGTACACTAGTAAAATGGAAGCCCTTGCCATATAATATGTTGTGTGTTGGACTGCCAATAAAATGATTCATTATTCACTCTGGGACAAAGATGAGACAGGGTTTTCTTATTAAGATTTACAGCCTCAGAAACTCAATGAAGGGTCACCATGATCCAGAATTGACTTGCATAGCAGGAGGATAATTTGTAGAGCAAGATTGAATATTTCATAAAAAAATATATACTCCTTATTTTAAATTTCTGGGAAATTATCACAAAAATATTTAACAAGTTACCGTACACTTTTTAAATTGACGACCATGCTTAAAAACACATTTACCGCAACGTGTTAAAAGGACATATAAGTAGATGTGCATTTATACATTATCTATAAAGGGGAGGCTTAGTAAAATATTTTGGTTTCTAAGACACAGGAAGAATTGTAAATAGTAAAGGAGGCAGACCATATAGTATTGGCTGGAACCATGAGGAATAAGGTAGGTAGGTAAGTAAGTAAGTAAGTAAGTAAATAAACAAACATGTGTGTGTGTGTGTGTGTGTGTGTGTGTGTGTGTGTGTGTGTGTATATATATATGCGTGTATGTGTGTATATATATGTGTGTGTATATATGTGTGTGTATATATGTATATATATGTGTGTGTGTGTATATATATATATATATATATATATATATATATATCAGTTATATACAAAGAAGGTTTTAATCTTGGAAAATCAAGAACACTTAACTGATGTTCCCAAACATTTTTAAATGTTTCAAATATATCAGGAGACTCCCTGTTTAGAACACTGTTGCTGTTGTTAGCTGCCATAAGGTCACTTATGACTCATAGAAAACGTGTGAACAACAGATATGAAACTTGTCCTATCTTGCTCCATCTTCATGATCTCTCGTACCCTTGGGCCCATTAAGAGCCACTGTGTCAGTCCTACTTGTTTAGCGTTGTTCTTCATCTTTTCCAGGATGATATTTCTAAGTATGCCTTTCTGACAGCATGTCTAAAATATATGAAACCAAGTTTCACCGTCCTTGCTTCTAAAGAGCACCTTGGTTGTACTTCCTATAAGACAGACTTATTTGTTCTTTAACAATCCATGTGATATTCTGTACTTTTTTCGTATACCAAAACTCATATTATAAATTCTTCTTCTGTCATCTTTCTTCATTGTTCAATTTTCAAATACATAGGAAATATTTTAAAAGAACATGACACAAACAACAAATGCTGGTGAGGTTGTGGAGAAACTAGAACTCTTATTCACTGTTGGTAGGAGTGTAAAACAGTGCAGCCACTGTGGGAGGCGGTATGGCGCTTTCTCAAAAAGTTGCAAATAGAAATACCATTTGTCCCAGCAATTCCACTCGTGGGAATATACCCCAAAGAAACCATAACCACTGCCCAAGCAGATATATGCACACCCAGGTTTATTTCGGCTTTGCTCACAATAGCAAGGAGTTGGAAACAACCTAAGTGCCCATCAACAAACGAACGGATAGTGAAGCTGTCGTATATTCATACAATGGAATACTACAGTGCATTTAAAAACTAGGAACTCATGCAATATTTTTCAAAATGGATGACCCTGGAGGACATTATGCTGAGTGAAAAATCTCAGTTACAAAAGGACAACTATTGCATATAGTGCCACTATTGTCAAATGGGACAGACATCATGTTTGGGGGGAGACTGAGGAAGAAGGGATGAATTGAAACAGATGAGAGAACTGTTTAAGAGGTATATATGATTAGGTATTACTGTCATGACATAAGTCCAGAACAAAGGCTGAGGGGAAGGGATTGCATAACAATGAAAGCATTTTTCTTTTACTTTTCAAAGAGAAGAACAAACTGGAGGGGAGGGGTGGGCAGGCAGAAAAGTGTGACAATGAATGAACGGAACTCCAGTATCTCTGTAAATTTTCATTAATATTAATTTAAAAATTTGAAAAAGAACCTAGCTTTTATTAGCTGCACCTTAGCCTTGCCATTGACATCATTGTTCTTTAGCATTTTAGAGTTTCTTGAAAGCAGACTTCCCCAGTGCAGCATGACTTTTGATTTTTTGACTTGTTATTGCAGAAACCTGGATTAAAGTAAAAATCAAGTCTATATCCTGAATTATTATAATTTTTTTTATTAATTTCAATGAACATTTCCAGAGATTTTGGATTTCCATTCATTCATTGTTGCTCTTTTCTCCCTGCCCACCCCACCCCTACCCAGGTTCGCTCCTCTCCTTGAAAAGCAAAAGAAAAACTCCTTCATTGGTACACAATCCCCACACACAACCGTACCCCCACCCCCACCCCGATGATACTCCACTCTGCAACTCTCATTCCAGACTCTTATGATAATCATAATGCTTTTAAACTATTCTCTCCATCATCGACTTCAATGCAGTAAACATAATTTACACAGTTTATCTCAGTCTTACCCCCACCCTGATGTCAGCCTCATTGCACAACAGTGGCACCATAAAGTATTTGTCCTTTTGTGACTGAGATATTTCATTCAGCATAATGTCCTCCAGGGTCACCCATTTTGAATAATATTAGATGAGTTCTTTGGTTTTCAATGCAGTATAGTATTCCATTGTGTGAATATACCACAGATTCTCTATCCATTTGTTTGTTGGTGGGAACTTGGGTTGTTTCCAACTCCTTGCTATTGTGAACAAAGCTGCAATAAACATGGGTGTACATATATATGCTTGGATGTCAGTTATGGCCTCTTTAGGGTATATTCCCAGGAGTGGAATTGCTGGGTCAAATGGTATCTCTATTTGCAACTTTTTGAGAAAGCACCACACCACTTTCCACAGTGGTTGCACCATTTTACACTTCCACCAACACTGAATAAGGGTTCCAGTCTCATCACAACCTCGCCAGCATTGTCTGAATTATTATAATATTTAATAATAAGTAATCTAGTTTTCTATACTTTGTTAAATTTTGTGAGTTCAGTTGGAGGGTCCATTATGAACTGGTCCCAACAAGAAAAACCATAAAACGACTGACTAAACACAATACCTTTTCACCTCTTCCTATAATGCACTTTCTTGTTTCTATCTTCTTGCAACATTACATTTAACTGTGTAATTTTATTTTTTGTCAGAATTAGACAATCGAGATTCTACACATGTGATATATCCCTGTTTTATCAACAACTCAACTCATGGCTATAGAGTGAGGACTGACTTGTTATAGCTGACTCTCAATGGATTTTTAGACTCTGTAAATTACAAAATATTCTATCCTCATATCAATCAAGAATTATTTTAGTCTGTGTAAATAATGACGTCCAGGTATTTTATTTTATAATTATATATCCTTTTATATATCTGATTACACTCTAAAGACATTTTTTGAATGTCAATAATTATAAATAATATCTGTTGCTATCAGAATAATTTCAGCTCATAATGACTCAATACAATGAAATAGAAATACTCTGTAACATTTTCAAAGCTATAATCTTTAGGAAAACAGACTGCCTCATTTCTCCCAAGGAGTGAGTGCTAAATTTAAACTATCAGGTGTTTGGTTTTTTTCCAATTAGCAGCCCAGATATTAACCATTTCAGCACCAGAATTTTAAGAGTAAATTATTTTGAATCCTAATTAGAGATTTGAGCATGAAAGGTGTTGTAAAGAATGGAAAATGAAACCTAGGTAAGAATATTGTGAAAATATTTTCACATCGGGGATAATTATTAAAATGGCAAAAAAAAATCCTAATGAATTATGTAAGTGAAGAGTTAGTTTTTATAGTGTTTGTTTACTTTTAATTATTTGTGTAATTGACAGCTCAAACTCTGCTTGCAAACTTTTAAAATATCAAACAACTTTTTGAATAATAGAATCCATTTCATATGTATATGCCTTAAAAATAATTGTCAAAATTCAACTGTAACAATTATGAACTAATGGTGTGAAGTTAAAAAAAAAACAAACAAAAACCTCACAAACACAAAATATAAGTGAAATCAGAGCAATAAGCAAAATTTCAGGTGATAAGCAAAGATGATGACATTATTTGGCAAGAATTCCTACTTACAAACTAACTTTTTCCTCTTTCAAATGGAAACAGGTACTTTTGCTGAAAATCAAAAATATGTTTTAGTCTTTAATTTCATCTAATTTTTTATACTAGCACTCAGACAAACTTTAAATATCTTTAAATTCCTAACATATTTCTAAGTCATGCTGTCCAAGAGCAAAAATTAAAGAATATTAATGTAAAAAATCTAGTCCTCAGTAATAATCCATATGTTGTTGTTGTTTTGTGCCGTCGAGTCATTTGCGACTCATAGCGACCCTATGTACAACAGCCCTAAACCCTGCTCTATCCTGTGCCAATCACACTGCCTCTGACACACCCATCCCGATCACCCCAGTCACTGAATCAATCCACCTCAGAGAGGGCCTTACCCTCCTGAGCTGTCCCTTCACCTTACCAAGCATGATGTCTCTCTCCAAGGACCTGTCCCTCCTTACAACATGTCCAAAGTATGTCAGACGAAGTCTCAGAATCCTTGCCTCCAAGGAGCAGCCTGGCTTAACCCTCGCCAGGATGAATCTGTTTGTTTTCTTGGCAGTCCATGGTACATTCAATACTCTTCTCCAGCACCACAGCTCAAAGACATCAATTCTTCTATACTCCCTAGTCATTGTCAACTCTCTGGTGCATAACAAGTAATTGCAATGACCATAGTCTGTATCAGACACACCTTAGTCTCCAGAATGACACCAGGCCCCAGGAATAGATGGTATACCAATTGACATGTTTCAGCTATCAGATGCTGCCCTAGATGTGCTCACCAAGCTGTTGCCAAGAAATCTGGAGAACAACCACTTGGCCAACTGACTGGAAGAGATCTATATTTGTTCCCATTACAAAGAAGGGTGACCCAACAGAGTGTGGAAACTATAGAATAATATCATAGATTTCACATGCAAGCAAGATTCTACTGAAGATTATCCAAAAACAACTAGAACAGCACATCAGCAGAGAACTGCCAGAAGTCCAGGCTCGGTTTAGAAGGGGTAGTGGTACTAGGGATATTATAGCTGATGTTAGATGGATCTTAGCTGAAAGCAGGTAATACCAGAATGTATATCTGTGTTCCACTGATTATGCAAAGGCGTTTGACTGTGTGGATCATAACAAACTGTGGCTGACTCTGAGAAGAATGGGAATCCCAGAACACTTGATCATGCTAATGAGAAACCTATACTTGGACCAAGAAGCAGTCATCAAAACAGAGCCGGGAAACACTGCATGGTTCAAAATTGGGAAAGGTGTATACAGTTGTTAGTATTATTATGTGCCATTGACTACTATTCATAACAACCCCATGAACTATTGTTATAGTCACTGTGTTAATCCATTTAATATAAGGTTTTCCTCTCTTGTGCTAACCGTGCACCCTTCCAAGGAGATGTCCTTCTCCAAGGACTGGTTCCACCTGGAAAATGCCCAAAGTATGTGAGACATATTTTAAAACCCTTGCCTCCAAGGAATAACCTGGTTTTACTCTCTTCAGAGCAGACTTGTTCTCTCAGCAGTCCGTGGTATGTTCAACAGTCTTCTCCAGTACCCACCTCAAAGACATTGATTCTTCTTCTGTCATCCTAATTCATTCTCAAGCTTTTAGATGCATAGCAAGCAATTGAAAAGCCCAAGGCCTGGATTAGGCATGCTATAGTTTCTAGACAGACATTGCTCTTAAGTACTCTGGAGAGGTCCCTGATAGTGGATGTTCCTAAACAATTTGTCTTTTTATGTCCTGACTAGCACCAAGAGTGTTGATTGCGGATCCAAACAAGATGATAACCTTCATCTTTTCTCCAATTATCATGATGCTACCAATTGACCCAGTAGTGAGAAGTTTTTCTATCTTGATGTTGAGATGCGCTTTTATTAGAGATTGCAGTCCTTGACAGGCAGCAAACACTAAGTCCTCTTCAGGTTTGGTGAGTAGGAAACCTTAAATCCAGTGTATACATTAAAAAGCCATAAGGCAGTACTACTAAAAAATAAAAGAAAATCTCAGCTTTGAGACAGTCATTCACTAATTTACTGCTATTGAATCATATTTGATTTATAGCTTACCCTCCAGTGATTTGAGGTTTTAAATTGCACAGGAGGAGCTTGCCTTTCTCCTTTTTAGATGTTGGTGGACTCAAAACTTGAATTTGAAGCTCAATTCTCTACAGACTATCCTGTTGTTGTTATCTGTTTTTGATTGTCTGCAAACCACAAAGACCCTGTTTACAATAGATCTGATCACAACCTAGCTTGACTCAGTCTGCCTCTGACACTCCTATTCCTATAACCCCAATTATTGTGTCAATCTATCCCATCTGTGGGTCTTTCTCTTTTGCATGGTTCCTCTAATCTTCCAAGCATTATATCCTTCTCCAAATACTGGTTTCTTCTGGCCACATGCTCAGAGCATGTGAGAGGGAATCTCAAAATCCTTGTCTCCAAAGAGCAGCTTGACTTCACCCTCTCCAGGACACAGTAGTTTGTTCTCTTGGCAGTCCATGGTGTGTTCAAAACTATTCTCCAGAACCACAGCTTAAATACATTGATTCTTTCCTGTCATCTTTAATCATTGTCCAGCTCTAGCTGCAAATATATAACAAAGCAACTTTCAGTTAATAGCAACTCCCTTTGGAATACATCATCAGAGTTTCCACTTGAAACTTAGAAGCAGCTCATTAGGATCTTCCATCAAGTGATAATTCTTAGAATCTATTTCAAATTCCCAGAAAGCATTTTTGTCAGGAGAGTAATTTTCAGACAGTTTTATTTCTTTATTTCATGTCTGTTTTAAAGAATGTTTGTAACCTAATTACAAGGAAAGTGACAAAATGCAAAAATGTAAAACCAAAAAAAATTACCATAAAGTATTCTCTGCATCTAAGTGTCACTAATACAGATGGTAAGTTAATGATGCTTCTGCATTTTGATAATATAGGAGGAAAAGATTCTATTTGTACATAAGAGGATAATCCCCTTTTACTGTTTTATGTCTAAAAATACGACCTTTTTTCCTGTGCTCCTAAGTTGTTGGTAAGTGCCATTAGTTTGACTAGGACTTAGTGGAACCCTGTGAACAGTGGATCTAAACCATGCTTTTCCTGTGTCATTCTCTCTGACATACTTGAGCACACAGTTGCAGTCACTACATCAATCCTTCTCATTGAAAGTCTTTTCCTCCTTTGCTGACCTTCCACCTTTCCAATCATTATGCCCTTTTCCAAGAACTGGCCCCTTCTAAAACCATGCCCAGAATATGTCAGAAGAAACTTTACTACCCTTTCCTCCAAGATACATCCTGATGGTACCTTTTCCAAGACATATTTGTCATTTTGTTAGTCAATGGAATATTCAGCACTTCTCCACAACTCAATGGCATCAATTCATAGTGTTTATGACTCGCTCTGTAGTCAGATTTCTTGGGTTTAAAAACCTGCTCAGCAAGTTGCTTTACTGTGTAATCTCAAATACACCATTCTCTGTCATGGTTTCCTCACCTATAAATTGGATTAATAAGAACATTTATTTCATGAGAATCTTCTAAGGGTTGAAATAAACAATATACTCGGGAAAAATGTCAGCTTATTTTTTTTTAATTTGTATAAGGAAACAATACCTCATTGCAATAACAATAAAAACAAAAATGAGTCATAATAGATTTACTGTTGTCTACCATAGGGTCAGAACCCACCCATAGCTACCCTCTGGCAGGTTTTCAGAGACAATCGGACAGGAGGAGATTGCCCATCCTTCTACCAAAGAGCAAGCTGGTGGCCTTGAACCAGGTGCCTCTGGGATTGCAGTGCAGCTTTTTGCCACTAGGCCACAGTCAAAGTACAATTCTTCCTAGAAAAGTAGGCTCAAAGAAGGCAAAATGAATGAAGGCTTATATTTTATTTTCATATTGAAAAATGAGTAAGTTTCCAAAATGTAAAAGGCAAGAAGCTTAGACTGACATAAAAAGACAGAGTGATGGGAATATATTATGTACTCAGAAAACATCATAAAATCTTGTTGTTTTTAGGTGACATCGAGCCAAATATGACTCTAGTGACCCTATGAACAACAGATCTGAACCCTGTCTTATCCTGTGCAATGTTCACACTTCCTTACACACTAGAGCCCATTGAGGCAGCCGCCATGTCAATCTACCTGGTTGAAGGTCTTCCTCATCTTTGCAGACCACCCATTCTTCCAAGCTTCATGTCTGTCTCCAAAGAATAGCCCTTCCTAGCAACATGTCCAAAATATGTGAGGCAAAGGCTCATCATTCTTGCCTGTCTCTAAAAAGTATTCTGGCTGCACCCTCTACAAAATATATTTGTTTGTTCTTTTGGCCATCCGTGAGATGTTCAGTGCTCTTCTCCAACAACACAGCTCAAAGTAATCAATTCTTCTGAATCTTTACCCATTGTCTAGCTCTCAGATGCATAGCAAGTGATCAGAAAGACCATAGCCTAAATCAGATACACCTAAGTCCTTAAACTGACATCATTTCTGCTCAATAATTTGGAGTGGTGTTTAAATGAAAGAGTTTCCCCGTACAGTGTGTCTCCTTATTTCCTGACTGCTGGTGCTAAGGGTGTTAATTGTGGATCCAAGTAAGGTGAAGTTGTTGATAGTTTCAATCTCTTCTCCATCATGATTATGTTGCCTATTGGTTCAATGGTAAGAATCTTTGTTTTCTTGACCTTGAGATACACCCATACTGAAGAAGACTGCATCCCAATTTTCTGCAACAAGTGCTTCAAGTCCTTCTGACTTTCAGCAAGCAGGGTTGTGCCATCTGCATAACCCAGGTTATTGATGAGTATCTCTCACATCTTGATGCCACATTCCTCTTTGTAGAGTCCAGCTTCTCAAATAATTGGGTCAGCATACACACTAAATGGGTATGTAGAGAGAATACAACCCTGATGCACTCCCTTCTTAATTTTAAACCATGCAGTGTTTCCCTGCTCTGCTCAAACAACAGCCTCCTGGTTCAGGTATAGGTTTTACATGAGCACAATTAAGTGCTTTGGGATTCCCATTCTTCTCAATACCAGCCATAACTTGATATGATCTACATAGTCAAATGTCTCTGCCTAGGCAATAAAACACAAATAGACATTCTTCTGATATTCTTTATTCTCAGCCAGAATCCCCCTGACATCAACAATGATATTTCTGATGCCACAGCCTCATCTAAATCCTTCTTGAACTTCTGGTAGTTCCCTATCTATGTACTGTTCTAGCTGTTTTTGAATTATCTTCATCAATATTTTACTTGCATGTTATATGAATGATATTGTTCCATAGTATCCACATTCTGTTGGATCACTTTTCTTCGGAATGGAAACAAATATGGATCTCTTCCAAATTGTTAGCCAAATAACTGTCATCCAAATTTTCTGGCATAGATTGGAGAGGGCATCTAAGGCTGCATCTATTAATTGAAAAAAAAGTCAAGTGGTATCCTACAGATTTATGGGACCTTAAATTAAATCAAATCCACGGGAACCAAAATTTGACTTTGATTTCATCCCACCAGAATTTCAGAACCATCTCAGGAACAGATTTGAGGCCTTGAACACTAATGAGCAAAGACCAGATGAGTTGTGGAGCATGTCATGTGTATCATGCAGGAAGAATGCAGACGGTCATTACAAAGACAGAAGAGGAAGAAAAGACCAAAATGGATGTCAGAAGAAACTCTGAATATTGCACTGGAGCGCAGAGAACCCAAAGCACAAGGAAGAATTCAAGATACTGAACAGAAGATTCCAAAGGGCAGCATGGGATGACAAAGCAAAATATTACAATGAAATGTGCAAGGAACTGGAGTCAGAAAATCAAAAGGGCTGAACTCACTCAGCATTTCTTAAGCGCAAGGAACTGAAGAACAAACTTAAACCTCAAGTTGCTATAATCAAGGATACTTTAAGCAGATTACTAAATGATCCAGGAAGTAGTAAAAGAAGATGGAAAGAATATACTGATTCACTGTATCAAAAGGAACTGACAGACACAGAAGAATTTAATGAAATGACATATGAGCAAGAGCCTATCGTGATGAAGGGAGAAGTTCAAGCTACTTTGAAGGAAATAGCAAAAAATAAGGCCCCAGGAATAGATGGCATACCAATTGACATATTTCAACTAACAGATGTTGCCCTGAAAGTGCTCACCAAGTTGTGCAAAGAAATCTGGAGAACAACCACTTGACCAACGGACTGGAAGAGATCTATATTTGTTTCCATTCCAAAGAAGGGTGACCCAACAGAGTGTGGAAACTATAGAACAGTATCATTGATTTCATATGCAAGCGATATTCTACTGAAGATTATCCAAAAACGACTGGAACAGCACATCAGCGGAGAACTGCCAGAAGTCCACACTGTGTTTAGAAGGGGTAGTGGTACTAGGGATATTGTAGCTGATGTTAGATGGATCTTACCTGAAAGCAGGGAATACCAGAAGAATGTCTATCTGTATTTCATTAATTATGCAAAGGCATTTGACTCTGTGGATCATAACAAATTGTGGCTGACTCTGAGAAGAATGGGAATCCCAGAACACTTCATCATTGTAATGTGAAACCTATACTTGGACCAAGAGGCAGTCGTCAGAACAGAGCAAGGAAACACTGCATGGTTCAAAATCGGGAAAGGCATTCGCCAAGGATGTGTCCTATCTCGATACCTTTTCAACCTATATGCAGAACAGATTATGCGAGAAGCTGGGCTCTATGAGGAGAAGCATGGCATCAGGATTGGTGGAAGATCTATTAACGATCTGCATTATAAAGATGACACAACCCTGCTTGCTGAAACTGAGGAGGACCTGAAATGCTTGCTGCAGAGGGTCAAGGACTGCAGACTTCAGTATGGATTGAAGCTTAATGTCAATAAGACAAAGATTCTCAGCACTGGACCAATTGGCTGCTTCAGGATGGATGATGAAGAGATTGAGATTGTTCACAGCTTTAGTCTGCTTGGCTCTGCAGTCAGCCCTCTTGACACCAGTAGCCAGGAAATCAAAAAAAGTATTGCGATGGGAAAATCTGCTGTGAGGGACCTCTCCAGGGTACTTAAGAGCAATAATGTCACTCTGGAGACTAAGGTGCATCTGATACAGGCTATGGTCTTTGTAATCACTTGTTATGCATCAGAGAGTTGGACAATGACTACGGAGGACAGAGGCGAATTGATGCTTTTGAGCTTAGTGCTGGAGAAGAGTATTGAATAAACCATGGACTGCCAAGAAAACAAACAGATTCATCCTGGAGAGGGTTAAATCAGGCTGCTCCTTGGAGGCAAGGAATCTGAGGCTTTGCCTGACTTACTTTGGACATGTTGTAAAGAGGGAGAGGTTCTAATCATGCTTGGGTGGATTGATTCAGTGACTGGGGTAATCCGGATGGGTGTGTCAGAGGCAGAGAGATTGGCACAGGATAGAACAGGGTTTAGGGCTGTTGTCCATAGGGTCGCTATGAGTCGCAAGAAACTCGACGGCACATAACAACAACATCTTTTGCCAATGCCTTCAATGCAGGTTCCATTTCCTCCTTCATTAACATTGGCTCCTGTCAACAGGATACTTCCTGAAATTTTTCTATTTCAATCAGTTCTTTTTTGGTACAGTGATTCTGAGTTTTCCTTCTATCATCTTTTGATGCTTTCTGGGTTATTCAATATATTGTCCATAACAGTTTTCAATATTGCAGCTCTAGTTTTAAATTTGGTTATTTCTCTCAACTTGAGAAATGCAGAGATTGTTTTTCCCATTTTATTCTGCAATCTCAACTCTGTGCATTTCATTATAATACTTGGCTTTGTCTTCTCAAGCTTACCTTTGAAAACTACTTTTCAGCTTTTCTTTACTTTTACTTTAGCATGTTTTCTGTTTGTTTTGGCTTCTCAACACTCCAGTGCAATTTTTAGAGCCTCTTCTGATATCCATTTTGGGTTTTCCTTTTTCCTCTGTTTTTATAATAACCTTTTGGTTTCTTCATAGATGATATCTTTGATATCATCCTGTACCTCATCTAGTCTTTGATCAAAGATAATGACATACATTGTTTAATAATTAGAACATGCAATGTACATAGCTTGAAAGTTGGAAAACTGGAAATTGTTAAAAATGAAAAGCTGTGGCATATTCAAACAATGAAATATTATGCAATATTATGATATTATATTATGCCACTGAAAACGAATTGGCAGGTCAGCTATGAGTGGGTTCCAAAACAATAGCATGTAACAACAACATGCAAGATTTGGAGACTTAAAGCTTGAAAATGGCCATCTCAGATGGAACTATCAGTCTTTCCGTGTTAGAATACAGAAGGAGGAAGAAAAGTGAAGATGCACGGAAATAATTATTTCAAAAATAGTGGCACTCAAATTTCAACATCCACATCCCTCAGAGCAGAAAACCAAAAGTGGATCCAGCTATACTTCCTGACCAATCTCATAGGAATAATAGTAAAAAGAAAGTCCTGGGCATAACTGGGGCCCAGGAGGAAGAATCTCTTCAAAACCATAACAATAACCAGGTTCACTGGTCTAAAAGAGACTAATGCAACTTCTGTGACTTTGATCCAGAGCCCCCCTTTGAAACTGGACCAAAACCTACCTCTATGGTTCAATGTTTGCCTAAATAACAGACAGACATATAAAGTGAATAATACCAACTGGAAAATACCCACTTGTTGGACTCTTTAGTTAGCCATAAAAAGTCAAGAGAGTAGCATATATCCAAAAGTAAAGCACAAAGGAAAGAGAAAGGTAATATAGAAGGATGAGAATGAGAATTACAAAGACAAAATTTCAAAATTATTGTATTATAATACATGTTATAAAGCAAAAGACATATTAATTATTAAAAACACTTTCTTCAGTAAAGTGCTATTCAAGGAACAATTAGAAAAATAAATATTTTAGTATCTTTATTTTATTTATGGATTTATTCATGTGAAGTGGTATGAAGTCAATGATTAAATGACTGAAGAGTTTTAAGGCTCATTTTTCCTTTTAAATTTGTCTGTTTTTTTCCATTTTAATCACCTATCAGGAAAAATTAACAAACTCCCTTGACTCAATTAGGCAAATAAAATTCTGGCAGAATTACAGAAAATATTTGTTAAAAGTTGCTTTTAAAAAAAAACAGGTTTCTGGTGGAAATGCTGACTTTAAAGAACTTCAGCATCGACCAGAAAGTCTGGCTGGAGATCTTTGTTGGCAGAACTGGGCTTCAACAACCCAGATAATAATTTCAATTCTGTTACTTGGAGTTTTCTGGCTGAATATAACCTGCTTACTTCTTCTTTGAAAACTGTGTCAGTGAGCTTGCCTTTTTTAGAAGTCAGATACAGAAATCAAAGACTTGTAAACTCAAGAAAAGATATATACAGCTTCTCAGTTGAAATTCTGCATCTAAGCAGGTCACTAATTTGTGAATTATTTCATGACATCTCCTACTCATGGCAACGCCAGTTCCTTCCTACTTGAATACCTTGATGTTATTTTACATGGTGTGGCATAGCTTTCAGCATAATGAAAAACACAAATGGCACATCCACCACTCATCTGTCAGTTTGTTGTATTATAGTGACTTGTATGTTGCTGTATGGCTGGAAGTTATGTCAACAGTATTTCAAATATCAACAGGATCACTTGCAATGGACAGGAATCAGAGGAGCATCCAGACTACAGTGAAATAGACGCTTTAGAAAGAATCTTGACGGAAGGCTAAATTTGGAACCAGCACTTCTCACAATCTACTGTCCTTGCAGAGGCTTGTGCACACCTCTAACATAAATTTAAGGTACTTACTCTATTTTGAACCCTCGGGCCAGGTTCAAATTGTCTTCCTGTCAAACATTCTTCTAGGTGGTATAGCACTGGTCTGTGTGTTGCTTTACAGAGGTAACTCGCGGTTGCTGTGATGCTGAAGACTGTTACAGTGATGTGCCAATCGTGGTAATGGGCACCCATGGTGGACAGTGTTGGCTGGAGCTTCCTGACTAAATCAAGCCTGGAAGCAGGAGTGGCATCCACTCCTGAAGGGGCATGCCTCTGGAAACTCTATGTACGAACAGTGCTCAGGCTGTTCGTTCATAGGGTCGCTATGAGTCGTCTACGACTCGACAGCATCAAACAACAACAACATTCTATTTTTCTACCCAAAATCATAGACAAGTTTCTCGATGCCAAAGGGCCAGATGGAGCATGAAGGTGGTTGAGTCTGACGTCTAAACACTCTCATATTGGTCTACAGTTGTTTATTTGCAAGCTGGAGACCATGCTTCCCCAATGGGGGCTAGCATAATGGCTAGAAAAGCCAATGTTTAAGTTTCTGACACTTCACTCTACCTTGATTATGTATTTCAAATAGGGTTTAAAAGCTACTCTGTATATAATTTCTGTAAATGGACAGCTGGTTCCAGTTACATTTATTCATTTCCTGTCTAGCTATTCCCCAAGTCATTCTTTTGCATGTTCACCATTGTATATTTACAGGTACTATTTCTGACTTTTCTTTTTATCTTCCCAAAAATGTCTGCATTTTGGGATATTGTTGTTGTTGTGTGCTTTTAAGTTGGAACTGACTTTTACTTTTAGCAGGTGTTTAGAGGCAGTAACATACAAAAGGAAATTGCCCAGCCTTCTCCCATGGAGCTGCTGGTGAATTTAAATCACATGCCTTTGGGACTGCAGCACAGTTCTTAACAGTAGGCCACTAGAACTCCCAAGTTCTGGGATAATACTTATTATTTTCTGTTCTCAACACTTTCTCTACCTTAACAGTTATCATTGTAAACTTTGATTATTTAGATGTTGATTTGGACTGTGAACTCTAGAATTCAAGAAACTTTCTTTTACATTTTTAAACCCAGAATCATAGAAAATGTTCAGCATAAAATAATATTTTAAATTATTCAGTAATTTAAAATATTCAGTAAATTTTGAATTCATGAATAAACTCACTGTTTTAACCAAAATAGGGTCTGTACTACAAAAAATAATAATATTAATAATTTCTTTTATAAATAAATGTCCCTTTCCAATAATAAACTTTAAATATATATTTCAGAAAAATAGTACTAGAAGTGTCTAATATAAATATATAAATCTCTTTGTTAAAGTTATCTTATAAAATGCAGATCAGAAATCGATCAGACGTGTAACCAATATGCATTAATGAGTGACTGGAATGTGGAAGAACAAATGAAACTGAAAATGGATAATGGATCAGTAAAATTAAGATGTTCAGGAAAATTTATCAAAACAATAAAAAGTGTCTCCAATCTGAGACAAAGGAATATACAAAGATGGTTTCTACTTTTATCTGGGAACTAAATACAGTTCATGTAGCTGCTTAATGTCTAAAATAGATGGCAGAAACTGAATACAAATTTTGAATTCACTTCCTTCCACAGACTGAAGGTTAAGTTTTTATTAAAGTAAGAAGGCTCTAGAAGTCATCTTATACAAGGACCAAATTGTAAAAAGATGTGCCTCACTCCAGAAAACTGTTCACAGATATTAGCTGTTCTCCAGGATATATATGGCCAATCTCAATCTCCTCTCATATGATTTATTGCTGTTGAAAACCCACGAGAGGATCATGTATGGATTGGTTTTGACTTGACAGACACACAATAACTACAATAAAATCCATTAGGTCAATAAACTATGCTGAGGTGGCAAAAATATATGAGTATTAGAAAAGTGATTTATTCTGCCAAGTTTTTCTGTATAATTGAATTCTTTTTTAGAAATGCAACACTATATTTTCATCCACTCCAACCGCAGATCATTCTGAGATAGTGACTAGCTTAATATCTCTACAAAAATACCATTTTCAAAGGAATGCCCATAGGAATTGCACCAAGTAGTCAACATCTTTGGGTAATATATCCTAGTGGCAGCCCTTCTCACCTTTTTCTCAGCTACATTATTTTTTATACAATAAGACTACACCACAACAAGATAAAGGTAAATAATCTGGTTGAAAAAATGGGCACAGAATATGAACAGACACTTCACCAAAGAAGACATTCAGATGGCCAACAAACACATGAAGAAATGTTTAAAAAATCCCTAGCTCTAAGAAAGATACGAATAAAAACAACTATGAAATATCATCTCACCTCAGTAAGAATAGCAAAATTTAACAGAACAGCAAGCAACAAATGCTGGTGAGGTTGTGGAGAAACGGAAACCCTTACTCACTTTTGGTGGGAATGCAAAATGGTGCAACCACTATGGAAGGCAATATGATGCTTTCTCAAAAAGTCACAAATAGAGATACCATTTGACCCAGCAATTGCACTACTGAGAATATACCCCAAAGAAATCATAACTGTCACCCAAGCAGATATATGCACACCCAAGTTTATTGTGGCTTTGTTCACGATAGCAAAGAGTTTGAAACAACCTAAGTGCCCATCAACAAACGAATGAATAGAGAAGCTGTTTTATATTCACACAATGGAATACTACCCTGCACTGAAAAACAAGGAACTCATGAAATATTATCCTAAATGGGTGACCCTGGAGGACATTATGCTGAGTGAAATATCTCAGTCACAAAAGGACAAATACTGCATGGTGCCAGTGTTGTAAAATGGGACTGACCTCGGGGTTGGGGGGAGACTGAGAAAGATGGGATAAATAATGTATACTTCATTGAAATATATGAGGGAGAAAACTGTTTAAAAGGGATATGTGATTAGGTATTATTGTCATGACAGGAGTCCAGAATGTAGGCTGCATAGTGGAGTGGACCTGAGGGGTGAGATTGTATAAAATTGAAAGAATTTTTCTTTTACTTTTCAAAGAAAATAGAGAACTGGGAGGGGGCAGGGAGAAAAGTGTATTAATGAATGAATGGAAATCCAAAGTCGCTGTAAACTTTCATTAAAATTAATAATGATAATTTAAAAAATTAAAACACCCAGTAAGACTAGTGCTATTATATCTGGAGGAACACTCTTCTACTTTGTACACCACTCTTTGTCAATGTGCTCTATGAAATAACTTGGGTTTGCTGTGATACTGAACCCTGTGTCAATGGGTATCAAATACCATAATGGTTTCCCTATGTGGACAGTGTTTGGTGGACCTTCCAGTTGTAAAACAAATTTGGAAGCAGGAGTGACATCCACATCCTAAACTACACACCTTTGGAAATGCTATGAACTTTGAGAAATGATGATAATTATGGATAAGCAGTAGGTCTTTTGTTCACAGCTTCGCTATGAGTCATGTTTGACTGGACGGCAGTCAATAACTACAAAAACAAGAAACTTCTTCATAACAATATTCCTTTATCTGCTTTGTACACCAAACAACAAAAAAGGTACCATAATTGCATTGTTGAATAGGTGTCATAGATGTTGTTTTGATGTGCCATCTAATCCTTTGTGAGACTCATGGCAACACTTTGTATAACAGCTCTGAACACTGCTCCATATAGAGCCAATTTAATTGTCTCTAAAATACCTACCCTCATTACCCAAGTCACTGAATCAATCCATCTCATAGAGGGTCTTCCTTCTTATGCTGTCCTGCCACCCTTCAAAGCATGATGTCCCTCTCCAAGGACTGGTCTCTCCTTGCAATATGCCCAAAGTATGTCAGACAAAGCTTCAAAATCCTTGCTTCCTAGGAGCAGCCTGGTTTCACCTTCTCTAGGACAAATCTATTTGTTCTTGTAGTGCCCCATGGTATACTCGATACTATTTCCCAGCACCACAACTCAAAGGCATTGATTCTTCTTCTATCATCCTTAGTCCAGCTGACACATAGCAAGTAATTGTGAAGATCAAGGCTTGGATCAGGCACACTTTAGTGTGTAGTCTGTAGACTGACATCATTGCTCTTCACTACTCTGGAGAAATCTCTGACTGTAGATTTTCCCAGTGCAATTTGTCTTTTGATTTCCTGGCTGCTAGTACCAAGAATGGCCATGGATGTAGAAAATAATGGCGGGGATTTTTGCTTGTTTATATAATTTTAAAAGTAATTTTTTTCCAAGCAAGTCATATTAATTCTTGAAGATTAACAACTTGCCCAAGTAACTCTATCTAAGCTGACATAACCTCCAAATCTATTAAGTGACAATTGCCCTTAAATAAATTTGAACTATTACTGATCCTGTCAGACTAATACCGTGCTCCATAGAGTTTTCAGAAGGAAATCACCAATTCTTTCTTCTGGGTACTTCCAGGTGAACTTAAACTTTTAAACATTTCCATCTGAATTTCAGAGATATACACAAACTGGTGTGTCTCAAATTAACAATGTTATGAAAGGAGAAATATAAACAGTGTGGTAAGAGTTGTGAGAAAATAATAAGAATATTCAATGCCTCCTGCCATATACAAAGTGGTGTTTTAAAGAATATTGCCCTAAATTTGTCAGACTCACAAAATTTTCATTCTCAAATGTAGTGGCTATCCTAACAGAGTAGGAAAATAAGAAAGCAGTATCATTTATAATCATTAACCACAAATTGAAATACTTAGGACCACACACAACTAAAGACACAAAAGATCTTCACAAAGAAAACTTACAAAATACTTCTGTGAGAAACAATGAAATACCTAAATAAGTGGGTCTCTTTTCAGGGATAAGACAATCTTACCAAAAACAGTCTACATGTGTAACACTATCCCAATACAGACATCAAATTCCCTTTTCAAAGAGATAAGAAAGGCAATTGGCAAGTTTATTTGGAAAGGAAAGAGACTCTGAATAAGCAAAGCAGTTCTAAAATACAAGAATGAAGTGGGAGGCATAGCATTCCCTAAGTCCATTACCTACTATACAGCTGTAAAAATCAAAACAGCGTGGTACTGGTACAATGGCAAGAACATAACCAATGGAACAGAACTGAGAACACAGAAATTAACTAATTTATGTGTAGTCAACTGATATTCAACAAGGAAGCAAAACCAATCAAATGGATATATGACAGCCTCTTTAAAAAATAGTGTTGGCAAAACTGGATTGCTATCTGCAGAAAGCCGGAGCAGGATTCACACCTTTCACCATAAACAAAAATCAACTCAAGATGGATCAGAGAGCTACGAGTAAAGCCCCAAATCGTGAAGATTATAAAAAATAATCTGGGACCAAGCTTAGAAGGCCTCACTTATGGTATAAAACGGTTGACAAATATAGCCAGAAATACACAATCAAGAGAGGATAAAATTAATAAATGAGACCTTCTAAAGATTAAATCCCTGTGCACATAAAATTTTTTTCCAACAGGGTAAAAAAAACCCCTACTAGAAAAAAAAAACATTTGACAATATCATCTCTGATAAGGGTCTCACAATGTAAGTTTGCAGAATCCTTTAGGACCTCCACAAGCAAAAATCTGATAACCTAATTTCAAAATGGGCAAACGACATGGTCAGATTTTTTTTTTTCATAGAGGAAGACCTGGCCAACAAACACATGAAAAAATATATACTCAGAGATGTAAAGTAAAACCACAATAACATACCATCTTACCCCAGTAGTAGTGGCAAAATTTAACAGAACAGAATTCAATAAATATTGCAGAGGATGGGGAGAGATAGGAACTCTCATACTCTCTTGGTGAGATTGTAAAATGGTACAACCACTCTGGAAGGCAGTTTCGTGTTTCTTCAAAAAGCTGAACATGGAAACTCTATATGATCCAGCTATTCTACAGCCAGGAATTTAGACCAAGGAAATTAGAACTGAGACACAAACAGAGATTTATACACCAAAGTTCATAGCAACATTATTCACAATGGCAAGAACGTAGAAACAGTTCAAAATCCACAATCAAACGGATTGAGAGATTGGGCTACATTTACACAATCAAATACTACACAGCACTCAGAAGCAATAATTTTGAAAAATTACTACACAACTCGGAAGAGAAAATGACTACATAGCATAGGGCATTATGCTGAGTGAACTAACTCAGTCTCATAAGGACAAAATAGTACATGAAACCATTATTGTAAAATCAGAAGGCTAACTAATAAAACATTTATGTGGATCCAAGGGGGAAGGGGTGAGAACAGAGTGGTCAGGATAGGCAGGGGGAAATCATGAGTACATAATTTGGTGGGTAGATGAAAGAGGGAGTAAAAGAAGTGAGAAAGATCCTGTGGGGATCTGAAAATACAGAATAATGGTGGGCATAGTTCAAGGGTAATTTTATAAAACCTAATGAATGGAAATAATTGTATGAAATAGAGTGAATGAAGGATAGTGGAAACACAATGTATACCAACTTTGTATGCAATCCAATGTAAAATAAAAATAAAAAATAATAAGCAAAAAAAGATTAGTGGTTGTTTTTAATTCAACATCATCTTAAGGAATCATTATAGTCACAAAAGATCTATCAATAAAAGAGCCCCAGGAGTATAGTGTTTCATGTTGCACCACTTACTTAAATGTCAGTGGTTTGAATGTACCAGTAACTTCTTAGGAGAAAAATGGCCAATCTTTTCCTGTAAAGATTGATA
>NW_006399828.1:12824409-12827181 GCF_000299155.1 Elephantulus edwardii
AAAATCCAAAATCTCTGTAAATGTTCATTAAAATTAATAAAATAAAATATTTTAAAAAGTAGGATATGCACAGAGAAGTCACACTATTGTCTTGACTCTTTCTATTTACGTGTTCTCAAGTTGATTCTGACTCATATTGACCATACAGACAGTAGAACTGTCTCAATGGATTTGCTACCTTGTAATTTCCCATAGAGAGGTTAGTGACTGTCATGGAGAGGTTGATGATTTGAAACCTTTCAGCAGCTGAACATCTATCCACATCATCAGGATTTCATCCACACCAGGATTTCTTTCCTTTTCCTGGAAAATTCTAATTCCATCCTTATTTTCATTTCTCATTTCACAGCATGAAAACTTATTGTTCCTGTCTCCTTAAAATAATTTCCCCCTAGATTCTTTCCAAACAAAAGGCTCTATCCAGAAATGATCAACAGTATAAAGTGATAAAATAGCATTTATTTTATCTTTCTTATTTCTGACAGTGTCTTTAACCTTGCAGCATCAATGATGGGCAAACATTTTCCTTCACAGGACGCACAATTTCAAAGAAGTCAGATAACATCTCTGAAGGGCACTCCAGTTACATTGGGAAAACAGGCTGTAGCTTCAACTTCTAGTGACAGTGGTGACAGAGCAAGTTTTTATGCATCAGAGGAAATGTGGACTCATGGCTTCCTCTATTATCTCACAGTCTTTGTGCCTAATGATTGTAGGCTCCAGGTAATGCAGTTTTCCCTTTTATTCCTCCAGTCAGTTCAGTAGGAACATAATGTATTTCCTAATATCAGTTTAATCTCATGACTTTTTTTGTTTTCTTTCAATATTTCCAACAATTTAGTCAAATATTTTAATATCTCCTGTGTATGTAATTTATAGAGTGGTTTCTGTATTCTGGTTATACACTATTACCATCCACGCAGAACTGACATAGAGTTGACATGCCAGTGGGTTTTCAGAGGCAGCCAATCTCATAGAAGAGATTTACCATCTTTCTCCAATGGAGCAGCTAATGGATTCTAACCACATGCCTTTGGGTTGGCAGCACAACCTTTTACTGCTAAACCACCAGAGCTCCATTTAAAATCAATTACAGGGAGCTCTGGTGGCCTAGTGGCAAGAAGTTGCAATGAAATCCCAGAGGAACGTGATTTGAATCCACCAGAAGCTCTGCTGGAGAAAGAGGGGCAATCTCCTCCTGTACCAATCAGATCTGATTTGACCGTACACACAAAAAATAATAAAATAAAATTTTTAAAAAATACTTAAATTTCTCCTCTTTATGAAATTTATACAGTTGTTTCTGGTTTGGGATTGAATACTAAAATATATATTCCATCAGTTATTATATTGAATTTTCTTCATATTTGAGAAAACTAAGATCTAAGATTATTACTAATGAAAATACTTCTTTCTCTCTGTATGAATTATTAAGATTATTTCTAATTCCCACAATAAGAGAGCCCTCTTCAAATTGAATCATAAAGTAAGTGTTTGGCCTTTTAGGGGGAAAAAAACGTATGATCATCTAAGATTTTTGTTTACAGTCATTAAGAATAGCTTTAGTAATCAAAAACATTATTCAAATATGATGTCTTTGCTCTCGGAAGCAGGCTGCTCCAAGTCCATACTTTTACCTTAAAAATACAACAGTTTGAAATTTCAAAAACTTCTTTAACCCAAGAAAAATTTATAAGATCTTTGGACATGAGTGTATGTTTAAGCCATATACCCTACTATGGGTCAATGAAATTCAACAAAGAATATGTTGTTGCCATTATTTTCATGTGCCATAGAGTCAATTTCAGCTTACAGTGATCCTGTACAACAGAACAAAACACTGCAAGATTCTGTGCTATTCATTTGCTATGCTAAAGTTCATGGTCACAGGTATCTTGTTGAAGCTTTTTCTAATTTTTCATACTCCCTCTACTTACCACGCAAGATGTCTTTTTATGGAGATCAATACTTCTTAATATCATGCTCAAAGTATATAAAACAAATGTAATGAACCAATTATTTTATCCATGAAGATTTGCCCTTTAAATAATTCGTCCTTAAAATAATAATATAGCAAGAATGATATGCTCGTAATTCATATCAGAATCCTATTTTATAATAACAGTAAAAATGATATCCTAAAATGTAAGACACAATAATTGAATAACAAGTTGATTGTCGCTGTTATGTGCCATTGAGTCACCTGCAACTCATAGAAACCCTACGCACAACAGCCCTAAACCCTGGTCTATCCCTTGCCAATCTTATTGTCTCTGACATGCCTACCCCCTTTGTCCCAGTCACTGACTCAATCCATCTCTTTGAGGGTCTTCGTAAGCATGACATCCCTTTCCAAATACTGGTCATTCCTTGCAACATGCCCAAAGTATGTCAGATGGAGCTTCAGAATCCTTGCCACCAATGAGCAGCCTGGTATCACCCTCTCTAGGATTTGTTCTCTTAGCAGTACATGATAGATTCAATAGGCTCCTCCAACACAACAACTCAAAGGCGTAATTCTTCTACCATTCCTAGTCATTTGTCCAGGTCTCTGATGCACGGCAAGGGACTGCAAAGACCATGCATGGTCTGTATCAGAGCACCTTAGTCTGCAGACTGACATAATTTCTTTTCAGTACTTTGGAGTGTGTGTGTGTGTGTGTGTCTGTGTGTTTTCTATTTTTATTAATTTTAATAAACATTTACAGAGATTTTTAATTTCCATTCATTCATTGCTGCACTTTTCTCCCTGCCCACCCCTCCCCACCAGTC
>NW_006399828.1:12827540-12829018 GCF_000299155.1 Elephantulus edwardii
GAAATTCAGACCTGCCTTTCTCATCTTCAAAACTATGCTACAATATCAGTATATTTTAAAAAGAATATATGCAACACTTAGTTGATCTCCTACTCTTAAACTAATAACTCTCCTTGATCTCCCTGAACATAAAGTTAAGAATAACAATTTTTCAAATCACCTACACAATTTCAAGCCATCCCGGAATCCATTCTTTTAATTTCTTATAATTCAGTGCAATTTTCAAGCTAATTTTAATTTCCGAAGCCTTCTGAATCATATCTTGCTCTAATTTAAAATCTTCCAATTATTCATCACTAAAAATAAAGCTTATTTCTTCTATTCAATGACATTACATGTACAATCATTTCATCAATGCACCTTATGTGTCATAAAATCTGGGTTTTGTCTTCTCCAACATTTTAACTGATGATGATTATGTCTTCGCTTGCTCTACTATTATAGGGTCCACAACAAATAATAAAA
Organism: Elephantulus edwardii; assembly: GCF_000299155.1. Classification (NCBI taxonomy): domain Eukaryota; kingdom Metazoa; phylum Chordata; class Mammalia; order Macroscelidea; family Macroscelididae; genus Elephantulus; species Elephantulus edwardii. The sequence continues at coordinate 12,828,006 of NW_006399828.1, forward strand.
TGTAAATAAGTTGACATAGAGGAAATTTACAGCAATGTCACAGGTGAAAAGTACAACTGTTATCTACAGGCCTATTAGTGGCTAATATTATAGACATAGGTTGTTCTTGTGGTGGTGGGGGGTTGCTGTTGTGTGCCATCAAGTCACCCGTGACTCACAACGACCCTATGTACAACACCTCTGAAACCTGCTCAGTTCTGAGCCACTCTCCAGACCTGACCTATTTGTTTTTCTCCTATTTGTCTTCTCCTGCACCACAACACAAAGGCAGCAATCCTTCTGTAATTCTTAGGCATTGTCCAGCTCTCTGATTCACAGCAAGTAATTGAGAAAACCATGGCCTGGATCAGCTGAACCTTAGCCTCTAGACTGACAGCATTGCTCTTCAGTCCTCTGGAAAGGTCTCTGACAGAAGATTTACCTAATGCAATTTGTGTTTTGATTTCCTGACTGCTGGTGCCAAGGGTGTTGATTGTGGAGCCAAGCAATCTTAATCTCTTCTTCATCCATTATGGTGCTGCCAATTGGCCTAGTGGTGAGAATCTTTGTCTTCTTGATGTTGTGCTTCATACTACATTGAAGACTACAATCCTTGACTTTCTGCAGCATACGCTTCAGGTCCTTCTCCATTGTATCAAGCATGGTTGTGCCATCTGCTTAATGTAGATTGTTGATGAGTCTTCCTCCAATCTGATGCCATATGCCTCCTCATAAGCTCAACCTCCCAAATTATCTGTTCTGCATATAGATTGAAAAGGTATGGCGAAAGGATGCATTCATGACACACTCCTTTCCTGATTTTGAACCAGGCAGAGTTTATCTGCTTTGTTCCATCTTGAAATACAATGTTGTCAGTGACAACATAATATCCATACATATACAAGGAAAACCCAATAATACCACTATCATTCAAACTGATGCAAAAACAACCGTAGCCAAGAAGGAAATGCATTTCTACCAACTTTTGCATTTAGAAATTAATCAAACAATCAACCAAGATGCATTAATAACAA
>NW_006399828.1:12830846-12832288 GCF_000299155.1 Elephantulus edwardii
AGCAATGATGTCAGTTTTAGGACTAGAAGTGCCTAATCCAGACCATGTTTGTTTGTTTGTTTTAATCACTTACTATACATCTGAGATCGGGACAATGAATCAAGATGACAGAATAACACTTGATCAAATGAGTTGTGGTACTAGAGAAGAGTACTGAGTATTTCATGATTTGTCAAAAGAATAGATGTATTGTGGAAAAGGTACAGCTGGAGTGTTCCTTGAAGGCAAGGTTAATGAATTTTCATCTATCATACTTTGAACATGTTGCTAGGAGAGGCTAGTCTTTGGAAAGGAACATCATGGTTGGAATGATAGTCTGTGAAGGAGAGGTGACTATAGCAGTGGGCTCAAATATGTCAGAGATGACAAAGATGGTAGAGGATATGGCCAGATTCAGGTGTATTGTTCATAGGGTCATTATGAGTCACACTCAACTCAATAGCCCTTAAGAACAACAATATCACATTTTCATATTACAGTTATAATTTTATTTATTTCCGTGTTTGAGAAATGTTCAAATGCCTGAAAAGTATTTTCTTCACAATGAAGAACAAAGGAGTGTTACTTTGCCCTCAATATCAATCTATGAACTAGCCTCTCTGTGAAAAAGAAGGTGGCATCAGAATCTGAGGAAGACTCATCCACAACTTGCATTATACAGGTGACAAAACCTTGCTTGCTGAAAGTGAAGAGGTCTTGAAATGCTTGTCACAGAAGTTCAAATACTACAAATTTCAATATGTATTACTCTCAGCATCAGAAAAAACAAAGGTCCTCAAGTCAGTGGGCAACATGATAATAGAAGGGGAAAAGGATTGAAACTGTCAATGATTTTATTTCACTTGATCCATAATCAACACCCTTCGTACCAAAGATCAGGAGACATATTGCATTGAGCAAGTCTTCTGTCAAGGACCTCTCTAAAATGTTGAAGAGCAGTGATGTCTGTTTGAAGACAAAGTTTCTCTTGATTCAGGCCACAGTCTTTTCAATCACTTGCTATGCATTTGAGACCTGGAAAATGAGTAAGGATGGCAGAACAACATTTTATATCTTTTAATTTTCTTGTTAGCGAAGAGTACAGAATATCCCATGGATTGCCAGAAGAACAGATGTGTCTTGGGAAAATTGAAGCCAGAGATCTCATTGGAGACAAGGATAGCAAAGCTTCATCCCTCATCCTTCGGACACATTGTAAGGAGTAAGAGGCTCTCTCTTGGAACACATATCTTACTTGAAAGGCGGAATATCAGTGAAAGAGTGGAAACCCTCACTAACATGGATTTACAGTTACTATTCAATAGTCTCAAGTGTACCGGAGATGAGAATGGCACATGACAGGACAGGATTTATAGCTGTTGTTCATAGGGTTACTGTAAGTTGTACTTGATGGCCTCTAACAACAACAACAATAGACTCATTAGCTCTAAATTATCATATAT
>NW_006399828.1:12833823-12835660 GCF_000299155.1 Elephantulus edwardii
TGGAGGACCTGAAGCATTTGATGCAGAAGGTCAAGGACTGTAGCCTTGAATATGGATTGAAGCTCAAAATAAGGAAAACAAAGATTCTGACCATTGGGGCCACTGGCAGCATTATGATAGATGGTGAAGAGATTGAGATTGTTAACAGTTTTAGTTTGCTTGGCTCCATAAATAACACTCTTAGCACCAGCAGCCAAACACATTTTGCAATAGTCAGCTTTTAGAGAACTCTTAAAATTACTGAAGAACAACGATGTAAGTCTGGAGACTACGATGAGCCTGATACAGGTCATGGTCTTTTCAATCTCTTGCCATGAATCGAGAGTTGGACAATGACTAGGGATGACAGAAGGAGAATTGATGCCTTTGAGCTATGGTGTTGGAGAAGAGTATTGCATATAGCATGGACTGCTAAGAGAACAAGCAGGTTTGTCCCAGAGAGGATGAAACCAGGCTGCTCCTTGGAGGCAAGGATGCTGAAGCTTCGTCTGACATACTTTGAATACTTTGCAAGAAGGAACCAGTCTTGGAGAAGAACGCCATGCTTGGGAGGGTGGAGGGACAGCACATGAGAGGAAAAACCTCAATGAGATGGATTGATTCAGTCACTGAGGTAATGGGGATAGGTGTGTTTCCAACAATAAGATTGCCAAGGGATAGAGCAGAGATTAGGGCTGTTGTACATAGGGTTGCTCTGAGTCACAGGTGATTTGACGGCACACAACAACAACCACTAAATCTAAACTACAGTCAGATAGTTTTCCTCTCTATGGTTCTTTTCCAGGATAAGATTTTGGTTTTTGATAGTTTGTTTTGTTTCGTTTTGTTTGTGTGAGATTTTTGTGGGTTTTTGTTCATTCTCATCTGTTCATCTTTATTAATGGACATTTATACACAATCCACAATTTATTGGTTGCAAATACATTTTAAAAGAAAAATAAATGCAGACTATACACAAGGATTTCACCTGATGGTATGCATAGGAATCAGATAGATTACATTTGTGGAAAGAACTGCTGGAGAGCTCAATATCAACTGTGAGGCCAGACGTGGATTGTGGAACAGATCACCAACTACTAATATGCAAGTTTAAGCTGAATCTAAGGACAGTGAAATCCAGCACACGTGAACCAAAATATGACCTTGAGTCTATCCCTCCTGAATTTCAGAACCATCTCAGAAACAGGTTTGAGGCCTTGAATACTAATGAGTGATGAGTGCTGAGAAGCTAAAGCAGAAGGAAGAAATCAAAACATTAAGAAGCTGAACAGGAGATTTCAAAAGGCTGTGTGACAAGACAAAGTAAAGTATTATAATGAAATGTGGAAAGAGCTAGAGTCAGAAAATCAAAGGGGTCTAACTCGTTCAGCATTTTTTAAGCTCAAGGAATTGAAGAAGAAATTCAAGCCCTGAGTTGCAATACTTAAGGATGTTTTGGGCAGAATATTAAATGATCCTACAACTATTAAAAAAACATGCAAAGAGTATCCAGAGTCATTATACCAAAAGCAATCAGCAGATACAGAAGAATTTAATGAAACATCAAACATCATATGAGCAAGAGCCTGTGGTGATGAAGGAAGAAGTTCAAACTGCTTTGAAATAACTGGCTAAGAATAAGGCCTCAGGAATTGATGGTATACCAATTGACATATTTCAACTAACAGATGGTGTCCTAAATGTACTCACCAAGTTGTGCCAAGAAAGCTGGAGAACAACCACTTGGCCAACTGGAGAGATCTATATATGTTCCTTTTCCAAAGATAGATGATCCCACACGGTGTGGAAATTATTGAACAATATCATTAATATCACAAGCATGCAAGATTCTGCTGAA